>NW_024734940.1:11490632-11533880 GCF_018991925.1 Homarus americanus | reverse complement strand
AATTTTTATTGCATACACATAAACAGGATTAATAACGGAGGTTTGGTCTTGGCATTAGGTACGGTCAACTTTCTTAACATTTCGGGTATCGTGGGAGCACAGGTGCGGGCGGCGACAGCGAGGCAGACGGCGGGGGGCACGAGTCACACTCACCCTACTACATCATAACCTGTCTTCACACCATACCTTAACAGATACACCTCGTGAGCGTTATCTCTCTGCCTGCCATTTCCTTATATATGAGCGGCAGGACAGCAACAGTGTTCACCTTGGATGCTGCCTTTAGCAAGTTTTGTCACAGTAGAGGAGTCCATTGCTCACACGCCACCTCCAGGCATCGTCAACCTCTCCGGTACAACTTTCCTACTTACCTGTGTGAGCCTCATGGACGGGTATCTCACCCTGTTGCAACTCTCCGTCATGTCCCACCCATCCCAACCCCACAAATCTCGTCTTATTTGTGAAAATCCGCCTGTTACTGGATTCGTTGGCTGGCTATGTTGTTTATGTTCAAGCTGAAAAGAGTAATGTTGGTACAGTGTTTATTACAGACAACATATGCATCAAAATCACAACATAGAGTGGGCACCCATTATAACCTTTCCAGCGAGTCAAGGTTCCATAAATTTAATACTGGTTTTTCTTGGTCGTTTGTTAACCAATTCTTACATCAATAAACCACCAAAACGCTATTAACACGTAATAACTATATGATCATCAAATAAAATTCACACTCAATATGTGCCAGAAAAGGAGAATCCGAACCCAAATAAAGCCTACTTGATAACTGTGAACAACAAGCATCCAGTACTGACGACAACCTGAAGTTAGTTCCGACCCTCAGTCTTACCTGGCGGTCCAACACGAACACTTGCCTTCTAACACTCGACCTAATACTGCTCCGACGACTCTGTATCATGGTAAGTACATGCTAGTGGACGTTTCTAAGCGACTCATGAGGATAAAATGAGTTAAGCGAACGTAAAAACGGCAACAAAGTAAGATTCTACATAGGAGAAAGTGTGTTAGTGCGTCGTTCCGCTCGTGGGTGGGTGAGGGTCTTATAGCTTTCACTTCCACCGATTGAAAGGAAGAGTTATTTTAAGAACTCGACAATATGGATAATCTCATATTGTGTTAGATTGGCAAATACACTCAAGATGGGTGCCTCTGGTGGTCCCCCAAAACAATTTAATCAGTTCACAGTGTCGCAGCGAAGCGTTAAGACTTCAAGGTTGCTGATGAATCTGAATGAACAAGTGTTTGTTATGTGGTATTGTTCTACACCAGCATTGAAGATCCTTGTAATTTAATGAAGTTTCCTATATTTTTATACCGTAAATATCAAGTTAATATTTCCCTTGTGTATTGATCCTACAACGTTAATTTCACATATATGGAAGGACGATCCCAGGTTATGACGTCATACAGCTGTGACGTGATGAAGAGGGCGACTCATATAGGTATGATAATAATGGCATCCTTCACCTGAGCTGTTGTGTTGATGACATTCTCTCTATCTGACTCAGATCCGGTCTTATTTTTTTAATATCGAACCAGTGTTTGTATACAGTAGTACAGTATGTATAGTTTTAAAGAAAATATGAAGATAGTATCAATCGTTATCTTTACATAAGGAGAAATGGAAAGGTGTGTGTGTGTAAGTTGTCAAACAATGACCGCAAGAGCGAGGCTGTGACAGGACGCGGCCGCTTTTCACCAATGTTCCTCTCTGTTTCTCTCTATTATAAGTTATGTAAATATTTAATATGACTTGGATCAAAACAAGAAAGTAGTGTGAGTTAAGAAAACGTGTTGGTGGTTGTTGTGGACGTGGGCAGAGTCGTCCATATTTGGGAGAGGAAGAGGATTGTGGGTGTTTCAACCTTGATGCCGTTACGCCTGGCTGCTGACCTGCCCTGGCACCCACCTGTGTCTTGAGTTAATTAATTTAATAAGAAATACAAGGAAATCTGTACATAGACGCAGCAGCATATGTAAAAACCAGGACTTGATCTAGTAATATGTATCAATTATATACTTCATAAAGAACCCTATGAGAACCTTGAAGAATCAGTAGACGGTGTTAATAGTGAGAGGAGAACCTTCACTTGGCCACATAAGTGTCCAGAAGGATCTGTCAGTGGTGATGTAACACATACGAGGTCTCAACAACAGTTGTGTGGCCTTGGGTGTGTGATTGTAGGGTGTTGAAGCTTACAAGATTGTGTTAACACCCTAATTCTTTCTTGTTCACACCCTAATTCTAGCTAGTTAAAACCCTCATTGTCGCTCGTTAAGACCCTCATTGTCGCTTGTTAAGACCCTCATTGTCGCTCGTTAAGACCCTCATTAAGAAGTCTGTGACGGCTCTGAGATAACGTCACTCTATTCTAGAATATAATGTCCTACGACTGTGTTGACACTATTATATTGTGTATATGCTATTATGCATGGCGTATTGTACAGTGGTGCGTTGTGTTAGGCATAGTGAAATATTTTACGGCATGTTGCCCTCAACTTGTGTAAATAAGATATTTTGTGTAATTGTGTTTGAGCATGGCTGGTACTTGATACATTAAAAATTTTCTGTATGTATGCAGGTATTTTGGCAGCTTAATGTGGGAGTTGTTTAATATTAGTGCTAGGCTTGTAGTCCCTTAGGTTATGGAACTGTCAGTCACTCGCTGGTCTTGGGAGCAGGAGGATGTCTCAGTTTGTCGGTGGTGGATACCCTTTCAAATTGGGTTTAGTTGAGTATTATATTCAGTGCTGTTCTATTATTATTCATGGTGTGTAAAGTGCAGTCAATAATTGTGTTGTAAGGAGGTATATTGTTTATACACGGCGCCATTAGTAGTTGTTTGTTAAGGCTCGTGTTTATTCTTTATTCTCTTGATTTAATCTATCTTATGGACCCTACACACCTATGGTAAACTTTTGTTCTTTAATTTGTTTAAATCTTTCGTAATGTGTATAATCCCAAACCTTCACTCCTGAACTTTTGGGATAAAGAGAGGGCTGTGATTGAACCCATGATTAAGATGTGCTGAATTGCCACGTTTTGTTGTGCCATATGTGCCCTCATTAGTATATTAATCTTTAACGTAATTCAAGTTGATAAGTCATGGCATAACAATGTTTACTGTTAAGTGATGTACACACAGACAAAATGTAGATATAGTTCCTCTGTACAAAATATTGTATCGTCGCTACACACAAGTATATAACAATACTGTACATGCTATTCTTAATAGTCAAAGATATAGTGCACTTTATTTTGTATAACTTATAGACAGAGAGCGTGTCTCTGTTTTAGACAATGTTAGATTCTGTAGTATACAGTATAGTGTATGTATGTATTTATGTATGTATCTTCCTGTATACATAGTGTATGTATATTCCTGTGTATAATGTCTAGATGTTTGGAGTATGTTAATATGTGTAGATGAATATATGTGTTGAAATTTATTAACACTACGTGACTTGTGCAACAAAGTAACTTGTTTACCTGTTAACAGATGACACATGAATAATTAGTTTACCTGTTAACAGATGATACGGGCAGTATTGGTACTGGCAGTGGTGGCAGTGGTCTCTGGAGGACCCACGATGAAGGTCTATGAGAAGTCCGACTCTCACAAGTACCAGCAAGGTGAGTGAGTGAAGAGGGGCACTTAATTACTGTTAGGAATATTAAGGTAGTTTGAGGGACAATACTGTAACTTTTCTCCGCGTCAGAACACATATTACAACTTCGCGGTATTGTGGTGTAAAGTGTTTCACACACACACACCACAACCCCTACCCACACACACACACACACACACCACAACCCTACCCCCCACACACACACACACTACACACACACACACACACACCACACACACACACACACACACACACACACACACACACACACACACTACACACACACACACACACACATACTTACCCACACACACACACATGACTTGTGTGTTCACTCCGCGTCACTTAATGGTGACTGTGCTGAATTTTCTTGTTAAATGACCCCCTGTTATTTTATGGTACAGTCTGCGGAAATGTGTTCCTACACCCCCTGTGGTAACCCGTGTCTCCAAACAGCCAACCTAATTGACCTATAACAAACCTATCCACCAATCACGTCCGTTGTTTCACGACCAATAGGGGGGTGGTAGAAACAAATTTCCCTAAATGTATCACTTGTGTCATTGGTATATTTTCAGATTATGTCTACGCTACGTGTTAATTAGCCGGTAATTATTATTATTATTTTTACACACATAAATCGTCTATAACAGTGTCTCTCAAACTTGGGGCCATGGCCTCCAAGAGGGTCACGTCAAGATCTTAAGGGGGCCATGGCGGGCTAGTGTCAGTAGTATATGCTTGGAGAAAATGTGGAAACTGATTCAACTTTTTTTTTGTTACTTTATCTTGTTAGGGGAGATTTCTTTTTTGTCATTGTTTTGATATTTACATAGTATGGTGCAGCAGCTAGTATTTCATTCCCAATGGATTCGCTCAGATTGCACGATTCTAGTTCCTGTTCAGACGAATTCCTTGATCTCAGAACGATTCTGCTGCCAGAGACCTCTATGAAGAAAAATCTGACTGTATTCTGGTGCTCAATGTATCAGTCATATCCAAAAGTTAGTGAGATCGCACTTCGAGTCCTCTTGCCATGTTCTACTACTTATTTATATGAATCTGGTTTCTCCACCTTCTTCAAATAGAGAATAAAAGCCAAAATCAGTTACATGTGAACCCAGACATGAGATGTGTTTTATCAGTGACAACCTCGAATCAGTCGACTGACTGAAAAGAAACAATGCCATCCATCCCACTGAACTGTAACAAAATATGCATTCTGTTTGATGATTGAAAGCGTTAAAATAAAGGAAGAGAACCAAAACAGTTTATTTTGATCATTATTTGTGAGGGGCTTGGGAGAGAACTGAAGGGGGCCATGTTGAGTGTTCCTCATGGGGGGGATGGAGTGAAAAAGTTAGAGAAACACTGGTCAGTAAATATACAGTATACAGTAAATAACAATAAAGAGGCAGACCTTACCAGGAGGACATACAATTTTTAATCATTAATTTATAGTGTTCCGACCCCCAGTACTGGTGCCGGTGTCATCCACAGTCATCCCGCTAGATGACCTGCCCGTGTACCAGGTGAGTGTCGGGTTCGGCTTGGAAACGCCCACACCCGGCAAGTTCAAACCTGACGGACCCGTGAAGCTGATCACAAGTGAGTACCTCACCTCACTTTAAAACTTTTAAGATTTTTTAAACTTCTAAAACAAGTAAGTTTTTTGAGGTTGGTGCAGCCTGAAACCCTGAACCAGCCTCCGTCACTTAACTAAAATATCATCAAAGAGTTTTCTTATCAGTATAAGTAAGTCCAAGAACCCACGTGGGTTCGAATCCTGGCGGGTTGAGGTGTTGATTATATATATATATATATATATATATATATATATATATATATATATATATATATATATATATATATATATATATATATATATATATATTATATATATATAAAAAACATGTTGATTGTGTAGTAAGCGAGTAATGTTTTGAGGGAATTAATATTGCCTATGATAAATCATTAACTTGTTAAAGAAAAGTCAGTTGGTGTTGTATCATATTGTGACGCCTCTGTCCCCGGCGCGGCGAGGTCTTACAGGACTTCTTATACAGTTAATTATATTAATGTTTCTCTATATGGAGAGATGTGACCAGCAGTAACTTCCCTCCGCTACAGTTCACAGCATCAAGAACAAGAACAAGGGAAAGAGAGATCCCGATGCTGCCCTGATCGAGGAGGTCACGCCGGAGGAGTACAAGAAGCTCACCCAGCAGTAGACCCGCCCGTCCACCCAGCAGTAGACTCGCCCGCCCGTCCACCCAGCCGTAGACCCGTCCACCTGCCCACCCACCACTACATTTATATGCACCACCACCACAAACCTTTGTACTTACCTATTACTGCTGTAACTCCACAGACGACAACCACATCTTGCTACAGAACCACACACACACACACACACACACACTTTTCTCGAGTAATTTTCAGCCTAACTTAATATTTCACCATGACTCTATAAAACTGTTGTATGTGGTACATGTTATAATACGTATAAAGTTTGATGCTAACAACGTGAGAATGTAGAACAGTTCACTGTAGAAGCAACAATGTCATAACCGTGAGTCACTTAAAACGAATCTCAACCTCCAGACAGCGAGCGTTGTGGTTATCTTCTGTACAGTTTTGAACAAGAATATAAATGCCGTTGCTGCTGCCTTATCGACTCAGCCTAATATGAATTACTTGTTAGAATTCATTCTTTGTGTTTCTCTTTGGAATGTGATGGGAAATAGGGTGCTTTTAATCGTGGGGGTGAGGTGTGGGGAAGGTTAGTGCACAGAGGGGATCAGTTTTATAGGTCCAGAACTAACTACAATGGGATCACAACTATTAACTACAAAGGGATAACAACTCTATTAACTATAATAGGATCACAGCTCTATAAACTACAATGGGATCACAACTCTATTAACCATATTGGAATCATAACTATAATATGATCACAGATCTATTAACCCTTCACTATTAGACAGCAAAAGCGGAATTGGAAACCTTTTATCTCTATACTGTATATATTACATCGAAAATTATAAATATCCGAGACTGGCGAATGGTTGGAACTCTTACGAGTCAATGATTCGTTAAGTTAATCTAAAAATATTTTAACTCATTGTGAGTGATAAGTACAGATGATTGGACTGTCGAACTTTCACCATAGACCCACAAGCAACAAACTAATTTCTATGTAACACTAGTGAAGCGCCTCCTGGGTGTTATAAATAATAATATTGTCTTTCAGTACCTAAGAAAATCATTAACATTTTTATTCAAGTCAAAAATGCTCTTCTAACAACACATTGTGAGATATTAATCAAAGCTTTATATGGAAGACTTGTGCCATGAGTTGAGAATTTATTCTGTGATGTATAATACTTTAATAACTTTACTGTAACATGTGAAATAAATCTATAAATTATGAAATATTGTCTTGATTCCTGAGAGTAAAATGAACTCCACTTTGAGAAGCGGCCGTATATAAGGTGCGCGACTTGCATTACGTTATTATTGCCTCAGTAACTAAGGTTAGGGATGACGCGTATACAGGGGCTCATCTTATATTGTAAACATTCCACACGTCATTATCAATGAGGTATTTGTTATAATACTGTTTTAATTTGAGTCCATAGTATGTTTACTATTGCGAGTTTCTTTCTGTCGAATGTAAACAAACACAGGGTGCCATACTGCACAAAACCTGATGAGCCCCTGTAAACGTACTAGTGAAGGGAACTGTACACTATAAATACAACACTGTTGTACTTAAAGGCCCAGTGAAGGTGGTTGTGTTGTACAGTACAGTACAACATGCAGAGATGTGTGTGTGTGTGTGTGTGTCGGGGCTCAGGGAGTGGCAGACAGAGCGGGCTGAGACTAGATCCTGACCTTGAACACCCACCATGGTACAGTAACTACAGGAAGAGTTGTAGTGTCGTCTGGTTTGGTCTGTTCATGAATCTTGTGTTGTTAAACAATTATAAAGTAAGGTAGGTTAAGTGAGTCGCTTGTTGACCAAAATATTTTTACCCTTGGGTATTGCTGTCAGTGGCACTTTTGTTTTGTGTGCGATTAGTTTTAAGCTGTTGGAGAATATATTATATCACATTACAAGTATGTACATTGTACAGTAATATCGAATATAATTCCTCATGATCAGTATGATAAGGTTGATTTAGTAAACATTGTAGGAAGTGTTATAAGATTTGCTGTGTTTTAATGATTTGCTTTAAGCTGCACTTCATATCAAGTTGAGGCAGGAAGCGGGTAGGGTGGGTACGAAGGAGGGGCGTGTTTACATGTGGATGAGGAGTGACGCTCAGTAGCAATGTTCCAGTGTTTTCTCCTCAACTAAGGGCATCTCAAGCTAATTCGTGGAGAACCTGGTCACTTATCCTGATGAATCTAATGGTGCTTAGTGAGAGTATGTTTGAGTGGCCCGGTATAGTACTGGTGCACGGAGCTGACTAGCGGTTTCCTAAGAGACCTAACATAAAGGTAATCAACCACACGTAAACAAACTTCTGATGTTTAGTACCGAGTGTTCAGTGTCATAGTACCGAGTGTTCAGTGTCATAGTACCGAGTGTTCAGTGTCATAGTACCGAGTGTTCAGTGTCATAGTACCGAGTGTTCAGTGTCATAGTACCGAGTGTTCAGTGTCATAGTACCGAGTGTTCAGTGTCATAGTACCGAGTGTTTAGTGTCATAGTACCGAGTGTTCAGTGTCATAGTACCGAGTGTTCACAGTGTCATAGTACCATAGTACTGTTCAGTGTCATAGTACCGAGTGTTCAGTGTCATAGTACCGAGTGTTCAGTGTCATAGTACCGAGTGTTCAGTGTCATAGTACCGAGTGTTCAGTGTCATAGTACCGAGTGTTCAGTGTCATAGTACCGAGTGTTCAGTGTCATAGTACCGAGTGTTCAGTGTCATAGTACCGAGTGTTCAGTGTCATAGTACCGAGTGTTCAGTGTCATAGTACCGAGTGTTCAGTGTCATAGTTGTGTTAGTGTCATAGTACTGAGTGTTCAGTGTCATAGTACCGAGTGTTTAGTGTCATAGTACCGAGTGTTCAGTGTCATAGTACCGAGTGTTTAGTGTCATAGTACCGAGTGTTCAGTGTCATAGTACCGAGTGTTCAGTGTCATAGTACCGAGTGTATAGTGTCATAATACAAAGTGTTTAGTGTTAGCTATTTCATTAAGACTTCATTGTGTCACTTAATGTTAGCTATTTCATTAAGACTTCATTGTGTCACTTAATGTTAGCTATTTCATTAAGACTTCACTGTGTCACTTAGTATCACCTATGTCATTAAGACTTCACTGTGTCACTTAGTATCACCTATGTCATTAAGACTTCACTGTGTCACTTAATGTTAGCTATTTCATTAAGACTTCACTGTGTCACTTAATGTTAGCTATTTCATTAAGACTTCACTGTGTCACTTAATGTTAGCCATGTCATTAAGACTTCACTGTGTCACTTAATGTTAGCTATTTCATTAAGACTTCACTGTGTCACTTAATGTTAGCCATTTCATTAAGACTTCACTGTGTCACTTAATGTCACTTCATTGTGTCACTTAACGTTAGCCATTTCATTAAGACTTCACTGTGTCACTTAATGTTAGTTAGCTATTTCATTAAGACTTCACTGTGTCACTTAATGTTAGCCATTTCATTAAGACTTCACTGTGTCACTTAATGTTAGCTATTTCATTAAGACTTCACTGTGTCACTTAATGTTAGCCATTTCATTAAGACTTCACTGTGTCACTTAATGTTAGCCATTTCATTAAGACTTCATTGTGTCACTTAATGTTAGCTATTTCATTAAGACCACTGTGTCACTTAATGTTAGCTATTTCATTAAGACTTCACTGTGTCACTTAATGTTAGCCATTTCATTAAGACTTCACTGTGTCACTTAATGTTAGCTATTTCATTAAGACTTCACTGTGTCACTTAATGTTAGCTATTTCATTAAGACTTCACTGTGTCACTTAATGTTAGCCATTTCATTTAGACTTCACTGTGTCACTTAATGTTAGCTATTTCATTAAGACTTCACTGTGTCACTTAATGTTAGCTATTTCATTAAGACTTCACTGTGTCACTTAATGTTAGCTATGTCATTAAGACTTCACTGTGTCACTTAGTATCACCTATGTCATTAAGACTTCACTGTGTCACTTAGTATCACCTATGTCATTAAGACTTCACTGTGTCACTTAGTATCACCTATGTCATTAAGACTTCACTGTGTCACTTAGTATCACCTATTTCATTAAGACTTCACTGTGTCACTTAGTATCACCTATGTCATTAAGACTTCACTGTGTCACTTAGTATCACCTATGTCATTAAGACTTCACTGTGTCACTTAGTATCACCTATGTCATTAAGACTTCACTGTGTCACTTAGTATCACCTATGTCATTAAGACTTCACTGTGTCACTTAGTATCACCTATGTCATTAAGACTTCACTGTGTCACTTAGTATCACCTATGTCATTAAGACTTCACTGTGTCACTTAGTATCACCTATGTCATTAAGACTTCACTGTGTCACTTAGTATCACCTATGTCATTAAGACTTCACTGTGTCACTTAGTATCACCTATGTCATTAAGACTTCACTGTGTCACTTAGTATCACCTATGTCATTAAGACTTCACTGTGTCACTTAGTATCACCTATGTCATTAAGACTTCACTGTGTCACTTAGTATCACCTATGTCATTAAGACTTCACTGTGTCACTTAGTATCACCTATGTCATTAAGACTTCACTGTGTCACTTAGTATCACCTATGTCATTAAGACTTCACTGTGTCACTTAGTATCACCTATGTCATTAAGACTTCACTGTGTCACTTAGTATCACCTATGTCATTAAGACTTCACTGTGTCACTTAGTATCACCTATGTCATTAAGACTTCACTGTGTCACTGGGAAGATTCACCTAACAATTATAATTGTATAAACTCAAATATTTTGTGTTAACAGAAAGCTTAACACTGTTGTATCAACATGGTTCTTAGTTGTTTATCTCATGTTGACGATAAGAGATGAATCGTAGCTCATCTGTTTGTTATTAAGTCTTTAATATTGTGTTCATATGATCTTTATATAAAAACATATCATAATTATCAACGCCAATTTTTAAGTCTTATTTATAATATATGTTACACTCTGTAGGGATAAACGACAAATAGCAAAAGCTTTTATTAAGTTCTTTTAGCAGAAATTTCTGGCTGGTCATAGACAGTTGTGCGGTTAATCATGACATATAATTATATAACCTACTTCAGGTATAGTTGGACTTTTATAGTGCTAACCGTCGTCTTAAATGAAGGAGCAAATTTACCTTTCCGTTGTAGTAAATTTAATAGAATAAATTTAGAATTTCATGCACAATAGAAGGTCGTGTGGTATATGTTATCAGTATGATAAGGTGTGACGTGAGAGATAAGACTATCAGGTGGTGACTGCTAATACCACGTATGAGGGAACGATCTGGTGATAGTGAAGTGATCACATGTACCACTATTAGGTGAAGGTGACTCCTAATACCACGTATGAGGGAACGATCTGGTGATGGTGAAGTGATCACATGTACCACTATTAGGTGAAGGTGGCTCCTAATACCACGTATGAGGGAACGATCTGGTGATAGTGAAGTGATCAAGTGTTCAGAAAAGTGAGGAGTAATACAGTACTCGATTATACATAAGAGTTCATGTGTGTGTATGTAATTATTGAGCTCTTAATTTGTGTAGTGTAGATAAACACCTCGAGGACAGGTGGTGCTGTACAGTACCTGCAGGTATGGTGACGCCCAGGCCCAGATCGCTGATCAAAACAAACGGTGACAAGTATCTAGATGGCCTGGATGAGGTTGCCCAGCCGGAGATGTGTCGGGTCTTCCTGTGGTTGTATCAGGGAGGTAACCAGTATGTGGGGGAGTACCTGGTTACATTACCACGAGGAATGCAGTTTCTAAACAAGGACCAGAAGAAGATGCTCACCAACAAGGAACCAGTAACCAACATGGATATCTCGCTCCTGTATCGCCTTCTGCAGCATACGTGCGGCTTGGCCCCCGAAACGGACCGTATCTGGCACGACCCAGTGAGTGATAATGCTTGCAGTCTAGAACATTCATTATATCTAATTAAAGAAGAACGAAATAATATGAAACACATGACGGGAAAAATAAAGCAACAAATGTCTGACAATGAGTGCACAGAGAAAATAGATTGTTTACGAGTTCTCTGCTGTCGTATATTATGCGAAGCAGCCCGACGCTGTAACAGACATGATGAACTACCTCGCTGTACTGACGGGCTGGGAGCTAAACTTGAAGATATAAAGGGCGTCTCACCGGCCAAGTTTAGTCAATTGGCCAAGAAAGAGATAAAAAAAACGTTAGAAGACCAGCATAGTGGAGGACCGCTGGGTGGACAGTACCTGGAGCCTCGAATCAACTGTGAAGACGGTTTAGTGTCTCTGGGTGACCTCCTGAGGTGGGGACGCTCGGAAGCTGGTGAACTTCCCCCCGTCATCCTCGTGAGTGGTGATGCAGGTGCCGGCAAGACCTCACTCTGCCAGTAAGTCACACTTACACACGCATCTTGTCTAACTTTACTATATCCATAAGTAATGATACTTACTGTGCTAATAAATTAAGGAATATTTTAATCTAATATTAAAGTACTTACAAGTGCTAAACCATTTATCACTAACTTTACTCCACCCTTAAGTGTGTCAAATAATCATAATTTTAGTCTAATATTAAAGTACCTAAAAGTGCTAAAGCATATTGTCTGACACTCAGCCAGGAAGGACAGTCATAGAGCAGCACTTAGGAGCACCATTGTGTCTGACACTCAGTCAGGAAAAAGTCATAGACCTATTTAAACACAAATGAGTTGTTAATGATGTCCGCCGTTTGTTTAGATACTTGGAAGACTCGTGGAAAAGAGAAGAAGATAACATCAAGGACCTGCTGGAGTGTGACCTGCTCCTCCTCGTATACTGTCGGGACGTTACTACTGGTGACACTGTGCGACTGTTGCAGGAAGATTTCCTGCCTGAGACAACGGCGTACTGCGACCCTCACAGGATCACCACACTGCTGCAGGAACTGAAGGTCGTCTGGATACTTGATGGTCTGGAGGAAGCGACGGACGACGCTGCCACACTCATAAGAAAGATACTTAAAACACAGCCAAAGTCTCACACCCTCTTGTTGACCTCCCGGCCGGAACACAGCCTCGCGTTAACAAAAAAATACCCGGAGAAGAAAATTTCTAAACTGACTTTATGTGGCGTTGATCCTAAGGGGGCATTTAAGAAGTGGCTTCACCTGAATAACATTATAAAATGTGAGAAACGTGAAAAGGAATTAATAACAGAATATGAAACATTAGACAAAGAAGTACAAAAAGAACTACAAAATCCACTAAAGATGCAGCTGGTGCTACAGGACTGGGAGAACACATACAGAGACCTTCATCAAGGCTTTGACCTTAGTCGACTCTACCACAAGTTCATTATTGCTCAGAAAAAGTTACTCGTGAGTAAATTCACTAAAGGAAACGTACTTGAAAAAGAAGCAGAGATGAAAGTTGAAAAATGGATCCAGTTGTTGTATAACGTCGCCTTTGACATGACTCGCGGGCAGAGGGTCACAACCATCCCTGATTCTGTGTTGAGGGAACTTGAGAATAAGTGTGATGACCTTAAAATATCTTCATCATTCTGTTTATCTACGTTTCTTGCTTCAGTGGGAAACAGTAGATATTCCTTCTTTCACTCTACACAACAGCATTTTTTCGCTGCTCAATATGTAACTTATATTTTTAATACAAATGCTAATGTTTCATCAAAGGTTTGCCAGATGTTTGATATTTGTTCTTTAGATAATGTGAGGAAAAAATCCTTAGTTAACTTTTATGAAGTTTTTCTTCATCTGATCTTCATTCTTGGGAGCTCACTCTCGGACGACCAGCTGGAGCTGTTAATTAAACTGCTCTCTCATGCAATACTCGATAGTAATGGAAGTTCAAAGTGGTTTGAAGTTGTTCAAAAAGGATCTTATGATAACAGGATCACAGAGAGAATTAGTAGAGTAATACCCGAGGTTTGGTATGTCTGTGATTCTTGTGTTAAGGCTGCCAGGTGTTTGATGACGTGGACCAAACCGTCCCACATTGTTATAGAACTGGACAAAAATCCTCGGCACTCCCCCGAACTTGTTCCTCTGTTGCATAGTATCGCTGACCTAGACTGCCTGGTGTGGGTGGAGCTGTATCTGTCTTACCACCACAAGAAACTGAGTAACCAGACCACCTCAGATAAGTACCTTAAGATGCTGTGTTACAAGGACTCCCCTTGTGCAATTTTGGGATTTGAAGGTCATCTTAGTAATGAAGCATATGACTTGTTGAAACTGCCTACCTTTGCAGACTATTGTGATGCGTTAACACTGAAAGTCAAGTCAACTGAATCCCTGGGAACACTATGTGAAGCGATGAGAGATCTTCAGAGCCTCACAACTTTCCATCTAACTTTATCATTAAGATCTCCATCGTATATATCAGCTTGTCTTCCGGTAAAAACAGATCTTCACCTTCCATACATGACAGATGAAACAGTGGCAGACACAGCTAAGTTAATCAGCAGACTGAGCACTGTGTATAAGAGCATAACCGTCAGTAACATAACAGGAGCTGGTGCTAAACAGTTTATTATTATATTAAGAGAAAAAGGTGTTACTGTAGGATCATTTGTGCAAGAAATGAGGGACGAGAAGGGAGAATACTTGGTTTCCCTCTCTTATGGTTCTCTGCCTCTCAAGTATTCTGTCCTGGATTTTGTGTACTACTGGCTCAGCTGGGAGAACCATTACAAAGCTAGTCCACCTACAATGTAGAACTAGAGATAAATATACCTATAAGTGTAATCCTGTGTTACACACTATTGTTTGATATTTTAAAAGTACAGTCATTTAATTTATTATTTATGTGTTTTGTTGATAATAATTATATATAATGTAAATTCAAGTTTTTTTTAATGTAATAGACTAAATTTCTTTTCAATGCCATTTTGATTAGATCACAAAACAGGTAATGTTTTATTATCCGTATATAAGTATGTCTAAGCGTGTGTCGTTCTTATAAAGATTGTATGATGTATGTTTAAGTGTATATGATGAAACATGTTGATGTACCTTTGTATTTTTAGGAATGTAAGAAGGATCTGTCTGAAGGAAGGAATGGACAGGGGGAGGAGTAAGTTTAGGGCAGTGGTCCCAACCGGTGGTTCAGGTGCCCGCGGAACTATATAATGGACCCCGCAAAGATTTATTAGAAAATTTTTAGATAATTAATTTGTCAAAATGAAAATATGTAATAACTTTATACGACTTTAGAGAAAGAGAGGAACTCCGTTTGTCCCGAATCTGTCGGGTACAGGATGTGTGTATTTACCACAAACCGAGTCCAGAAAGAGAGCTAGCTAGCATGATCCAAGAGTAAATTTAAGAAGTATGTAACCGGTAACAGTTAAACAGTTAGAATTGTATAGAACTGCAAATAACTGCAATACTGTCTATGATTTTTTTTTTATTATCTTGAATGTCAATCCAAAGTTTTGGATTGACAAATGTGGCCCAGAGCCTAGAAAATGTCGGGGACCACTGCTTTTGGTTAGGTTAGGTAGCGGGGAGGATGAAGAGTTATCTAAAGGAGGGGAGAGGCAGGAAGAGGCTGCATGGGGAGTAGTTGCCGGAGCTATACGGGGAAGACGTTCACCGACCTAAACTGACGTACACTCGGGGGTTACATGGTGAACGTATACATGAGAGTCACATGTAACTCCCAGTCTGTGTCGTGGCGCCAGCTGAGATCAGGGACGGTGGGTCACTGTCACACGCCCTTCTGACTACCTCCCCAGCTGTGAGATTAGTGCCTAGGCTGTCCAGTGGTGTGTAAGGAAGTGAGATATTATGGAGGATGAGAGAGAGAATCATTTATATAATTGATCAATACTCAGCCTGTTGCTCCAAACACAACATCTATAAATAATAACAATGAACATTTACCTTAACCAGAGACGTTCAGTTAGTAATATTAGAGGCAGGAGAGAACACTAAGGCAAAGAGACTTAGATAATAGTTATATTATAGTGTGCCATTATCACCATACTCCTCCGCCAATACCATACTATACAGTCTTCCACCGCCACAATACTTTACTGCTCCACCATTACCATACTATACAGTGTTACACATCACCATACTATACAGTGTTCCTACATCACCATACTGTTCCACCATCACCATACTATACAGCACTCCTCTCAGTCACAGACCTCCATAAAATATCACGGTGTGAAGGTGTGGAACAACTTACCCCCACCCATCCCAGCAAAGACTACGCTCCCTTCCTTTAAATCATCTCTTAGAAAATATCTATTGTCTAAGTATTAATATTTCTTGTAATACCTACTATATTTACAGTACCTGCTTTTATTGTACCATTAAAACCGTTTTATCGGAAATTATCATGTAAATAGATAAGTAATTACCATTGCAATAAACATAATTGTCAACTAGACATAATCCTGACAGCTCTGTCCTCTTGTTCAATCTTAATACTGTACACCCCATGTTGTACTGCTCCCCCATTCTACTTATGTTTTTCAATTCCACTGTAATTTATGTATATATAAATATAAAAGATAAATAAAAAGACAATAAAATTAATAAATATTGAAGTGATAACCGTGGTAACATGTTCTTATTACCACCATGCTATTGTACTATTCCAGATGATACTAAATGTTACATAATACTTCCTAGAGGTAAATGTATAGTATATATCATGAGCCTAAATGAGAGCTCAGGTTCTCAACTGGCTCAGCCATGTTAATATTGTTATTATTGTCCACTCTGTATCAGTATTTTTCTGGCTAAATAAACCGTTTCAAGTCAATTCATTTCAATTCAATTCAGCTGTAACAATGTCAGGAGTTTCCCGCCACCTGAGAGTTCCCACCAATTTCGAGTCAATAGTATGGTGTTAGGTCTGTCTTCAGCCAATGAGGAGGCATATGAGGCATAACGTCATGATGCTGCCCCTCTGTGCCACCCACTTTGAAAAGCAGAATCTGTTGGAATTTTGTGTAGGGAGGTGTGGGACGTCTGTGGTGGCGACATGGCAGGTATTTTGGTGTAGTATTCTATTTGATAAATCCTTAAGTTCCCATTTGTTGTGAGATACATGGTCCCCGAGGAGCATAGGTTTATTGTTTTAAAGTGTAACAGTTAAACCCTAACATAAAGTATTCAATAAATACAGTAACCGTTAATAAGAGTCCTAATTCATCCCCCCCTTATTGAGAAAGAGTGATGTGTTATATATGTCTTGGTATTATGTAGTAATACGGTGAGTCCTATATACAATAACTATCCCATATTTCTCCTCTGTTTAAATTGTTGTATGTTAGCCCCACTGACCACAGCCTTCCTTCCCTCACCTCACAGCTCACACCGTCCCCACCATAAACAAATCCCTCAACCTCCCTCACTCCCTATCTCCTTCCCCTCTCACGAGTATAACGAGAAAAATAACAGGAAAAAGTAAAAAAAGAGTAAGTGAAAGAAGTAGGAATAAGTAAATATATAGAAAAAAAGAAAAAAATATAATTTGTTACACAGTGTTCCACCATATTATACAGTGTCCCACCACCACCATACAGTGTTCCACCATACTATACAGTGTTCTACCACCACAAATACAGTGTTCCACCATACTATACAGTGTTCCACCATGCAATACAGTGTTCCACCATACTATACAGTGTTCCACCATACTATACAGTGTTCTACCACCACAAATACAGTGTTCCACCATACTATACAGTGTTCCACCATACTATACAGTGTTCCACCATACTATACAGTGTTCCACCATATTATACAGTGTTCCACCACCACCATACAGTGTTCCACCACCACCACCATACAGTGTTCCACCATACTATACAGTGTTCTACCACCACAAATACAGTGTTCCACCATACTATACAGTGTTCCACCATACTATACATACAGTGTTCCACCATACTATACAGTGTTCCACCATATTATACAGTGTTCCACCATACTATACAGTGTTCCACCATACTATACAGTGTTCCACCACCACCATACAGTGTTCCACCATACTATACAATACAGTGTTCCACCACTACCATACAGTGTTCCACTATACTATACAGTGTTCCACCATCACGATAACATAGTGTTCCACCACCACCATACAGTGTTCCACCATACTATACAGTGTTTCACCATGCAATACAGTGTTCCACCATACTATACAGTGTTCTACCACCACCATGCAGTGTTCCACTATACTATACAATGTTCCACCATGCAATACAGTGTTCCACCATACTATACCGTGTTCCACCACCACCATACAGTGTTCCACCATACTATAAAGTGTTCATCCACCACCACCATACAGTGTTCCACCATACTATAAAGTGTTCATCCACCACCACCATACAGTGTTCCACCATCACCATACGAAACAGTGTTCCACCATCACAATAACATAGTGTTCCACCACCACCATACTATACAGTGTTCCTCCATAACCATACTATACAGAGTTCCACCATCACGATAACATAGTGTTCCACCATCTCCATACTAGACAGTGCTCCATTACCACCATACTATACAGTGTTCCACCATCACCACACTATACAGTGTTCCACCACCACCATACTATACAGTGTTCCACCACCACCAAACTGTTCCACCATCATCATACTATACAGTGTTCCACCATCACCATACAATACAGTATTCCACCACCATAGTGTTCCACCATCACCATACTATACAGTGTTCCACCACCACCATTCTGTGCCACCATCACCATACTCTTCCACCATCACCATACTGTTACACCATCCCCATATTATACAATGTTCTATCATCACCAAGCTATGCAGTGTTCCACCATCACCATACTGTTGCACCATCACCATACTGTTCTACCACGACCATAGTGTTCCACCACCAGCATACTGTTGCACCATTACCAAACTGTTCCACCATCACCATACTGTTGCACCATTACCAAACTGTTCCACCATCACCATACTGTTGCACCATTACCAAACTGTTCCACCATCACCATACTGTTCCACCATCACCATACTGTTCCACCACACTGTTAGTGCCAGGTATGCTTGAGATAAAACTACTTGCGTGTATTAAGTTTTCATTCAGGAAACGTAAAGAAGAAAACTGACATCTGGGTAACACAAAAATTATACAAGCACTGATACGTACTTCAGACTGTATGAATGTATGTCTGTTTATTTACGAATCTGTTTCTGTGTGTGCGTCAGTCCTAACAGTTGGTCAGACAACTTTACAGGTAATGACTTATAATGCCTCAACCTCAATCAACACTCCCTCTTCTGCTGCTTCCTCTGATGATGATGACTCGGCCGATTCCTCTGACTCGGTCGATTCCTCCGACTCGGCCGATTCCTCCGACTCGGCCGATTCCTCCGACTCGGCCGATTCCTCCGACTCGGCCGATTCCTCCGACTCGGCCGATTCCTCCGACTCGGCCGATTCCACCGACTCGGCCGATTCCACCGACTCGGCCGATTCCACCGACTCGGCCGATTCCACCGACTCGGCCGATTCCACCGACTCGGCCGACTTTACAACTTGTCTGCAACCATTGTATGAAAGAGGCATTAGTTATTATTAGGACAGGTTAGGAAGAAGATAATTCTTTAAAATATTAAATATTTTTCTTCTTTATCCTCTCTTTCTCTTTTACAATGTATCTTTTACTTTCTTTCTATCTTACCTTCTCTTTATCTTTCATCTTTTAGGTCTTTCTCTTTCTTTATCATCTCTCTTTCTCTCTCTCAGTTGATCATCACTGCTCCATAATGATTGATAATTTCTTATTTTATGTTCAAGATTGTAAAACTTTTTTTCTACAAATGACCTTAAATTTTTGTTCACAATCCAAGATTGTTAACGGGTCACATCAGCCTATAAACATCCACTTCACTTAGAGGAGAATT
Source organism: Homarus americanus (assembly GCF_018991925.1). NCBI lineage: Eukaryota > Metazoa > Arthropoda > Malacostraca > Decapoda > Nephropidae > Homarus > Homarus americanus. The sequence goes on along the minus strand of NW_024734940.1, from coordinate 11,514,078 downwards.
TCACAATAAGAAGATTCTCTGACTGACTGATTGACTGGCTCTCACAAACGCAGCTTCCCTGGTCATCACACCTGTCGATACTGCCTTACCTCTTGTAGATGTTATGGCGTGCATATTGGTCTCGGGAGACACCAGCGTCACAGGAGGCTGCCAGCACCACTACTATCGTCACCAGAAGACTAGCCACCATCCACCTGTCGGACACACCTGACCATTTAGTAAGCTAACCCTCTTACACACACACACCCACCACCCGGTGTCTCTATGACCACGTGAGGTCCTTCATATCAACACCTATGGACAAGTTACTGCACCAAGTAACCTCACACAGTAAGACAAGAGACCAGCCCGGGCCATCAACTGTAAACTATAATTTGTATGTTCATGTTCCTTTTCCTTTAGTAATTAAAGCTTTTGTTAAGTGATCCACCAACCCCATGTCCTTGTATGTAATAAGTCATTTCAGTCCAATGTATATTTTCAGCCATCGGGCTGCTGAACTTTTTCAACAAACCGTTAATTATTATTATTATTATTATTACACACGCACACATACTACTCTCCACCCTCCGACGGTGACTGGAGGAACTAGTGCTAAAAGGAAGACCTCACCTCATTTTGTCGTGTAGCAGGATGAGGTTGACTGTTAAACTGTACGAGTGAGTGTTCAAAAACTGCTTGCCGTCCTGTTGCTTGTGTAACTGGTCAGCAGAGTGGAGCTACAACAGTCACCACAATACTATACTCTTGCTGTGCTCTCCCAACTGACTGTATGACTGACACAACCCTCCTGCAGGCTTATATATGACATGGCAGCTGCCTCCCTCCCTCCCTCCTACCCAGTGCCCCCCGCCTGTGCCTGTCTCATATACTTTCGCTACTCTCCCTTAAAGTTCACTCCAGACATAAACTTCTACAGTAATCACGTGCAATACATCAACATACAGTTGGAAAAATACACGTTTTCCTAGCAATGTGTATTAAGGTCCCGTGATGGTAGTGATATATAATGAAAGTTAAGAGGTTCAGACACATTCAGTGTACCACCAGACCAGGGTTGGGAGCTAGTGACGCAGGGAGGTCATTGTTAACTAAGTGTGTGTAGGTGTTACTCTGTGACTGTCTGTGTTATTGTATGCCTGTGTGTGTTATTGTGTATTGATGTGTTTGAGTGTGTTACTGTATGTGCGTGTATGTGTTGTATGTGTGTTTCTTTGTGTTACTGTGTATGTGTTTGCGTTTCTGTGTTACTGTGTATGTGTTGTATGTGTGTTTCTTTGTGTTACTGTGTATGTGTTGTATGTGTTTCTCTGTGTTACTGTGTGTGTTTTGTATGTGTTTGTGTGTTACTGTGTATGTGTTGTATGTGTGTTTCTCTGTGTTACTGTGTGTGTTTTGTATGTGCTTGTGTTACTGTGTATGTGTTGTATGTGTGTTTCTCTGTGTTACTGTGTGTGTTTTGTATGTGTTTGTGTGTTACTGTGTATGTGTTTCACTCTGTTTCTGTGTTACTATGTATGTGTTGTAGGTGTTTGTGTTTCTCTGTTACTGTTGTATGTGTTTCAAGTCGTCAACAAACAGGAACTAAATCATTGGTCATCGACTTCCCTTTATAAGTACATGGCTGTGTAGGTCAAGTGTGAGCTGTGTTGCCCCGTGAAGGAGAACGATCAGTCGCTGTCTATGAAGGTGGGGCGAGGCTGTGTATGTATGTGAGACTATTGTTATTATTATTATTTATTTTTCAAGTTAATCATTAGTTGTTGCCTACATTTCATCAACACATTTTAAGCGTTTCCTGAACCAACAACTCTATACCTAACCTAACATAACCTTAAGTAATCCTAACTGTACCAAACTATCCTTAACCGAACTAGATGAGTATAACCTTAACCTTTACACAACATGGTCTCCTCACAACGCACATATAGAGAGAGAGAGAGAGAGAGAGACACACAGCAGGACGTGAATCAACCTTAATAATGGAGTTCATTATTGTCTGTACAGCTTGTTGTTGTGGCTGAGGAAGTAGGTTCATGTCGACAGCCAAGGTCAGGGACCCAGCCATAATGCTAGTAGATAATTCCTCATTGGACATAATGTTAGTAGATAAGTCCTCATTGAACATAATACAAGTAGCTCATTCCACATTGGACATAATGCTAGTAGATTCTTCCTCACTGGACATAATGTTAGTAGGTCATTGCTCATTGGACAAAATCTCACCACAATTATGTCAAGGTGATTATAAAGGAGCCTATAATGGTATATAACCCACTCTGTAAATCACTTGACAATACTGAGTGAGTGTCTGTGTTGACAAAGATTCCTACCGTGAACAATGTCATGTCAGGCTGCCTCTTAATTAACTCTTTGATCTAAATTAAGAAGCAAAACTTACATCTAAACTGTAATGAGACTTTACCTTCCAAAGAGTCTTAACATAAACGTTATAGAAGAGGATCCTTTGGGCACGCATACATGACGGAGATAGAACATGTACTCTACTCTGATGACGCTGAAAACACCGCTTCTTGTCCCAACACTGAGTCCGTTTAGTACTTGGATGGGTAACTGCCTGACCCTAACAACAGATGCTGCTGGTATAAAGACTCAACTGTAAGTAAGCATCTCATGTGTCTGTCATCTGTCCTTGGTCAAATCGACTAAATACCGTATAAATTATTATTATTAATTTATTTGCATACTACAAGTGTCCTAACGAGCGTGAGATGTACACAAGAATGGAAGTATGTGTTAATGTGCAAAAATTCCCCAGAAAACAGCCTTAACAGACTATACTGTACAGTATTATAGAGGTTTCTGGCCTTCTTGACATTGTTTTTTATATACACATTATACATTAATATTGTTACGACCTTCACAGCTTACCCAGCTTTCACCAGTGGCTAGGGTAGTATGTACAGAAAACAGTAGATATTTCACAAAAGTTGTCGAATTCCAACTGGCTGTCCCGCCAGTCCCCGGTAATTTCCAGACGATTGGTATCAGGGTACAGACAAACAACAAGTAAGTAGATTTCCACCAGGTCACAGAAACACACTTGGGCACTGTAGTCTTCTTTAAAAAGCACTGATTTTTCACAACACTGTTAACAGGGAAATGGCTTCACAGCTGAACTTCACACTTCGAATATATACTGTAGTCAGCACACTACCAGTGTACAATTCCTTAGTCTTTTCACTTTATGTTGTTCACAACAATTCCACAATACTTGCACAATATTTTTCTTCAGTTGTTCTTCTAGGCTTGTTCTTTCCAGTCTGAGCAGAAGCGATCGTCTGACTCGAGGTTCAAGCTTAGAAGCTCCAAAAATTGTTGGTAGCGAAAGGCAGAGCGGGGAAGATGACAGAGGAAGGAGCAGGAGGTTAGGAAGGGAATTGTAGTGGGAGAGATAGTGCCGTGGCTTTACACGACTGCGTTTATTTGGTTAGCGCATAGCGCACGTATTTGGTTTTGTCTGTGTTGGGTGTGTGATCCTCGGGCCACCACTCCTCCGGATTGTGTTAGTTCAAGTTTAGAAGCTCCAACAACTTTCCCTGAACACGAATTCGCAACCTTTCGATTTACAACAGGGACCAAGGGGGCTAGGAAGAGAGGCCAAACAACTTCCGCTTGCCCGGGAATCGAACCCGTGACACCTTGCTTGCGAGGCAAGAGCGTTCCGCTTCTACCTCAAGCGCCCCTTGACTCGAGGCCGCTCACTTCCGCTTATATATGTCTCGTCAGACGCAGCTCGAACAGGCTAGCACCACCCAGACACATCTCGGTGGCTCTTGAACGTTATACTCTGATAGAGGCTTGCAAAACTAAGCAAATGATTATAAATCATAACTAAAATGATGCAATACATTCTAGAATATTCTTACATAATTAATATGTCAATAAATACACGAAAATTTTACTAAATTTGCCAAAATAACTGTTGCATGGGACAGAAAACAATCAAAACACCTAGTTTACACAATTATAATACGAAATTATGCCTCGGCATAACAATATTATTCATTAATATCAATACATAACCCTGTAATGACCACGGTCGTACACGTCAGTTAACGTAAAATCAGACGATTCATTTTACGCTCAACAGCCTACAAAACATGTAGCTACGCTTTCTTTATTTGAGTCTCCCGTCTGAAGAGGCCGTTTTCTCATTGCTTCAGGACGCCTGAGTCTTCCGTTTTCTCTCAATCTTAGAGTGCACCTAAATCTTCATTATTCCTTAGTAATGACAGAATTTGAAATTGCAACTGTGGTTGTAATTGTTGACGCAACTTAGATATGTCTGATTTCAGTTGGAACATTCAAGATCCATTGTGAGTGATGTTGAAAGCTTCAACTGTCTTTATTGTTAGTAAAACTTGTCAAGTAAGTGAGTGTCAAGTCTGTCAGTATGAGTGGCATATCCTTATATCGTCTTTGAGGATAGCCATGAGTTTCCAAGTGCTACTGAAGTTAGATTATTTTGATGCCCAAACATCAGGGAATCTGATGTTTGGAGTTTAGTGTCTATTTAAGAAAGTCATTAATTTCCTGGAAAGATTTTGTCAAACTCAAAATCTCCAAGACCTAATGGCTCTCCTCAGGAAGAATTCCTTGGCTGTGGTTTGTGGTTTCCTGTAAGTAGAGTTATTAGTGCGTGTTTAACGTCCATTTCACCTTTTCCCGACAAACTCAATCTCTGATTAGATTATAAAAGTAGACATAAAAAATTAGCCTAACCCATGACACTGATTTTCATAGTTGAATGTACAGCGACCGAGTTGAATAGAATTTCTGTGAGATTAGCCTTTCTGGTATGTATGAATAGGCCAGAACTGCCCCAGGCTCACATATATACGAATGCACAAGGAAGAATCACACATTAGCGACTCTTCCTCAACGCATCTCCAGGTATGTGAACGATCGTTTCCCGCCGCCATGTTAAGTCAGTTTAACTCAGTCGATTTTGTGAATATCAGTGTTCATGTTTTAACATAGTGAAATAATCATGTGCCAAGTAATTTGAGTAAATTAATTGTCGTCTGTATTGCTGCCAGGTGTTTAGTTACAGACGTATAGTTATGAGTATTTGAGTTAGACATTAACGTTAGCGACTCTTCCTCAACGGCATCTCCAGGCCCTGTCTGTGTTGGCACCACTACCGAGGTTTGGTAGCCGCTTAAGGGCAAGACGGTCCTTGAAGGATGTCTTTAATATGGCGAGATAAGAATCCGAGGACAAGATTACCCAGGGAACGCCGTGAGGAAACACTGCACCGAGTCTACCCCTGGGCGCTCATTGCGAGCGAGCTTCGGCTGTCGGTGAAAACAAATCCCGCGAACAGTGGACTCAGTCTTGTGACTCTTGTCCGTTCCATTGATCTTGGTTATATGCATTGAGCAGTATTGGTATCTATGATTGGAAATTAATTAGCAGGAATATAGTTATCCCAAGTTAAGTATTGAACCCATGAATGTTGGTGTTACCAGTGGTGGTACCGATATAGGAATTGAGTCCACCAACCAGGTGTACTACCACTGAATGCTAGTTAAAGTGCCATGTTGTTCATTCCGAACTAACAGGATGTGTTTAATAATATCTTAATTTTGGATCTTGTTGAGTGAGTTATATAATCATCTGTATTGACGATGAAGTAATATAATGAGTGTGTAATGTTGTAATCAGGAAATGATCTATTTTGCTATTAATGTAAAGTAAGACTTAAGTGGTCCAGTCTTGTCTGAGTGTAATTAATTAACATCTTGTTCACTCCACCTGTTCATAAATATTGGATAAGTAAACTACAAGTATCACAGCTCTATTTCTTCTACCCATTGGTTCTCAGAAAATAACGAGTAACTCACGTGCCTAGAAGCCCGCTACCTAACAGTTCACTACTTTTACACTAAGATATGTTATATTCTAATAAAAGTCTGGGTGGTGGCAGGCTACCGTTGTAAGTATACTTAGTGTTATAATAAGAATGACATGGTTTCCCAGACTAATCCATGGTTAAGAATATAACTAGAACGAGATATAATTGAGAGAATAAATTTGAAGTAAGAAAAACGGACTTTTACATCCCAACCAGCTGACGACTTACTATGCCAGCTTGTTGATTTAACAAACTTCCCAGTTTGGTATGCTAAAAAAACTCCTTATTCATTATTACGATAATTATTTTCCTTATAATCTATCGAGTAAACTTAGCTTTAATCAACAAGTAACAGGAATTAAGATGTGAAAGTCATAATCTCCATTTTGTACGTAAAAACAGCTTCACTGTCTGGCTTTGGATGTGTCAAAGGTTATGTACTACCAGAGGCTCTAGGATTTTTTTAGGTATTTCACAACGTGACCTCTTTATGTTGACGTTTCAGTGACTTCTTTAATAACAAAATCATATGATTAATTATGGAACTTACAGCAACATCACATTTCTTCTAGTTATACCTTCTATAGTTTAGTGCTCTTCAAGAGAAATGTTAAAAAAAATGGCTCTCACCCAATGCTACCCTAAGCGTAGACTACCCAGAAATAGCTTTCACTTAATTTATCTAATGGTAACTACAACTGGTGTTGTTTTGTTGCCTCAATCTCTGAATTCCTCCCAAAATATTATATTCTTTCCATTACCCTAACCTAAACAATATCCCTACGTAGGTTGGTGATTGATCTATTTCCTTGGAAGGTGTACTTAATACAAATTCTAGAGCCTGGGAACTGTAGTTGATCAAAATAGCGACAACGGTATTACACATACACTCGCCCCAGCAGCCAAGATGTTGTCAAAACAAGTAACGGAGTTATACAAGAAATAAATATTCGTCAAAAAGGGGACCAGAGACAGCACACCTCGCCCTAATCTCCGCTTCGCAAGTACTGTTGCCACTGGAAGGGAAAACACTGTACTACACTCGTTACTACATTCACTGTTCACTAGCGGTTATATTTCCTGAATTCATGAAATGTCTTTGGTAATACAGCCGTAACGTCACGCGTATCTCTCACCAATATGTCAAAGGTTCGAGCCCTAACACACGTGAGAAAGGTGTTTCAGTTGGACCCCCCCCTACAGGTTTCCAAACTCGGTTTCCTCCTGTACTAACGCTGTATAGGCCGACCGCCCGAACGGCTAGTGGTGAAAATTATTAGTATAAAGTCTCCTTACTGATAATTTTATCCACCACCCTATTAGATTCGACTTCAAATAAAACATTGCACATTTCATCAACTCCTACAACAGACTAAACTAGTGATACATGTAAACACGATTTGACTGTAATGTCATTTTAGTCGAAAAATATCTTTGGCGACATTTTCTAGAGAATCGTGACATCAGAGAGTAAAACGTCAATGATAAGTTTTATCGAGGAGACTAATGCAGTAATTGCCAACCTTCTACGGAGCTTTGTGCCACAGTTATCGTAAAGTATTGTTGAACTTTAGACCACCATGACCTTGAACTTGAGCTTGACCTCACCAAACATTCATTGTTTACCTAAAGTTTGCCCAACATGGTCCATCCCGGACGTTTGGTGCTGATATGACTGAGATATTTATTTTATTTATTACCGGGGATGGTGGTGCAGGGACACAGACATGGAGCGATGTAATAACAGTTTTCAGAGTACAGTATTTAGAATTTTATGATCAATAACGTGGTCGTGATTCAGTACTGCTCATAGCGTCCTCACATAGAATTGGAGACCTTACATGGCTGATACAGGTGAGTGTCGCACCTCACCTGGCGGCCTACACGTTACTCTCACCTGCGTAAAGGTGGCAGTAGTGCTCGTGCATGTGTGTGTGTGTGTGTGTGTGTGTATGAGGAAGGTCTGGCAGCGTACACATTTTTCTCAGCAGCATAAAGGTGGCGGCAACAGAGTAAGTCTAGTGGAACCTGGACTACCAGTTGTGGGCTGGACCGGTCAGTGAACACATCACTGGTGAACGGTCAGGAAGTGTTGTGTAGTGAGTGTTAAGTGTTGTGTAGTGAGTGTTAAGTGTTGTGTAGTGAGTGTTAAGTGTTGTGTAGTGAGTGTTAAGTGTTGTGTAGTGAGTGTTAAGTGTTGTGTAGTGAGTGTTAAGTGTTGTGTAGTGAGTGTTAAGTGTTGTGTAGTGAGTGTTAAGTGTTGTGTAGTGAGTATGAAGTGTTGGTTCAATAAAGTGTGTGTATATATAAGAGATACTTTGTTCATACAATTAAGGACGAGGGAATAATAACAGAAATATTAATGGGTAAAGATGAAGGTAGGAGGGCCAGGGGAAGACAGAGACTGAGATGGATGAATGAAATTAAAAACTGTATCCCTAGAGAGATACAAAGCCTTGGAGGTTTGGAGAAAACAGCCCGACAACGTTTAGCGTGGAGGACTGTGGTCTCCAACCCTCAGATATGAGGACTGTACTCTTATTGATTGATTGAGTGCTTATATCAGAGAATGAGAATCCTTTTGTGTGTGTGTGTGCTAACGAGCCGATCAGTGGTGAAGAGGATAAAAGTAAAAAAGTGTGTGATTGTGTGTGTTTGCTGAGGACATTCTTGACATTTCCAACAAAAATTATAAATAAAATTAGCGAACGTAACGTACCAAGAGGACTCACATCTGGTAGAGTTACTTGAAGTTTAAAGTTGCTTGTACAGCTGTTAAACTGATGTATGTTGTGGTTGTTGTTGTTGTTATGATTTTTGTTGTTGTTGTTGTTATGATTATTGTTGTTGTTATGGTTGTAGTTGTTGTTGTTATAGTGGTAGTGGTGGTGGTTGTTGTTGTTGTGGTGGTGGTATAAAGAATAACATTACTTCAGACAATGGCTGACGAAGCAATGCGTCAGTTATAAAAAAGTTACGACATGGCTGATCAATAGGGGTTACTAGTCTTATTGGTGGTGGGTGACACAGTTGAGAGTCAGTGATACAGTGAAGTGACGGTCCTTGGGGGTGGGGGTGGGGTCAGTAGAACCTGTTGCTGGGAAGAGAAAGTGTGCAGCCTCCATTTTATCTTTTACAAGTTACTTTACAAATGTTAGTTTGTTTTTCTTTCTGTGAACACGAAGGTGCGGTACAGGTGAGAGTGAGGTGCTCATGAGAGGGAGACACAGGTGAGAGTGAGGTGCTCATGAGAGGGAGGCACAGGTGAGAGTGAGACACAGGTGAGAGTGAGGAGAATGTAAAGACACAAACAAGAATGAGGAGAATATGAAAGTGACGGAAAAAGCTATTGACCTGGTCTATAAGATGGTCAGGGTCTCACACACACAGGTGAGGTTTTTGTCATCTGTAAATATCAAGACATGAAACTGAAAGAAAGCAAGCGAACTTTCTTGGTATCTGAGAGGGAGGGAAGGAGGGAGGGGAGGAAGGAGGGAGGGAGGGAGGAAGGAGGGAGGGGAGGAAGGAAGGAGGGAGAGAAGGAAGAAGGGAGGGAGAGAGGAAGGAGGGAGGGAGGGAGGAGGGAAGGAGGGAGGAACGAAGAAGGGAGGAGGGAGTAAAGGAAGGAGGGAGGGAGTGAAGGAGGGAGGGAGGAAGGAAGGAGGAGGGAGGAAAGAGGGAGGGAGGAGGAAGGAAGGAGGAGTGAGGGAAGGAAGGAGGGAGGGAAAGGAAGGAAGGAGGGAGGGAGGAAAGAGGGAGGGAGGAGGAAGGAGGGAGGAGGGAAGGGAAGGAGGGAGGGAGAGAGTGAAGGAAGGGAGGGGAGGAGGAAGGAGGGAGGGGAGTGAAGGAAGGAGGGGAGGAGAAAGAGGGAGGGAGGGAGGAAGAAGGAGGGGAGGAGGGAAGGAAGGAGGGAGAGTGAAGGAAGGAGAGGAGGAAGGGAGAGGAGGAAGGGGAGAGAGTGAAGGAGGGAGGGAGGGGAGGAAGGGAGGGAGGGGAATGAAGAAGGAGGGGAGTGAGGAAGGAAGGAGGGGAGGGAGGAGGGAGGGAGTAGAAGGAGGGAGGAGGAAGGAAGGAGGGAGGAGAAAGAAGGAGGAGGAGTGAAGGAAGGAGGGAGGAGGGAGTGAAGGAAGGAGGGAGGGAGAAGGAAGGAGGGAGGGAGGAAGGAAGGAAGGGGAGTGAGTGAAGGAAGAGAGGGAGGGAGGAAAGAGGGGAGGGAGGGAGGAAGGAAGGGGAGGGAGGGAGGGAGGGAAGAAGGGAGGGAATGAAGAAGGGAGGGAGGAGGAAGGAAGGAGAGGGAGGGAGGAAGGGGAGGGGAGGGAAGTGAAGAAGAGGGGGAGGGAAGGGAAGGAAGGAGGGAGGAGGAAAGAAGGAGGGAGGGAGGAAAGGAAGGAGGGAGGGAGGGAGGGAGGGGAGGAAGAAGGAGGGAGGGAGGAAGGAAGGAGGAGGGAAGGAGGGAGGAAAGAAGAAGGAGGGAGGAGGAAGGAAGGAGGAGGGAGGGAAAGAGGGAGGAGGAGGAAGGGGGAGGGAGGGAGGAAAGGAAAACGAAGAAGGAGGGAGAGGAAGGAAGGAGGGAGAGGAAAGAGGGAGGAGAGGAAGGGAGAGGAGGAAGGAGGAGGGGAGGGAGGAAGGAGGGAGGGAAACGAAGAAGGAGGAGGAGGAAGGAAGGAGGAGGAGGAAGAAGGAGGGAGGAGTGAAGAAGGAAGGAAGGAAGGAGGAGGGAGGAGTGAAGGAAGAGAGGGAGAAGGAGAGAGGGGAGAGGAAGGAGAGAGGGGAGGAAGGAAGGAGGAGGAGGGGAGGAGAGAGGGAGGGAGTGAAGGAAGAAGGAAGGGAGGAAGGAGGGAGGGGAGGAAGGAGGAAGGAGAGAGATGAAGGAAGGAGGGGAGGAGGAAGAAGGAAGGAGGGAGGAAGGAGGAGGGAGGAAGAAGGGAGAAGGAGAAGAAGGAGGGAGAGGAAGGAGAGGGAGGGGAGGAAAAGAAGAGGGAGGTGAAGGAAGGAGGGGAGGAAGGAAGGAGAGAGGGAGGAAGGAAGGAGGGAGAAAGGAGGGAGGAGTGGGGAAGAGAGAGAGAGGAGGAAGGAGGTGAGAGGGGAGAAAGGAAGGAGGAGGAAGGAGGGAGGAAGGAAGTGGAAGAAGTGAGGGAGGGAGTGAAGGAGGAGGGAGGGAGGAGTGAAGAAAGGAGGAGGAGGAGGGAAGAGGGGAGGAAGTGAAGGAGGAGAGAGTGAAGGAAGGAGGGAGAGGGAGGGAGAGAGTGAAGGAGGGAGGGAGGGAGGAGGAGTTAAGGAGGAGTGAGGAGGGAGGAAAGGTGAGGAGGGAGGAGAGTGAAGGGGGGAGGGAGGGAGGAGCGAAGGAGGGAGGAGGGAGGGAGGGAGGGGTGGAGGAGAGTGATGAAGGAGGGAGGGAGGGAGGAGGAAGGAGGGGAGGAGGAGCAGGAGGGAAGGAGGATGAAGGAGGGAAGGAGGGAGGGAGGAGGGAGAGTGGAGTGAGGAAGGAGGGAGTGAAGGAGAGTGAGAGAAGGAGGGAGGAGGAGGAAGGGAGGAGGGAGGGTGAAGGAGGAGGAGGGAAGGAAGAGGAGGAGGGAAGGGCAAGGAGGGAAATAAGGAGGAAGGAGGAGTAAGGAAAAGAGGAGGAGGAAGGAAGGAGAGAGAGGGGAGGAGGAGGGAGAGATAACAGGGAGGGAGGAGGGAGGAGTAAGGGGAGGGAGGAAGATAGGAGGGAGTGGAAAGAAGGAGGGAGGGAGGAGGAGGAGGGAGGAAGAGGAGAGAGAGGGGGAGAAGGAGGGAGGGGAGGGAGGAGTGAAGGGAGGGGAGGGGAGGGAGGAAGGAGGGAGGGAGGGAGGGAGAGGGAGGAGGGGTGAAGAGGGAGAAGTGAAGGAGGGAGGGTGAAGGAAGGGAGGGAGGAGGAAGGGAGGGAGAAAGTAGAGGGAGGAGGGGGGAGGGGAGAGAGGGAAGATGGAAGGAGGAGGGAGTAGTGAAGGAGGGAGAGGGACTGAAGGAAGGAGGGAGGAGTGATGGAGGGAGGAGAGGGGAGTGAAGGAGGGAGGGGAGGGAGGAGGAAGGAGGGAGGGAGGGAGGAGGAAGGAGGAGGGGAAGAAATAGGAGGAGGAAGAAGAGGGAGGGAGGAATGAGAGATGAAGGGGGAAGGGAGGGAGGAATTAAAAGATAAAGAATTAAGTTAAGGGGAATATATAAAATTTAAGGAGAGGGGGAAAGAAGGAAAGGGAGGTATACGTTTAGACTGGAGAAAGGAGAGAGGGAGAGAGGAGGAGAAAAGGAGGGGGTTAACTGGACAGGTAAAGGGAGGGGGGCGGAGTTGTCCAGATCACTGAGTTACATGATTTCTCCCCCCTTCCGTTTTGTTATCATTCTCGTTTGTCTATTGTCTTATACTCCGCAGTAGTGGTTCAGTGGCGCAATCAAGCCTGGTCAGGAGTGTTACGTCATCAAGCCTGGTCAGGAGTGTTACGCCAAGCCTGGTCAGGAGTTTGTGTATCACGATGGTGACGGCGAACAATGACTCGGGCGGGGACGCGAGTGGTTCCCTCAGCAAGGTAACGTTCGGGAGGAAGGGCGGATGTTACATCACCAAGGGCGTGACGGTGCTGCTGGTGGTGCTCTTCGTCAGTGCTACAGTGACCACGGCGCTCCTCGTCTACTACTTCGCCCCATACGTCAGGCACGAGACTCCCCACCGTGCCTCCATCGTCAGCCATGTCCTCCCTTCGTCAGTAAGTAACTAATGTACTGTGGGATGCTCTCTGTAGCAGCCTAGCTAGTGGAGAGAGAGAGAGAGAGAGAGAGAGACTATTGGAGCCAGTACTCGATCATAAGATCTTTAGCGTCACCCCTCAGGTACTGTATGCTAATCTTAAGTGTAAACTGGTTTGTTTATTAATCATTATAAGTTGTGTTCATCCCCCCCCAGCGCGTCAACAACATGCAGACGGCTTCAGGTGGCACCAAGCCTGGACCTCCAAAGTCACCCAGACCAAAATTTACAAGTTCCATAATGCATTCTTCCTCAACGTCTTCACTCACCACCACAACATCTTAACCCCTGTCACGTTCGCACTTGGAACAACAGTCACGTCCGTACCTCCAACCACAAGCAAGTCCGTTGGTCCGTCCAGCTCAGGTGTAGTCAAGAAGAGACCAGATGTCCGGTTACCCAGAGCCCTCAAACCCACCCGCTATGTCGTCAAACTTCAGCCTTTCATCAACGGAGACTTCAGCATCAGGGGATATTTGGAGGTGGAGATGGTCGTCCTTGAACCTACCTCCAACATCACCCTCCACATTGACAATAGGACGAAGAATGATACTGTCAGGGTGAGTATAGTGACAAGAGAGGTGGGGAGGGTGGACAGGAGAGTGGAGTGTGACAGGAGAGTGGTGGGTGGAGAGTGACGGGAGAGTGGAGAGTGACGGGAGAGTGGTGGGTGGAGTGTGACAAGAGAGTGGTGGGTGGAGTGTGACAGGAGAGTGGTGGGTGGAGTGTGACAGGAGAGTGGAGTGTGACAGGAGAGTGGTGGGTGGAGGTGACAGGAGAGTGGAGAGACGGGAGAGTGGAGAGGACGGGAGAGTGGAGAGTGACGGGAGAGTTGGGTGGAGAGTGACGGGAGAGGAGGAGGACGGGAGAGTGGTGGGTGGAGGTGACAGGAGAGGGTGGGTGGAGAGTGACGGGAAAGTGGAGAGTGACGGGAGTGGAGAGGACGGGAGAGGGGGTGGGAGAGTGACGGGAGAGTGGGAGAGGACGGGAGAGGGGGATGGAGGACAGGAGAGGGTGGGTGGAGAGGAGGGAGAGGGGTGGACAGGAGGTGGTGGGTGGGAGGGAGGACAGAGGGAGAGGATGGGAGAGGGTGGGTGGAGGTGACAGGAGAGTGGTGGGTGGAGGTGACAGGAGAGGTGGGTGGAGACAGGAGAGTGGGAGGTGACAGGAGAGAGGGTGGAGGTGGACAGGAGAGGAGAGTGACGGAGAGGAGAGACGGAGAGGAGGACGGGAGAGTGGAGAGACGGGAGAGTGAGTGGAGGAGTGGGAGAGGACGGGAGAGTGGGGGTGGAGGTGACAGGAGAGTGGTGGGTGGGAGGAAAGGGAGAGGACGGGAGAGGGTGGGAGAGGACGGGAGAGGAGAGTGACGGGAGAGTGGTGGATGGAGGTGACAGGAGAGTGGTGGGGTGGAGAGGACGGAGAGAGTGGAGAGGATGGTGGGAGAGTGGTGGGGTGGAGGTGACAGGAGAGTGGGGGTGGAGAGGACAGAAGAGTGGGTGGGGTGGGAGGACGGGAGAGGTGGGGTGGAGGTGACAGAAGAGGTGGGTGGAGAGGACGGAGAGTGGTGGGTGGAGGACAGGAGAGTGGTGGGTGGAGAGGACAGAAAAGTGGTGGCTGGAGAGTGACGGGAGAGGGTGGGTGGAGGTGACAGAGAGGGTGGTGGGAGAGACAGAAGAGTGGTGGGTGGAGAGGACGGGAGGGTGGAGAGGACGGGAGAGTGTAGAGTGACGGGAGAGTGGTGGGTGGAGTGTGACAGGAGAGTGGTGGGTGGAGAGTGACAGAAGAGTGGTGGGTGGAGAGTGACGGGAGAGTGGTAGGTGAATATTGATGTGGCAGAGTGTGATGGTGATAGGTTTTGACGGATGGGAAGTGATGATTGACTCCCTCTCTCTCTCCTACACCAACAGATCATACCCGTGGCCGACTCAACAAGGCCAGCACCAACTATAACTCACCACACATACGACCAAGAGCGACAGTTCTACATCGCCAGTCTGTCAGAGCCGCTGGAAGCTGGCACGAGTTATGTACTGACCATGGCCTTCCTCGCTCACCTCAACACACAGCTCAATGGATTCTATAAGTCACAGTATAAGGACGAGGATGGCACAGACAGGTAGAGTTAATTAGTGTTTAGTTAGGTGAGACAGACAGGTAAAGTTACTTAATGTTTGGTTAGGTAAAATGGACAGGTGAAGTTAATTAGTAAATAGTAATTAATTACGTACTAAAGCACAGGTGGGACGAACAGGTTAGCTTAATTTATAAATAGTAATTAATTACGTACTAAGACACAGGTGGGATGAACGGCTGAGCTTAATTAGTAAATAGTAATTTATTACGTACTAAGGCACAGGTGGTAATGCAGTGAGGAGAGGTTCAATTAGTAACTACTGTACCTAACAATTAATTCTGGGACACAGGTGGTGAAGAAGAGTATAGGGATATCTACTTAACTAGACACTTCTATGTACTAAGTACGTGTCACTCCCCATGCCATAGATACGTGTCACTCCTGTAGGTGGGTGGCGGCGACATTGTTCCAGCCAACAGAGGCCAGACGCGCCTTCCCCTGCTTCGACGAGCCTGAACTAAAGGCCACTTTTGAGATATTTCTGGCGAGGGAACATCACATGACCTCCCTGTCTAACATGCCACTTATGGAGACCTTCCCTATGTAAGTGTAGTCTGGTGGTTAACTTAAGTGTTGTAAGCCTCTTAAACTTTCCCTATGTAAGTGTAAGTGTAGTCTGATAGTTAACTTAAGTGTGGTGAACCTCTTAAGCTTTCCCTATGTAAGTGTAAGTGTAGTCTGGTGGTTAACTTAAGTGTGGTGAACCTCTTAAACTTTCCCTATGTAAGTGTGTGATGGAGATATTAAGTGTGTGTTTGGTTAGGACCTTTGCTAGGTATGGTGTTACAGGGAGAGACAGGAGGGATGGGTATGGGATCACTACCCCCCCAGCGTACCCATGTCAACCTACTTAGTCCTTGCCGTCTCTAACTACACCTACATCCAGTCTAATGATCTTAACCACGTCATGTTCCGAGGTGAGTACTGACAACCTTCTCCAGGGTCTTTATGTATTGGATATCTCGCTTTTGCCTATCTGTTAATTCATCGATATGTATGTATGTATGTATGTATGTATGTATGTATGTATGTATGTATGTATGTATGTGTGTGTGTGTGTGTGTATGTATGTATATATGTCTACTAAGCGTCATATAATCAATATACTTTCTCCTTCCATGGTGATAGTGTGGACGAGAGGAAGTCATCGACCACGCCCACTACTCCCTCAGGATAGGTCAAGAAATGTTGGCCTTCTACGAGTACTACTTCGGTATCCCGTTCCCCTTGCCCAAGCTCGACTCCATCACAGTGCCAGAAAACGTCGGTGGTATGGAGAACTGGGGCCTGGTACTGTATGGGTGAGATCATGTACTGTGTGTTGGTTACAGTACTCAGTTTATTATAGTACTTTCATCATAACTACTACTGCCTCTAATACTATAACCACCATCATAATTACTATTACTACCACAACTATTACAGGGAAACATCGTTGCTGTACGAGGCGGGGGTGTCGTCAGCGGCCAACAAGCAGAGCACAGGATTCATTGTGTCCCACGAGTTGGCCCACCAGTGGTTTGGGAACCTGGTGACACCGCGTTGGTGGGACGACTTGTGGCTAAATGAAGGTTTCGCTTCCTACACGGAGTATGTGGCGCTTGACCATGTGAGAATCCGTTACTCTCTCCCTCTCTCTCTCTCTCTCTCTCTCTCTCTCTCTCTCTCTCTCTTGCATTTAAATACCTACAGAGAACACATATTTAAGTTAGCAGGAAGAGACGATATATATCAGGTGTGTTATCAGTCCTCAGGTGTGTTATCAGTCCTCAGGTGTGTTGTCAGTCCTCAGGTGTGTTGTCAGTCCTCAGGTGTGTTGTCAGTCCTCAGGTGTGTTGTCAGTCCTCAGGTGTTGTCAGTCCTCAGGTGTGTTGTCAATCCTCAGGTGTGTTGTCAGTCCTCAGGTGTGTTGTCAGTCCTCAGGTGTGTTGTCAGTCCTCAGGTGTGTTGTCAATCCTCAGGTAGAGCCAAGCTGGAGTGTGATGGAACAGTTCGTTTTCATCGACATACATGACGTGTTCGCCATCGACTGCCTGGAGTCTTCACACCCCATCAACCTCCCGGTCCAACATCCTGACGACATTAAAAATTTTGACCGAATTACCTACGCTAAAGGTAAGTGTGTCCTCAACAATAGTATACACCAATCTCAGCTACAGTCTCTCTACCGTAATGCTTCTGTATGTGTCTCTACCGTAATGCTCTGTATGTGTCTCTACCGTAATGCCTCTGTATGGCCTCTCCATGCCTCTGTATGTGTCTCTACCGTACCTGTATGTGCTCTACCGTAATGCCTCTGTATGTGTCTCTACCGTAATGCCTCTGTATGTGTCTCTACCGTAATGCCTCTGTGTGTGTCTCTACCGTAATGCCTCTGTATGTGTCTCTACCGTAATGCTTCTGTATGTCTCTACCATGTGCTTCTGTATGTGTCTCTACGTAATGCCTCTGTATGTGTCTCTACCGTAATGCTTCTGTATGTGTCTCTACCGTAATGCCTCTTGTATGTGTCTCTACCGTAATTGCTTCTGTATGTGTCTCTACCGTAATGCCTCTGTATGTGTCTCCACCGTAATGCCTCTGTATGTCTCCACCGTAATGCTTCTGTATGTGTCTCTACCGTAATGCCTCTGTATGTGTCCCTACCGTAATGCTTCTGTGTATGTGTCTCACCGTAATGCCTCTGTATGTGTCTCACCGTAATGCCTCTGTATGTGTCCCCACCGTAATGCCTCTGATGTGTCTCTACCGTAATGCTTCTGTATGTGTCTCCCACCGTATGCTTCTATGTGTCTCACCGTAATGCCTCTGTATGTGTCTCCACCGTAATGCTTCTGTATGTGTCTCCCACCGTACCCCTGTATGTGTCTCTACCGTAATGCTTCTGTATGTGTCTCACCGTAATGCCTCTGTATGTCTCTACCGTAATGCCTCTGTATGTGTTCTACCGTAATGCCTCCGTATGTGTCTCACCGTAATGCCCTATATACCCCACCTGTAATGCCTCTGTATGTGTCTCTACCGAATGCCTCTGTATGTGTCTCTACTGTAATGCCTCTGTATGTGTTCTCTAATGCCTCTGATGTTTCTCCACCGTAATGCTCCTGTATGTGTCTCTACCGTAATGCCTCTGTATGTGTCTCTACCAATGCCTCCTGTATGTGTCTCTACCGTAATGCTTCAGTATGTTCTCTACCGTAATGCCCCATGTGTCTCACCGTAATGCCCTGTATGTGTCTCCACCGTAATGCCCCATGTGTCCCCACCGTAAGCCCTGTGTCCCCACCGTAATGCCTCCATGTGTCCTCACCGTAAGCCTCTGTATGTGTCTCCACCGTAATGCCCTCTGTATGTGTCCCCACCGTAATGCCTCTGTATGTGTCCCCCACCGTAATGCCTCTGTATGTGTCCCCCACCTGTAATGCCTCTATGTGTCTCACCTAGCTCGTATGTGTCCCCACCAATGCCCCTGATGTGTCTCTACCAAGCCCATGTGTCCCCACCGTAATGCTCCTCTCCACGTAATCCTCTGTATGTGTCTCACCGTAATGCCTCTGTATGTGTCTCCACCATGCATGCCTCTGTATGTGTCTCTACCGTAATGCTTCTGTATGTGTCTCTACCGTAATGCCTCTGTATGTGTCTCTACCGTAATGCTTCTGTATGTGTCTCTACCGTAATGCTTCTGTATGTGTCTCTACCGTAATGCTTCTGTATGTGTCTCTACCGTAATGCTTCTGTATGTGTCTCTACCGTAATGCTTCTGTATGTGTCTCTACCGTAATGCTTCTGTATGTGTCTCTACCGTAATGCCTCTGTATGTGTCTCTACCGTAATGCTTCTGTATGTGTCTCTACCGTAATGCCTCTGTATGTGTCTCTACCGTAATGCTTCTGTATGTGTCTCTACCGTAATGCCTCTGTATGTGTCTCTACCGTAATGCCTCTGTATGTGTCTCTACCGTAATGCTTCTGTACCACTAATATTTATAAGCAATATAATAAAAGAAGGTATTTTAAAGGTTAATTTACAACTTATATACATTATTAAGTAACATTATTGTATATACATTATTAAGTAGCATTATTTTATATACATCATTAAGTAACATTATTGTATATACATTATTAAGATACATGATTAAGTAACATTATTGTATATACATTATTAAGTTACATCATCTTACGTTACATCATCGTCAGGAGCTTCAGTGATCCGCATGATGAACCACTTCCTGACGGAGGCCACCTTCAGGAGAGGCCTCGCTGACTACCTCAGTGCTCTGTAAGTCGTCCTCTCCCTCCCTCACCTGCCAGTCTTCTCCTCTCCCTTTCTTTCTCTTCTTATTTCTTCATCCTTTTCTTTTCTTCTTTCGACGTTTGTTTGTGTTATTTTTCTTGTACATAGTTTGTGTGTGTGTGTGTGTGTGTGTGTGTGTGTGTGTGTGTGTGAGTGGTAGACGGTATTAACAAATCATAGATCAATGTTTCATAAAGTTATTGTTGCATTATTTACATATGTTACTTTAATTATTGTCATCTGTTGGTCATATTGTTGTTCTTCATCAGTCAATATGGCAGCGCAGTACAAGACGATCTGTGGGAGTACCTGACGAAGGCCGCCCACCAGGACCAGACACTGCCTCCGGAGATGACAGTGAAGATGGTGATGGACACGTGGACGCTGCAGATGGGTTACCCGGTCATTAAGGTAGTGAGGAGTGAAGATGGGACCTCAGCCACCATCTCTCAGGTAATACTGTTGATGTGTTTAGCTCTCGTCTGTTGGCTTCTGTTTATACGGCAATAACAGCTGCAGGGATTATGATGCACACTGGTACAGACAGCTTATGTATCATAATGGAGTCATACATTATTAGTTTGAGTTGCAACATGACGTCAAAAAATAGGGGTTTCATACTGACGAGGAGCTGGTACACTACACCTCTGACCACACGTAACCTGTTAACTGTCTGCATCAATTATTTATAGTACAGTATATTGATATAATTTCACATTAGATCGTCTTTAATGATATAGTAAATATAGGATAACGAGTCTTATATTAGGAAAACATAAATGATCAGTTCTGTCATGGTCTATAGCGCGTTTTTTCCCAGCTGAGAAAAGATGCCCCGCCCCCTCAAAATTTACAGCTGATTGGCTGTTGTAAGCCTGTTCAATTTTGTCCTGAAGTAATGATGTATTTCTGAATGATTTTATTCATAATCGTTGGGATGACCGTTTCTGACGAGAAAGATATTTAGTTAAATTATATAGATACATACATTCATTGTTTCAAACATAAGCATGTAGGAAGTTTATCAGAAGTATTATACATGAATTAACTGTTAAACTCTGCATTTAATATATACTTATTTTTACCCACACTATGGCCTACTAAGACAAATTACGTATCAGTAATACTACATTATGCAAAAACAACAGTCATATTTCCCGCCTCTGCTGACGGTCATGTATTATTTCAATGTGATTCTAATCTTTTGAAATGTTGTTTTTGCATAATGTAGTATTACTGAGGCATAATTTGTCTTAGTATGTCTTATTGTGGGTAAAAATAATTATAAAATGTTTCTCCTGACAGAGATAATTAATGATGGCTGCCTCGCTAATGATGCTGATATTCAATTAACTATATAATCAAGTTTTAAAACCCTTACAGGAACGGTTTCGCCTGACGAAGAGAGAGAACCAGACCACCAGTCACGACTACAGGTGGTGGGTGCCTTTGACCTTCACCAGCCAAGACAACCCAGTCTTCAGCGTCACACAACCCATGGCCTGGATGAAAAACACTGATGCACAGATCATCGTGTTGCCACTACCCAAGAAAGAGGATTGGGTCGTGTTCAACCTACAACAGACGGGGTACTACAGGGTTAACTACGACGACCACAACTGGGGTCTGATCATTCACCAGCTCCTCACAGATCACTCGGTCATTAATGCGCTCAACCGCGCGCAGCTCCTCGACGACGCCTTAGACTTGGCCCGTGCCAGTGAGTTTTATTATTGACACTGAACATTTGTTAACCCAACCTAGCCTTCCTTATTGTTCTGATCTTTAACAAAGTCTAATGACTCTTACACACTTAAGGATGCTGTATAGGGACAGAATATTGAATTGCTGAGAGAGAGAGAAAGATATGATAACATTACTTTCTCCTCAGGCCAGCTATCATACGATATTGCGCTACGTGTGGTCGGGTACCTGAACAGAGAGACAGAGTACGTGCCGTGGGCCTCTGCGTTAGACAACATGGACTACCTCTACAACATGTTCACACACTCACCTCACTACGCCGCCTTTAAAGTAAGAGAATTAGTCGACTGTCTCAGTAATTACGGGAATGAATATAATAAGTTTTATTTTTTTTTAAGTTAATGAAGTTCTTTATAAATTGATATAGTGAGAAGTTCAGATATTTTGGATTAAATAGAGGTAACATGAATGATATACTGTACTCCATTCTCCATAACATTTATCTTTAATCCTTGAAGTAATTGTTTGTTTTATAACCTTACTGTACGTGTGTAAAGATGACATTCAGAGTGTGTCTAGGGTAAAAATTTATGAATTTTTTTTTTAGATGTAATACGCGTTTAGTTCAGGCATAACATGGATGTTAGGATAATTATTATACTGTACGTAACATCTTTACACACACGGGTTACAAAAACTATATCACGTCAAGTTACTGTGACCCTCATAGTACATCTTCACTACAGAATTATCTACTCGATCTGATCATGCCATTATACGAGTCAGTGGGCTTTGCGGATAACTGGCAGGATCCGCACTTACAGCAGTACAAGCGGGTCCTAGCGTTGTCGTGGGCGTGTAAACTGCAACACCAGGACTGTGTTGATAACTCCGTCAGCCTCTTTCACCAGTGGATGCTCAACCCAGCCAATCACAGGTGAGGCTCCCTAGGTAGATCTCTCTCGGTTTTGGTGATCCCTGACAGACACTCGGTACACATATAACATCACTTTATAAGACTGTACAGTAGCCTGGTACATCCACAGCATCATCTCGCCCAACTTGCGGAGTACCGTGTACTGTACCGCAATCGCTGCTGGAGGTCAAGTAGAATGGGACTTCGTGTGGGCTCAGTACCTCAACACCAGCGTCAGAACCGAGAAACAGAAGCTGCTGAGTGCTCTGGGCTGTACCAAGCAGACCTCCATCCTCTCTCGGTCAGTCTGGCGTAAGATTCTTGTGTAAATAGTACAAGTATAGTCAAGTATATTCCGTGTATGTCATTGTTATTGTGACCAACTACTGCGTCTCCCTCAGGTTCCTGGATATGGTGTTCGGCGAAGCTGGCGGCATCAAGTACAGCGAGTCGAGAAATGCTTATTACTCTGTGGCAAAGAACGGCCTAGGACGTCCCCTCGTGTGGCCCTACTTCAGGAACCACTGGCAGGAGATCCGTCAGAGGTAATCAAATGAAAGACATGATTAAATTAAAATTACTTAAATATAGAAGAAAATTCGTGCACAAATTTCACTCCAACTTCAGCTTTTGAATATTGTGTATTTTTTTTGTATAGATACGCGTCAGCGTTTGATCTGCACCGATTTGTGAAGATAGCTACTTCTGCCCTCACTACTGCTGAGGATCTGCAGGAGGTAAGACTCACCGGGTTTATGTTGTCATAAGATCAAGGTCATTA
This sequence comes from Homarus americanus, assembly GCF_018991925.1. Lineage (NCBI taxonomy): Eukaryota > Metazoa > Arthropoda > Malacostraca > Decapoda > Nephropidae > Homarus > Homarus americanus. The sequence continues at coordinate 11,491,600 of NW_024734940.1, read as the reverse complement.
TCTCAGGGTCATATTGTCATAAGATCAGGGTCATATTATCATAAGATCAAGGTCATAGTATCTCAGAATCAGGGTCATATTATCTCAAGATCAGGGTCATATTGTCATAAGATCAGGGTCATTATGTAATCAGGGTTATATTATCTTAAGTGTTAAATAACCATCTATAAGCGATTTAGTTCAGATGTTTATATACACTTGTCGTCAGGTGCAAGCTTTCCGGGAGGCCGAGGCGAGCGACCTGCAGTCAGCGGACAGAGTGATGAACCAGGCAGTGGAGAAGATAGTTGGTGACATCATCTGGCGCAACCAAAACCATGATTACATTGTACAGTGGCTACACCATCATGGTTACTCCCTCTAGTTGTGGCTACACCATCATGGTTACTCCCTCTAGTTGTGGCTACACCATCATGGTTACTCCCTCTAGTTGTGGCTACACCATCATGGTTACTCCCTCTAGTTGTGTTGTATCAAAACTTTTAGTTATATAATTAACTACGTTGGCCATAAATATATTTTTTATGAACAAGTTTGCTAAAGAAAATAGTAATTTTAAGGAGTAACGCTATTAAACTATTCCTTCATTGAAATTTATAGAAAGACATTTGAGGGCGCGCGCGCGTGTGTGTGTGTGTGTGTGTGTATTATACCCAGGGGCTTTTCTAATCACCTCACCTATTTAACCTACCGATTGGTTAGCATTGTTTGTATACCTATGCATTGTTATGCACACATTGCTGGCCAATATAAACCTGTATGCCGAGTTATACTGAATAACCAGGTACAATAACAAAGAAAATCATCCCAAACTATTCTATAAAACAACAACCAGACGCGTGTTTAGGGCCAATCACCTCGTTCTTGGGGCAGCCCGTCTGTACAGTTGTTTATATTCTCATTATGTACAAAAACAATAATATTTGGGTGTATGAACATTGTACCATACATCTGGACACACAGCCGAT
>NW_024734940.1:11390632-11485632 GCF_018991925.1 Homarus americanus | reverse complement strand
TATTCATAAGGTGTTGACATCATCACTACTACTGTTGCCAGGTGCTAGGTAGAGCAAAGTGAGAGAATCACGGTAGAGCAAGGTGAGATAATCAAGGTAGAGAAAGGTGAAAGAATCAAGGTAGAGCAAGGTGAGAGAATCAAGGTAGAGAAAGGTGAGAGAATCAAGGTAGAGAGAGGTGAAAGAATCAAGGTAGAGAAAGGTGAGATAATCAAGGTAGAGAAAGGTGAGAGAATCAAGGTAGAGAAAGGTGAAAGAATCAAGGTAGAGCAAGGTGAGAGAATCAAGGTAGAGAGAGGTGAAAGAATCAAGGTAGAGCAAGGTGGGAGAATCAAGGTAGAGAAAGGTGAGAGAATCAAGGTAGAGAAAGGTGAGAGAATCAAGGTAGAGAAAGGTGAGAGAATCAAGGTAGAGAAAGGTGAGAGAATCAAGGTAGAGCAAGGTGAAAGAATCAAGGTAGAGAGAGGTGAAAGAATCAAGGTAGAGAAAGGTGAGAGAATCAAGGTAGAGAAAGGTGAGAGAATCAAGGTAGAGCAAGGTGAAAGAATCAAGGTAGAGCAAGGTGAAAGAATCAAGGTAGAGTAAGGTGAGAGAATCAAGGTAGAGAAAGGTGAGAGAATCAAGGTAGAGAAAGGTGAAAGAATCAAGGTAGAGCAAGGTGAGAGAATCAAGGTAGAGAAAGGTGAGAGAATCAAGGTAGAGAAAGGTGAGAGAATCAAGGTAGAGAGAGGTGAAAGAATCAAGGTAGAGAAAGGTGAGATAATCAAGGTAGAGAATGGTGAGATAATCAAGGTAGAGAAAGGTGAGATAATCAAGGTAGAGAAAGGTGATATAATCTAGGTAGAGAAAGGTGAGGGAATCAAGGTAGAGAAAGGTGAGAGAATCAAGGTAGAGAGAGGTGAGATAATCAAGGTAGAGAAAGGTGAGATAATCAAGGTAGAGAAAGGCGAGAGAATCAAGGTAGAGAGAGGTGAGATAATCAAGGTAGAGAAAGGTGAAAGAATCAAGGTAGAGCAAGGTGAGAGAATCAAGGTAGAGAAAGGTGAGATAATCAAGGTAGAGAAAGGTGATATAATCTAGGTAGAGAAAGGTGAGGGAATCAAGGTAGAGAGGTGAGATAATCAAGGTAGAGAAAGGTGAGATAATCAATACGTGTTACGGAGGTATTATCTGAACCCAGCCATATGTCACCATGGGAAGAGATCGATACACCACATTAACTTATAATGTTGTGTTAGTCAATATTTATAGTCTTTATATAGTGTGAAGAGAATGACCTGGAACTTATTGTTGGGTTGGTTGACGTAATGTGACGTTAGGTGAGGTAATAAAACATCTGGCGTTTGTCAAAAAGTGAAAGTAACTGATTAAGTAAATAGTAATGCTAGTGTATTGTGGACTACAGGAACTGAAGCAAGGCACTGTACCTCCCCTCCATGATGAACTTAACACAGTACTGTACCTCTCCTCATGATGAACTTAACACAGTACTGTACCTCCCCCCATGATGAACTTAACACAGTACTGTACCTCTCCTCATGATGAACTTAACACAGTACTGTACCTCCCCCCATGATGAACTTAACACAGTACTGTACCTCTCCTCATGATGAACTTAACACAGTACTGTACCTCCCCTCCCATGATGAACTTAACACAGTACTGTACCTCCCCTCATGATAAACTTAACACAGTACTGTACCTCTCCTCATGATGAACTTAACACAGTACTGTACCTCCCCCCATGATGAACTTAACACAGTACTGTACCTCTCCTCATGATGAACTTAACACAGTACTGTACCTCCCCTCCATGATGAACTTAACACAGTACTGTACCTCTCCTCATGATGAACTTAACACAGTACTGTACCTCCCCTCCATGATGAACTTAACACAGTACTGTACCTCCCCTCATGATAAACTTAACACAGTACTGTACCTCTCCTCATGATGAACTTAACACAGTACTGTACCTCCCCTCATGATAAACTTAACACAGTACTGTACCTCTCCTCATGATGAACTTAGTACTGTACCTCCCCTCATGATAAACTTAACACAGTACTGTACCTCTCCTCATGATGAACTTAACACAGTACTGTACCTCCCCTCATGATAAACTTAACACAGTACTGTACCTCCTCCTCATGATGAACTTAACACAGTACTGCACCTCCCCCATGATGAACTTAACACAGTACTGTACCTCCCCTCCATGATGAACTTAACACAGTACTGTACCTCCCCTCATGATGAACTTAACACAGTACTGTACCTCCCCCCATGATGAACTTAACACAGTACTGTACCTCCTCTCATGATGAACTTAACACAGTACTGTACCTCCCCCCATGATAAACTTAACACAGTACTGTACCTCCCCCCATGATGAACTTAACACAGTACTGTACCTCCCCTCATGATGAACTTAACACAGTACTGTACCTCCCCTGATGACGAAGTGGACACCATCCCTCGCTCTGGCCAGGTTAATGAAGCAGCTCCTACCGCCGATGGCCAGCAGCCGTAACCTGACGCAGAGGCTGAAGGAGTTTAGGACCTCGTCAGTGTACAGAGGTGTCCTGTACTTACTGCTAAAGGTGTCCTCCTCACTCGGGGGTATGTCCTCTTCAGAGTACCTGTACACCCCTACCTCCTGCCCCTCACCTGGTGATCAATATATACATGTATACATTGAGGTATTTATGTATATTTTTGTGTATTTATTCTTGACTTTATTCAGATACATTTCAGTGTATTTATGTATGTATTTATTGATGCGTGTATTCACTCATAAGCATGTTAAAATGCATAAAAAAGCTGTTAAATGCTTACATGAACTGTTTGTCATGCTCACCGCCTCCACATAACACATTATCGACCAGACAGACAGTCAGGTAATGTCACTTTCAGGGTCGACAGACTGGATCAATGGCGGTAATGACGGTCACATAACCAACTTAGCTTAAACTTCATTATGGATGCAATTATTGTAAGGAGTTTTGTCTAATTAATGAAAATTATAGTTTTTAATTCACATTTTGTATACCTTGACTCTCAGAATGTATGTATGTATGTATGTATGTGTGTGTGTATGTATGTATGTATGTATGTTTGCACGTATGTATGTACGTATGTATGTATGTATGTACTGTATGTACTATATGTACAGTATATGGGCGTGGTGGCTCATGAGTGGTCGATAGCACACTCATTAACGAAAATGTAGAACATTACCTGTTAACTCACCTGACTCCACCCTCCACACCTGACCCCGTCCTCCACACCTGACCCCGTCCTCCACACCTGACCCCCCTCCACACCAGACCCCACCCTCCACACCTGACACCTGACCCCCCTCCACACCTGACCCCACCCTCCCACCTGACCCCCCCACCCTCCACACCTGTCCTAATCCTCCACACCTGTCCCCATCCTCCACACCTGTCCTAATCCTCTCTACTTGACCAAGCTATAAACCTCCAAGATAACGCCACCATACGACATCGCCCGTGTGGTAGCTAAGCCTTCACCTCTCTTTCTCTTGCTCACCTTGTGTAGGAAGCAACAGCCGCGTCGTCACCAGCAACACCATCAAAGCCCTGACGTGGAGCATCCTGTCCCGTGTTGCTGGAGTAGAGAGAGAGAGATGACTATCTGATACTGGTATATACAGTAGGTCTTTGGTGCCCGAGTAGGATTTTGGCACTTCACCAGCCTTGGCACTTCCTCACCAGCCTTGGCACTTCCTCACCAGCTGTGGCACTTTCTTAAGGCTAACACTCCGGTTTCATTAAGGTGAAGAGGCATGTGCTTGTGATCACCGACACTTGCTTAGAAAACCTCACACTTGAAACTAAATCCAGATTATTTACACCCAGGAAGTGTTTCAGGGCGGCAGTGTTTCATAGCAGCAGTGTTTCAGGACGGCAGTGTTTTATAGCAGCAGTGTTTCAGGACGGCAGTGTTTCATAGCAGCAGTGTTTCAGGGTGGCGGGGTTTCAGGGCCGCGGGGTTTCAGGGCCGCGGGGTTTCAGGGCCGCGGGGTTTTAGGGTCGAGGGGTTTTAGAGCTACAGACACATTGTTTCAGGGCCGCGGTTGACAGAGATATAGCGCCCTGAGGTTCCTGGGTGCTGAGCTGCTCACTGTGTGTGCGTGTGTGAGTGAGTGAGTGAGTGTCTCTCGTGGCGCAGACGTTGTGAATCTCACACACAAACTAACTCTCTCACGCACACACATACACACACACACTCATACACACACACATATACACACACACACATACACACACACTTATACACACACAAATACACATACACTGGGCCACCAACAACCATGTCACCATCAACCATACCAAGACCATGGTTATGCACATCAACCTCTCCTCCGACATTGTCCCACCTCCTTCCATTACTTTAGGTCCGAACACACTCCAGGTTGTAGATTCCACGAAGCTCCTCGGCGTCACCATAGACAACAAACTAAATTGGAAACCACACGTCAGGGAAGTTGTCAAATCCTTCAGTTTCCGTCTCCACCTCCTCCGCCGACTCAAGTCCCTCGGAGTTCCTGCACCCCGAGCTCCTCAGTGTTTACACAACATTCATACTTCCCAAGCTCACCTATGCCTCCTCTACCTGGTCTTCCTCCCTAAATGCCACACAACGTAAACACCTAGAAAAAGTGCAAAAGAGGGCATGCAAGATTATTCTCTCCTCTTCCTACTCCACATATCAAGAAGTGCTCAACACACTGACCCTTTCGACTCTCACTGACCATAACCACGACCTCATCTGCAAATTTGGTAAGAAGCTTCTACACCATCCTCGACACCGGCTCCTACTACCACCTGAGATTCCTAGCCCGAGAATTGCTGTTCGACACCACAACCGCATCCAGCCCATACGTGCACGAACTGATCGCTATAAGAACAACCCAGTCCCAACCATTGTAAAAATTATCAATAACTTGTAATAAGCCAGTGTATTCACTCCCAGTAAATACTACTTCTTGCACTGTCACTATGTTGAAATGCCCTGTAGTTTAAGCTTTTCCCCATCTAGTTATTATATGTCTTATTTGTGTCACCTATGTTACTTGTATATTATTTGTAATTCGAAACCCATTCCCCAAATATGTAACTGCATATTTTCAGCCTTCTGGCTGCCAAACTCTCTCAATAAACCGTTAATTATTATTATTATTATTATTATTATGTTCCTTTACCTTTCTCTAATGAAGGCTTTTGTTAAACCACCAATGTATGTAATAAGTCATTTATGTCCAATGTATATTTTCAGCCTTCGGGCTGCAGAATTTTTTCAATAAACCGTTAATTATTATTATTATTATTATTATTATTATTATTTATATATACATACACACACACATACACACACACAGTCATATATATATAAATATATATATATATATATATATATATATATATATATATATATACACACACACACACACACACACACACACACACACACAGTTACTGCAAAAAACGGAATAATTACTCACCTCATTAAAAAGTAACGACGATTTGTCATAAAATTGTCGTCAGTTCGTTGGAAGTTATTAATAAGTTTTTACGCCGCAACAAAATATATCTTGTTTTATGGTGAAAATAATGTGGCAAAGTTGAGTTACTCATAACAGATGTTTTGTTACAACTGGTTCCTGAAAGCGACTTATTATGAATGATTTGTTATGATGTATCACTAACTTGTGTTACAGTTATTGTTCTTAACTGAACATAACTATTAGGTTTATTATGCAACACAAGAAGAGAAATGTGTAATAGATTTGTTAACAAGTGTAGCACAACCAGACTTACGTGTATAGTAAATGAACTGTTAACAGTTATTAACTGTGAGTGAACAGTGTTGAACGGTTAACAGTCGCAGTTGGTTAACAACAACAGTTAGTGAACAGTTAACAGTTACAGTTGGTTAACAACAACAGATAGTGAACAGTTAACAGTTACAGTTGGTTAACAACAACAGATAGTGAACAGTTAACAGTTACAGTTGGTTAATAGCAACAGTTAGTGAATAGTTACAGTTATTGAACAGTAATACTAAGTTAAAAGTAACAGTTATTTAACAGCAACAGTCAGTGAACGGTCAAAAGTTAGTTAACAGTTAACCTTGAGATATACATTAGTTAGCCATACAATTTTATAGTTTTCTGTGATTGACAAAGAAAATTAAGAGAAAATTTATATTTTCAATGTATTCTATGGTAAACTTTTTTTTTTAAATACAATTCATATTACAGTACTGTATACTGTACTGTATATTCGATGGTTTGAAATATAAATAGAAGTTCGGACTGTTAGTTTACCCAGAGTGACTGCGATAACTACAGGTCTATCATGACCATTGAACGAGGAGGTCACGTCTCTGTTACACACTGTTGGCAAGTACTGGGCATGTACTGGCTCTCTGTTACACACTGTTGGCAAGTACTGGGCATGTACTGGCTCTCTGTTACACACTGTTGGCAAGTACTGTGGCATGTACTGGCTCTGTTACACACTGTTGGCAAGTACTGGGCATGTACTGGCTCTCTGTTACACACTGTTGACAAGTAATGGGCGTGTACTGGCTCTGTTACACACTGTTGGCAAGTACTGGGCATGTACTGGCTCTCTGTTACACACTGTTGGCAAGTACGTGGCATGTACTGGCTCTCTGTTACACACTGTTGGCAAGTACTGGGCATGTACTGGGTCTCTGTTACACACTGTTGGCAAGTACTGTGGCATGTACTGGCTCTCTGTTACACACTGTTGGCAAGTACTGGGCATGTACTGGGTCTCTGTTACACACTGTTGGCAAGTACTGTGGCATGTACTGGCTCTGTTACACACTGTTGGCAAGTACTGGGCATGTACTGGCTCCTGAATATATCCGTGCCTGCTCCAGTGTTGGTCAAGATAGAAGAAGGTCAAGATAGAAGAAGGTCAATATAGCTTGTGTAGGATTCCTCCATTGCTCTTGGTAGTCTTGTCTACCTGGACCAGGTGGTAGTAGTAGTACTAGTAGTAGTAGTAGTGGAAGTGGTAGAAGTGGATACCAGCGAAGTAAATAAGATTCGTAGGTCCATTACGACAGATCGACAGCACTGCCAAAATGATAAGTTGCAGCAACTATTGTTGCAGGTTCCAGAAAATTTGAAAAAATAAGTAGCTATAGCGCAGGAGGTGGGCGCTCGAACTCGTTAACTACGTTACCGATAAGGGCAAATGGTTTCAGTCTTAATAAACAAGAATTTACAGATGCCATTGCTCTAAGGTACGGTCGGCCGGTAAAAGGTTTGCCCTCCCAATGCGTGTGTGGCTCTTTCAATGATGGCGATCACGCCATGGTCTGCAAGAAGGGGGGCTTCATATACATGAGGCATGACGAGGTAAGGGATCTCACAGCAAATATGTTGAAGGAAATCTGCCGGGACGTCATGGTAGAACCGACCCTCCTTCCATTGGATGGCGAGATCTTCCAACACAGGACTTCAAACACATCTAACGAAGCCCGCGTGGATGTCAGTGCTCGAGGATTCTGGACGCGGGGACAGCGAGCTTTCTTCGACATCAGGATTTTTGATCCCATGGCCGCATGTCACCGTAACCTAGCTCTCGATGCTGCACATAGGAGGAACGAGAACGACAAGAGAAGGGCATATGGGGAGAGAATTCAAAACGTTGATCAAGGCAGCTTCACTCCTCTAGTGTTCACAACCTCTGGTGGGATGGGACCAAGTGCAAGATGTTTCTACGCCAGACTCGCGGAGTTGATCTCCGAACAGAAGCAGCAGCCCAGAAGTTATGTTACAGCCTGGATGAGATGTCGACTGTCTTTCTCTCTCCTTCGGTCGGCTTTGCTCTGCCTTAGGGGAACGAGAGCTTCTGCCCCAACTCCGACAACTGCTGCAGATATTGACTATGAGGCTACAGTCACTGAATGCCGCATAGATCTGCGGCTCAACTAATTTAACACAGATAGGATAGCTTCTTATGTATTAGGATATTTAATATTAAGGTAATAAAATGGCGGCGAAGGTGTGGCTATTGGGGGAGGCTGGAGGCCACTTAAAAAAGTAGTAGTAGTAGTAGTAGTAGACCAGGTAGTGGTATTAAACCAGGTAGTAGTAGTAGGGGAACGAGATATTTGGCCCCAAAGCCAACAACGGTTGCAGGTATTGATTTTGAGGACCTGGTAACATCACATGGTCAACAAATAGGGTACCACCCAAATGCCAACAAGTCCTTCCTCATTGTGAAACCAGAACACTATGAACGGGCAATGGAGGAGTTCGACGGAAGTGAGGTCAAAATAACTAAAGACGGCCAAAGACACGTAGGTGCAGTAATCGGCACGAAGGACGTAACAGAAAAGGTAAATGAGTGGGTGAAGGAAATCCAAGCTCTGTCTGATGTTGCTAAAACGGAATCACATGCGGCCTTTGCGACATTCACCCATGGAGTCAAGCATCGCTGGAATTACCTGTTGCGCTCTATCCCTGACATCGAACCCCTCCTTTACCCTCTGGAGGAAGCCATCAGCATCATTTTCATCACAAAATTAATGAAACACCTTCACTTAACCCCAGCAGAAAGGTCACTCCTTGCATTGTCACCGAGACTGTGGGGAATGGGAATGACCAATCCAGAGGAGCCTGCTGCCACAAAACATCAGAACTCAGTCAAGCTTACGGCAGCCCTCACTAAGCACATAATAACTCAGAATGCAATAAGTGAGGTGGATACCAATAAGTTAACCAAGATTCGACGGTCTATTACGAGAGAATGACAGCACACCAAAAGTGATAAACTGCAACAAGTGCCAGAGAACGTGAAAGGAAAAGTAGCTATAGCGCAGGAGGTGGGCGCCTCAAACTGGTTAACAACGTTACCGATAAGGGCAAAAGGCTTCATCCTTAATAAACAAGAATTCACAGATGCCATTGCTCTAAGGTACGGTAGGCCAGTAGAAGGTTTGCTCTCCCAATGCGTGTGCGGCTCATCTTATGACATGGACCACGCCATGGTGTGCAAGAAAGGGGGCTTCATATGCATGAGGCATGACGAAGTAAGGGATCTAACAGCAAATCTACTGAGGGAAATATGCCACGACGTCACGGTGGAACCGCCCCTCCTTCCATTGGATGTGAGAACCTCCGTCACAGGACTTCAAACACATCCAACAAAGCCCGTGTGGACGTCAGTGGTCGAGGATTCTGGACGCGGGGACAGCGAGCTTTTTTGGACAAGGATTTTTGATCCCATGGCCGCATGTCACCGCAACCTAGCTCTCGATGCTGCACACAGGAGGAACGGGAACGACAAGATTAGGGCATATGGGGAGAGAATTCAGAACGTTGATCAAGACGGCTTCACTCCACTGGTGTCCACAATCTCTGGCAGGATGGGACCAAGTGCAAGATGCTTCTACACCAGACTCGCGGAGGTGTTATCTGAACGGAAGCAGCAACCCAGAAGTTATGTTACAGCCTGGTTGAGATGTCGACTGTCCTTCTCTCTGCTTAGATCTGCATTGTTCTACCTCCGGGGAACGAGAGCATCGGCCCAAAAGCCAACAACAGTCTCAGATATCGACTTTGAGGCAACAGTCACTGAATGCCCCATAGATCTACGGCTCAACTAACTCAACACAGCTAGGGTAGCTACTTATGTTTTAGGATTGTTAATTTTAAAGTAATAAAATAGCGTCAGGGCTCTGTGGTATTGGGGGAGGCTGGAGGCCATATTTCATGAAAAATAAATAAGTGGTAGTAGTAGTAGTAGTAGTAATAGTAGAAGTAGCGAGGATAAGTGTAGTTGGGTGTCTTTCGTGGTCTATAGTGAATTTAGAAGGGATATACTCCATAGTTGGGAATTTCACAGTGTGTCGTTGAATATTGGGCCGTTACAACAAGTAGACAGGTAGTAGTCGTAGTACGTGCAGTTGGACCCGAAGACTGGAGTAAAAAGTTCGTAGAGTTTATTTTACAATATATACCGAGGAGGAGGTATGTGGAGGGTGTACAGGGATATGTGGGGTGTGTATGGGGTGTGGGGTGTGTCGGGGTGTACAGGGAGGTGTGTATGTTTGGACTGGAGGGGCATGTGTGTGGGCTGGAGTGGTGTGTGTACGTGTGGGTTGGAGGGGTGTGTGTACGTGTGGGTTGGAGGGGTGTGTGTACGTAAGGGTGTGTGGCAAGGCTACGTGTGTGGTGTTGGAGGAGGAGGTGGGCTGTGGGCTGGAGGTGCGTGTGGGCTGGCGTGTGACGTGTAGGCGTGGAGGGGTGTGTGTGTGCTGGAATGGGGTAAAACGTGTGGGCTGGAGGGTGTGTGCACGTGTGGGCTGGAGGGTGTAAGTGTGTGGCTGGAGGGGTGTGTGCACGTGTGGGCTGGAGGGGTGTGTGTGTGCGTGTGGGCTGGAGGGTGTGTGTGTGTGGGCTGGAGGCGTGTGGGCTGGAGGGGTGTGTGTACAGTGTGGGCTGGAGGGGTGTGTGTACGTGTGGGCTGGAGGGGTGTGTGTGCGTGTGGGCTGGAGGGGTGTGTGCACGTGTGGGCTGTGTGTGTACGTGTGGGCTGGAGGGGTGTGTGTACGTGTGGGCTGGAGGGGTGTGTGTGCGTGTGGGGTGGAGGGTGTGTGACGTGTGGGCTGGAGGGGTGTGTACGTGTGGGCTGGAGGGGTGTGTACGTGGGGGTGGAGGGTGTGGCACGTGTGGGCTGGAGGGTGTGTGTGTGTGGGATGGAGGGGGTGTACGTGTGGAGGAGGTGTGTGTGTGTGTGTGAGCTGGAGGGTGTGTGTGTGAGCTGGAGGGGTGTGTGTACGTGTAGGATGAAGGGGTGTGTGCGTGTGGGCTGGAGGGGTGTGTGTACGTTTGGATGGAGGGTGTGTGTACGTGTGGGCTGGAGGTGTGTGTGTGCGTGAGGATGGAGGGTGTGTGTGTACGTGTGAGGGCTGGAGGGTGTGTAATGTGAGGGTGTGCTGGAGTGGGCTGGAGGGGTGTGTGTGCGTGTGGGCTGGAGGGGTGTGTGTGTGGCTGGAGGGGTGTGTGTACGTGTGGGATGGAGTGGGCTGGAGGGGTGTGTGTACGTGTGGGCTGGAGGGTGAGCTGGAGGGGTGTGTGTGCGTGTAGGATGGAGGGTGTGTGTATGTGTGGGCTGGAGGGTGTGTGTGGTGTGTGTGTGTGTGTGTTTGGAGGGGTGTGTACGTGTGGGATGGAGGGGTGTGTGTAGTGTGGGATGGAGGGTGTGTGTACGTGTGGGCTGGAGGGGTGTGTGTGTGTGGGCTGGAGGGGTGTGGTGATCTGGAGGGGGTGTGTGTACGTGTAGGATGGAGGGGTGTGTGTACGTGTAGGATGGAGGGGTGTGTGTACGTGTAGGATGGAGGGGTGTGTGTACGTGTAGGATGGAGGGGTGTGTGTACGTGTGGGCTGGAGGTGTGTGCGTGAGTGTGTGTTTTACGGTGTGGATGGAGATTGGAGAGTGATGGAAAGTTGTGGAGGTATTTGGGAGAGATAAAAGGTTGGTGGGTCAGGAGGGGTCAAAGGTCACATATGGTCAAGGGTATATCACATACACAACACTCAGAGGTCAACACACATCACTGAATCTTGTGGAGAGAGAGTTTGGGCCAACTTTTTCTCTTCTAATTCATGTTTATTTATATACGATATTACGGGGAATAGAAAATTATGCAAGGGGTTTCTAAAGGGCTAAGTGTACTGTAGGTAGGAGACCATGCAAGGGGTCTCTGATGAGTTAGGTGTACTGTAGGTAGGAGACCATGCAAGGGGTCTCTGATGAGTTAGGTGTACTGTAGGTAGGAGACCATGCAAGGGGTCTCTGATGAGTTAGGTGTACTGTAGGTAGGAGACCATGCAAGGGGTCTCTGATGAGTTAGGTGTACTGTAGGTAGGAGACCATGCAAGGGGTCTCTGATGAGTTAGGTGTACTGTAGGTAGGAGACCATGCAAGGGGTCTCTGATGAGTTAGGTGTACTGTAGGTAGGAGACCATGCAAGGGGTCTCTGATGAGTTAGGTGTACTGTAGGTAGGAGACCATGCAAGGGGTCTCTGATGAGTTAGGTGTACTGTAGGTAGGAGACCATGCAAGGGGTCTCTGATGAGTTAGGTGTACTGTAGGTAGGAGACCATGCAAGGGGTCTCTGATGAGTTAGGTGTACTGTAGGTAGGAGACCATGCAAGGGGTCTCTGATGAGTTAGGTGTACTGTAGGTAGGAGACCATGCAAGGGGTCTCTGATGAGTTAGGTGTACTGTAGGTAGGAGACCATGCAAGGGGTCTCTGATGAGTTAGGTGTACTGTAGGTAGGAGACCATGCAAGGGGTCTCTGATGAGTTAGGTGTACTGTAGGTAGGAGACCATGCAAGGGGTCTCTGATGAGTTAGGTGTACTGTAGGTAGGAGACCATGCAAGGGGTCTCTGATGAGGTTAGTGTACTGTAGGTAGGAGACCATGCAAGGGGTTTCTGATGAGTTAGGTGTACTGTAGGTAGGAGACCATGCAAGGGGTCTCTGATGAGTTAGGTGTACTGTAGGTAGGAGACCATGCAAGGGGTCTCTGATGAGTTAGGTGTACTGTAGGTAGGAGACCATGCAAGGGGTCTCTGATGAGTTAGGTGTACTGTAGGTAGGAGACCATGCAAGGGGTCTCTGATGAGTTAGGTGTACTGTAGGTAGGAGACCATGCAAGGGGTTTCTAAAGTGATAAGTGTAGGAAGAAAACTATGCAAAGTATTGGAAGGTGTTTTCGAAGTGTTGGTTGTGAGTAAAAAGACCTTAAAATAGTTTCTAAAAGTTGGTGGAAGGCAAGGAACAAGAGGTGGGGTTTATAAAGTCTTTATATAAGGATGATGGACTACAAATTAGGTTTATAGGAGACCATAAAAGGTTTCCAGAATTATTGGTTGTGTTAGTGACCACAGATTCGGTCTTTCAAACTACCACGTTCAGAGACCAGGTGTAGTGATGATCTTGCTGTAAGGTAAGGACAAAGTTTTCACAAGTACTGTACCAGAACTATCAAGGACGGTAAATTATCTCCTTTAGATAGATAGAAAGATAGAGAGAGAGATTCAGTTGATATTGACTCAGCACATACTCTACAGAGACAACATAAGTATACAATCATAGGCATTTTTGGTATATTTACAAACAATGTAAATAAAAGAGTGCAGGTACACAAAGATTATATATATACATTACAGATATACAAACAATGTACAGAACCAATGCAGTTATACAAATATTTTACATAAACAGTACAGATAAACAATGTACAAATATACAAACAAAAGTCAACAATATTTTAACCAATTATTTTGTTTGTGTTGTGCCAAGGGGTCGCACTGACTAAGGTAGAGTCTTCGTCATGGATAATGTTTAAGTGAGACTGATATAAGAACTGTTACAGCTCCAGTTTTGAAGACAATTCAGTATAGGAATGTGAAAGCAAGTGTGGAGAGTCCATTGAGTGTTAGTTAGGATGTGTGTGGGGTGTGTTGTGGGTGTGTGGGGGGTGTTGTGGGTGTGTGGGGTGTGTTGTGGGTGTGTGGGGTGTGTTGTGGGTGTGTGGGGTGTGTGGGGTGTGTGGGGTGTGTTGTGGGTGTGTGGGGTGTGTTGTGGGTGTGTGGGGTGTGTTGTGGGTGTGTGGGGTGTGTTGTGGGTGTGTGGGGTGTGTTGTGGGTGTGTGGGGTGTGTTGTGGGTGTGTGGGGTGTGTTGTGGGTGTGTGGGGCGTGTTGTGGGTGTGTGGTGTGTTGTGGGTGTGTGGGGTGTGTTGTGGGTGTGTGGGGTGTGTTGTGGGTGTGTGGGGTGTGTTGTGGGTGTGTGGGGGTGTGTTGTGGGTGTGTGGGGTGTGTTGTGGGTGTGTGGGGGTGTGTTGTGGGTGTGTGGGGTGTGTGTTGTGGGTGTGTGGGGTGTGTTGTGGGTGTGTGGGGTGTGTTGTGGGTGTGTGGGGTGTGTGTGTTGTGGGTGTGTGGGGTGTGTTGTGGGTGTGTGGGGCGTGTTGTGGGTGTGGGGCGTGTTGTGGGTGTGTGGGGCGTGTTGTGGGTGTGTGTTGTGGGTGTGTGGGGTGTGTTGTGGGTGTGTGCTGTGGATGTGTGGGGTGTGTTGTGGATGTGTGGGGTGCGTGGGATGCTGGGACAGGTGTGGTGGGATGGGTGGTACAGGTATGCTGGGACAGGTGTGGTGGGACAGGTGTGGTGGGATGGGTGGTACAGGTATGGTGGGACAGGTGTGGTGGGATGGGTGGTACAGGTATGGTGGGACAGGTAGACGGTGGTGACCAGGGTGATCCACCATCATTTAATCATCGGCTGTCCTTTTATACAGGCACGTTGAAGGCAGCATCATAGCCAGGCGAACACATGGCCGCCTTCTGCCAGCAGTGGCTATCGTTTATCACACGAGCTTATGGCAAGAGACCCACGTCAAGACGTCGAAGACAACACAATGATGACTCTGAGTGAGGTGATGAATCAGAGATATATTTCGTTATTGTATGTATCTGGGTGAGGTGTTGGCCGTCTCACCAGTCGTGGCTGAGATGCAGCTTCTCCACACACTTTATTTCTCACCAACATACAGAAGTGTATCAGTTATCGCAGGTCTAGACTGCCAGAGTCGTTCTTGGTGTTGACACAAGTTATTGAATATCAAAAATGTACAAATAAGGTGAAGCTGAAGGTGTGTCCGGGCCCTGCCACTCCTCCATATTGTTTCCCCAGTAGCCACTTGGGCAGCGCTACTGTGTGTCGACTCCCCATTGGAGGATCGCTGCTCCCCGCGATTTATGATTGGTCCTCTGCGGCCCAGTGGCTTCTGTGCTACGCTCCCGCGGTAGCTGATTGGTCGTCGCCAGTCGACCGGCTACCGTGTTACGCCCCAGATCGCTACCATTGGACGCCCGAAAATTTGGGCTCCACCTTTGAGCGTAAATCAGGAAGCTGCTACCTGTATGTTGATCAGGTGAGCTCCCCCATACACCCCACCCAACACTCACACCTTAAATGTTCCCTTCACCTCAGGTGTGAGAACAACTGTCTAACACAACCTATGGTACAATAACAACGTTGATAGTATACAGAGACTCGACCTTCACTACCGCAGAGGACCGTATAACAGGGGGAGGATCTGTCGAGTCCTTCCGCCGACGTCTCCTGCTCATCAATCATTCGTGACCGTGGGAGGAGGCTGTGTCCCCCTAGTAGTCCTAGCGGGCCGACCCTCCACTACACAGACGGAAGGAGGGGCTGGGGTGTCTGAAGGTGTACTGGGGTGTCTGAAGGTGTACTGAGGTGTCTGAAGGTGTACTGAGGTGTCTGAAGGTGTTCTGGGGTGTCTGGAGGCGTGCCGGGGTGTCTGAAGGTGTGCTGAGGTGTCTGAAGGTGTAGGGTGTCTGGTGTACTGAGGTGTCTGAAGGTGTTCTCTGGGGTGTCTGGAGGCGTGCCGGGGTGTCTGAAGGTGTTCTGGGGTGTCTGGAGGCGTGCCGGGGTGTCTGAAGGTGTACTGAGGTGTCTGAAGGTGTACTGGAGGTGTCTGAAGGTGTTCTGGGGTGTCTGGAGGTGTGCTGGGGTGTCTGGAGGTGTGCTGGGGTGTCTGAAGGTGTGCTGGGGTGTCTGGAGGTGTACTGGGGTGTCTGGAGGTGTGCTGGGGTATCTGGAGGTGTACTGGGGTGTCTGGAGGTGTACTGGGGTGTCTGGAGTGTCAGGAAGGAAAAAGAAGTATATCTGTGACATCATGGGTTGTATCTGTGACGTCATGGACTGAAGGTGATCTACTGAGCCGGCAAACTGTTGACATCATCAGCCGGAGCAGTATATGACGTATATTTAAACCATGAGAGAGAGAGAGAGAGAGAGAGAGACTAAAGTACTCTGGAATCATTGCCTTAATCTTCCTTCCTCCCATTTCTTTCTCTTCTTTGTCACTCACTCACACACCTATTATAACGACTGTATTTATGTTCTACCTTTAATGAACAGCCTCTACTGAGTCGTCTCGGAGCGGTGAGTCGCCTCAGTGGTGATCATGGCCCGACTGGCCATGGCCCGACTGGCCATGATCACTTAAGGCCAGGCAGCCAGAGTAACCACCAAGTTTTTATGTCATTTGTGTAAAAGGCATCGAGCTGAGATCAACAGGTAATTAGGGGTTGTCTGCCCTCACCTGAGTTTTTTAGACACACCTGTAATGAGGACGACGGAACCACATGATGCAGGTAGGTCATTATTTTAACCTTTATGGTAAGGCGGGGTAAGGTTGGTAACTGATGGGTGGTGGTGTGGTGGGTTAGGGTTCTGTGGCGGGGTAGAACAATAGTCATGTTACCTCCGTGTTTTCCCCCCGTGGACAATGGCGGGGGTAGGAGGAAAGGGGGTAGAGGGGTGTTACAAGGTTCAATAAGACTAAACGATCACTCATGGAACAATATCATTACAGTATCACTCGTGAGGCCGCCTCTTGGTTATTTGCGCCTTGGGCCGGCCATTATTACTTATAAACCAGCAATAACACACCACACAGCGCTACGTCGGCAACAGTTTTCCTTGTGCGCGCCAAAAAGGCAGAAGACACCGCTCAACAAAGGACCTCGACTGGAGCTGAGTGGCCTGGGCGCACAACAGGCGGTTTTGGCGAGGCTTTTGAATTTTGGCGCGCGCCGCTGTGGAATTGTGGGAAACGCGCGGGAACGTGAGATGGAGGTAACTCAGGAATGCGCCGCTCGTCTCCAGATTCTCAAAGGACCGTATGTTATATATTTATTCTCCTAACCATAGAGATGAGAGAATGCGCATCTTAACTGACTCGCTAAAATGTCAAAGTTGATGATGAATGACACCGAGGCTTTAACGTATCTTAATGCGTAATACTGAACAGTTTTTAATGAATGAATAATCGATAATCCTTGACAGGTATTATTGGGTCGGTGATGCAGGCACCTTGACGTCACTCACCATAAAGTTATCGTTCAAAACCGCGTCGAAATTTGGCCTAAGACTTACTGGGTGTGGATGGGGGGTGCTGGGAAGAGCCTCAGTGAATACGAGTCTTTAAGTATCCCGTGTTATTGGGTTTGCGAGGCTGCCACCTTGAATTACTAGACGTCAGAGCGGCGTTCCAGACTTAATTCGTGAGCGTGGCTGAGTCGGACAGGTGGAGTGGGGCGCCGTTTATGTTGTCGGGGGTAATGATAGTCCTCAGAGACCGCCCTCCCACCTACTTCACCCTGCACACCACACACTCGCTCCCTCCCTGCCAGAAATTAATTTTGAGAGGTACTCGTGGTATTCAATATCTGAAAATCAAGTGTGTGTGTGTTTGGGTGTGTGTGTGATTCTGAAAAGTTCTTATGGTTAGATAGTAAAAGGTTTCACCACTTCAGTATCCAAACGATTACGTGAGAATGATATTAAATGGTACTTGTGGTGAAAGTTATTTACATTTTTGTCTTTCGCGATGGATTTAAATGGTTCAACTTTTTTTTTTACAAAGGAGTTTAGGTGTTGTTGGATCACTGAAGCTTTGATCTGAACATTATCTAGCCCGAGAGTTGAGATTAAAACTGCGAATGTTGAAGCTTGGGAATCGTACAGTTGAAGCCTTAAATCGGAGTCTTTTGAGAGTAAAGCAGGTTTTATTGAAGCTTATAGCAAAGGTTATTGAAGCTTGTAGCAAATATTATTGAAGCCTGGAGCGAAGGTCATTGAAGCCTTGAGCAAAGATTATTAAAGCCTGGAGGAAAGAATATTGAAGCCTTGAGCAAAGATTATTGAAGCTTGTTGCTATTAATGTTGTAAATTGAGTCTTTTATTTAGTGAGACGTGGTACAAGAGGCTGGTGAGTCAGATGGTTGAAGTGTTTATCTCGACTCTTAAAGATTACAAGTGACGTTGATGAACCTTGAGTTGTGGTTTTATAGCCAACTGCTGAAGGTTATGGGGCTGGAACTAATGTAGCTGTTGTAGTGTACAGTGTTGTTATGGGCGTGTTCTGAGGCCTTGTGGGCGTGTTCTGAGGGCTTGAGGGCGTGTTCTGGGGGCTTGAGGACGTGTTCATGGGGGCTTGAGGACGTGTTCATGGGGGCTTGAGGACGTGTTCTGGGGGCTTATGGGCATGTTCTGATGTCTTGATGGCGTGTTCTGAGGTTCTGTGGGCGTGTTCTGAGGTTCTGTGTGCGTGTTCTGAGGTTCTGTGGGCGTGTTCTGAGGTTGTGTGGGCGTGTTCTGAGGTCCTGTGGGCGTGTTCTGAGGTCCTGTGGGCGTGTTCTGAGTGCTTGTGTTGGTCGAGTGTATAGTCAGTGTTCTTGAGAGCGTGTTCTCTTATAACTCAAAAGTCTAGTAATTGAAGGTTAGGTTAGGTTCTAGTGGATGTTCCAATGACTGGGAGTAGAAAAGATTTAGTCAGAAACTGCGACATATCGGCGGGGAAGACTTAAGGTAGGAAATGTTGAACCTTTGTGCTGAGGTTCGATGGTGACTCTTGGAGGAGGATCTGTCTTGGAGTTCAGGTCACTGTCAAAACCTACAAGTAGTGATGGTGGTGTTTAGTCAGGTAGGGATAGTGAGGGGCATCATGACCCACAGGAGCCTCGACACTGATGTATTGACTGAGTGTTAATGTTTGGAGCTGATGTTCCTGATGAAGTTTATGAAGTATTATGATGTCTAAGTAACAAGAACAGTAATGCCTGGAACTGAGGTTAGTAACGAACCCTAGAAGTAGCGTAAAGGAGCGTTAAAGCCTACTGAAGCTGTCGTTGTGAATTATTCCCTATGAAGCCCCCACAGCTGAGGTTACTTTCTGATGAAGCCGAGAAGAGCAGGTATTTAAGGCTGCAGGTGTAGCTGATAATGAAGCTAGGTCCACAGGCTACCGGGGCGCCGCTCATTAGCATGCAGGGCTGACTGGCCCGCGTTGATGGACCTCCCTAATTGTCATTCTTGTCTGGCTAGATGGCGGAAGTGGGCGTGGCTTAGGAGGCGGAGACTACTGGGAGGGGAGGAGTCAAGGTGGTAGAGGAGCCCCGCCCACGTGATGCGCCACCCTTGACTCGCCTACACCCTCGAGGCTTCAACACTCCTCCGTTGGTCCTGCCAGCACTGTTGACTAGTTCGGTTACACATTTACAGAAAAATACAGATAGCGAGAATCCTGGTCGTCTGCTATTTCCTCTGACTTGTCTTTATATTATATTCTCTCTCCTGTTCTCCAGTTTCTCGTCTGTGAATCGAATATCCAAGCAAGTGAAAAATAGAACCTGTCCCTGGTCCATTATTGGCTGTTTCTTCTAACCCGACCGTGACCCTCATGTCTCTCTCTCCCTCTCACTGCCTCCTGACAATACAACTCTTTGATCATGTCCCACAACAACAAGAACAACGTGCTGACCCTTGACGACCTTCACACACATACTAAGCGACGCAGATGAGCACCTCCTTCTCTTCCTTCGTCAGTATCTCACAGACGAGCGTTAAATACACAGCCATTCAGGTCCCCACACACCCTTATACATTACACAAAGACCGCGGAGCCTGAGAGGACTGTGTTAGCCCACAATAAACTCCTTTTGGGCTGGACATTGAGGGGGCTGTGTTGGTGAAGGGGTCTACGTGGCTGGAGACTCAGGCCTTGTTGAACGGGTTCTTCCCTTGGCGTGGTTTATGGTGTGGGTCGTCTTGTTCAGCCCACTACGACCCACGGCTTGGCTCAATATGTCATCATGACGACCCTTTGCCTCCCTGCCCACACTCACTCTCTCTCTCTTCCTCCCTTCCTTCCTGCCCACACTCACTCTCTCTTCCTCCCTCCCTCCCTCCCTGGCCACATACAACTCTTCCTCCCTCCCTGGCCACACACAACTCTTCCTCCCTCCCTGGCCACACACAACTCTTCCTCCCTCCCTGGCCACACACAACTCTTCCTCCCTCCCCAACTCTTCCTCCCTCCCTGGCCACACACTCTTCCTCCTCCTGGCCACACACAACTCTTCCTCCCTCCTACCTCAACTCTTCCTCCCTCCTGGCCACACTCAACTCTTCCTCTCCCTGGCCACACACAACTCTTCCTCCCCTGGCCACACTCAACTCTCTCTCCTGGCCACACTCAACTCTTCCTCCCTCCCTGGCCACACTCAACTCTTCCTCCCTCCCTGGCCACACTCAACTCTTCCTCTCTCCCTGGCCACACTCAACTCTTCCTCCCTCCCTGGCCACACTCAACTCTTCCTCCCTCCCTGGCCACACTCAACTCTTCCTCTCTCCCTGGCCACACTCAACTCTCTCTTTCTCCCTACTTTCCCGCTAACACTCACGCTCCCTCCCTCACTTGCACCATCCCTTCCTCCTCACAAAAGCAGTGATGGTGAAATAATGGTGTAGTGGTAGTAATGGTGCAGTGATTGTAATGGCAATAGTAGAATGATAGTGAAGATAATGATAGACTGACATCATAAAACACCACAACATAACCAAAAACAACTAAAACAGAAATAAAACACAATAATACAAAAAAACATATTAAACACCAATAAAAATTATCACCAAAAAAAAAAAACCAGTTGTGATTCACTTAAGTGCTCAACAAACACCACCACAACACCTTAATGAACACTATTGGTGATTTGAGAGAGAAAAAGCCTTAAACAGATGAAAAAGGTCGTTCAGTGTTGGTGTATATATGAGCTGGTCTGTTCAGGGGGGCATAATGGCCGGGTGATTATTCATTGTGAGGCTAAAATTTGACTCTTTTGTACCCGACCTTTGGAGGAAAAAAGACAGAGACCTGAGCCCTTCATATTCAATTAGGTCCGTCCTGATTCTTCCCTTTCTGGGCCCTAAATAGGAGGAGAAAAGGGCCATTGTTTAAGGGTAGTTATGTATCTATTTTGCAAGACTCGTTGGGAGGATGAGGCTTGGGGCTGTTGTGAGGTGAAGGGGTTGGTCAGGTCAGGTCAGGTCAGGTCAGGTTGTTTGGGGGGTATTCTTTTGCCCTGATTTTGTACCGGTTCTAGAATGCTTGTAACTTGTGGAGGAACAGAGTGAGTAATGAAGGGAGAGACGGAAGAAAAAGAGAGAAGGGACTAATGAAAGGGAAGATGGGAGAAAGGGGGCAGAGAGGGAGGGAGGGAGAAAGAGGGGAGAGAGGGAGGGAGAGAGAAAGAGGGAATGAGATAGAGAGGAAGAAGGTATTGAGGAATGACACAACGGTACGAAGATAAGGAGGAAGAAAAAGAAGAGAGGATTTAGAAAGACAGGGAGGAGAGGAGAGGAAGACCGAGGGAGGAGAGAAGACCGAGGGAGGAGAGAAGACAGGGAGGAGAGAAGACCGAGGGAGGAGAGAAGACCGAGGGAGGAGAGAAGACCGAGGAGAAGACTGAGGGAGGAAAGAGAAGACTGAGGGAGGAGAGAAGACTGAGGAGGAGAGAAGACTGAGGAGGAGAAGACTGAGGAGGAGAGGAGACTGGGAGGAGTGAGAGAAGACTGAGGAGGAGAAGGCTGAGGAGAGAGAAGACTGAGGTGGGCAGAAACAAACACCTGGTAAGTGAGGCCAGCCCAGTGGAAGCGGGCCTGAGGCAGGCAGTGGGCAAGGCAGAAGGCCGAGGGAGGAGAGAAGGCCGAGGGAGGAGAGAAGGCTGAGGAGGAGAGAAGCGAGGGAGGAGAGAGAAGACCGAGGAGGAGAGAAGACCGAGGAGGAGAGAAGACTGAGGAGGAGAGAAGACTGAGGGAGAGAGAAGACCGGGAAGGAGGAGAGAGAATGAAGGAGGGAGAGAAGACTGAGGGAGGAGAGAAGACTGAGGGAGAGAAGACTGAGGAGGAGAGAAGACCGAGGAGGAGAGAAGACTGGAGGAGGAGAGAAGGCTGAGGGAGGAGAGAAGCGCCGAGGGAGGAGGAAGACTGAGGAAGGAGAGAAGACCGAGGGAGGAGAGAAGACTGGAGGAGGAGAGAAGACTGGAGGGAGGAGAGAAGACTGAGGGAGTGAGAGAAGACTGGAGGGAGAGAGAAGACCGGGAGGAGGAGAGAAGACTGAGGGAGGAGAGAAGACTGGGAGGGAGGAGAGAAGACTGAGGGAGGAGAGAAGACTGAGGAGGAGGAGAATACTGAGGGAGGAGAGAAGGAGGGGAGGAGAGAAGGAGGGAGGAGAGAAGGACTGAGGGAGGAGAGAAGACGAGGGAGGAGAGAAGACCTAGGGAGGAGAAAAGACCGAGGGAGGAGAGAAGACCGAGGGAGGAGAAAAGACCGAGGGAGGAGAAAAGACCGAGGGAGGAGAGAAGACCTAGGGAATGAGAGAAAGAGAGAGAGAAGATTGCAATGAAAGATACGAAGGTAGAAAGAGAGAAAGAGAGGGAGGGGGAGAGTGGTGGGGGGGGGGGAGAGGCGGCTCAGACGGTAAACAAAGCGAGAACCTTGAATGTCTTACAAATTATGGGAAGGTATCGTCCGTGTGGTGGAGGCTGGCCGCTACATCACCGCCCTCACAACATAACAAATTTCCTGAGATTTTTAACGATGAGGGAGTGAGACTGTGTGTGTGTGTGTGTGTGTGTGTGTGTGTTCTCGAATATGAATAGTAGAGAAAAACACGAATGTCATTGACAATAATGTTTGAGTCACACACACACACACACGCACGCACGCACGCACGCACGCACGCACGCGCACACGCACACGCACACACACACATACCATACAAATGGATACTATTACTATTATATTTTATTAATTCGTGTGTTTCTGACTATGGATGATAATGGGTGGTGTGGGTGGGACCTTGTGGGTGACGTGGGTGGGTTTATGTGGGTGGTGTGGATGGGTTTACTTGTATGTGGGGGAGTCCGTGTGAGTGGTGTGGATGGGTCCGTATGGGTGGTGGGCGTGGTGGGTGGGTCTACATTAGAAATTTTGGGGCGGGCTTAAATTTTAAGTGTATGGGCGGTCCAAAGTTCAGTTGTGTGGGCGGGTGTGTTGAACGGGTGTGGGCGGGTGTGTTGAACGGGTGTGGGCGGGTGTGTTGCACGATGGGGCAGGGCTTGGTCGAAATCAGGGTGGGTGGACCTGAATGGAAAGGAGATGGGCGAGCCTGGAGTTTGGGGACTGGGCGGGTGGGTGGACCTGGTGTTTGGGCTAGTGGGCGGACCTGGGATTTAGGTAGGTGGGCGGTGCCAGTGAGCCACCCAGCTACTTCCATAAAAGCGTGGGCGGCGTGGCTAAGGTCAGGAAGCCCCGCCCAACCCTTGTTTTGGTGTCTCTCCTGAGCGCCAACAAAGCCTTCACTTGTGCCTGGCGAAGATAACATACTGCAGGTTTATGCTAATGACACACACACACACACGTCTGCTAGCTCTATGGTTGCATTCTTATATAACGGACTGTCTCACTAAGGCCATTACTCCCACCTAACATTAATCAACATTCTTATTAACGAAATAAAACTGGGGAGAAATTATCCTACTATTGTGAATGTAAAGGAAAAATACCGAAAAATGAAAAAAAAAATTGAGTAAAAATGTTGGAAAGTTTGTGAGGAGAGAGAGAGAGAGAGAGAGAGAGAGAGAGAGAGTTTACTTCAACAACAAACCAATAATTTATGCTAATACCTGCACCATCGTCTTCAAACACCTGTCTTCCTCGCTATATTTTTTACCATTCATATTTTATACAAGAATTTATTTTATCGGTAAAAAATTTATAAACATAAATGAGAATTTGTTTTTATAAATATTTACTTCTCTTCAATATATTTACTTGGTGATTTATTCATAATGTTTCTGATACTTTTTATAATGTATTTATCTTGAAGTAAATTTATTGTTATTAAATAGTGAAGTATAGAAGGTAATAAGTGAGTTATATTTTGTAAAGGAATAATTACATTATTGATTTTACTTATATAAATGGATGCAAATATCCTGCCTAGTACAGTTGTTGAATATATTACAAAGATAATTATTTATAATATATGAAGTAGAGGCGATAGGCAGGTATAACTGGAGTGATGGGCGGGTGAGGGAGGGAGAGGGAGAGGAGGGGATGGGTGGGTGAGGGGTGAGGGAGGGAGAGGGAGAGGAGGGGATGGGTGGGTGAGGGAGGGAGGGGAGGGGATGGGCGGGTGAGGGAGGGAGGGAGGAGGGAGGGGGAGGGGATGGGTGGGGTGGAGGGGAGGGAGGGAGGAGGGAGAGGGAGGGGATGGGGTGGGGTGAGGGGGAGGGTGAGGGAGGGAGGGAGGGGAGAGGGAGGTGATGGGTGGAGAGGGAGGGGAGAGGGAGGGATGGGGGGGTGAGGGAGGGAGGGGAGGGAGGGATGGGTGGGTGAGGGAGGGAGAGGGAGAGGGGGAGGTGGGAGGGAGGGAGGGGAGAGGGAGAGGGGAGGGAGGGGAGTAGGGGGAGGGGAGGGAGGGAGGGATGGGTGGAGAGGAGAGGGAGGGATGGGTGGGTGAGGGAGGGAGAGGGAGGGGATGGGGGGGTGAGGGAGGAGGGGAGAGGGAGGGATGGGTGGGTGAGGAGGGAGAGGGAGGGGATGGGTGGGGGGTGAGGGAGGGAGGTGATGGGTGGGAGAGGGAGGTGATATCAGCTGGGGCGTCAAATATTAAGATGACTGCCCGGTGTAAGTAGATTTGTGCCCTCACACACAGTGAGGGGTGCACCTGCAGTAGGTCACACACAGTGAGGGTGCACCTGGTAGGTCACACACAGTGAGGGTGCACCTGGTAGGTCACACACAGTGAGGGTGCACCTGGTAGGTCACACAGTGAGGCACCTGGTAGGTCCAGACATGAGGGTGCACCTGGTAGGTCACACACAGTGAGGTGCACCTGTGGTGGGTACCTGGAGGTCACACATGTGAGGGTGTACCTGTGCACACTGTAGGTCACACACAGTGAGGGTGCACCTGGTAGGTCACACACAGTGAGGGTGCACCTGGTAGGTACACACACAGTGAGGGGTGCACCTGGTAGGTCACACACAGTGAGTGGTGCACTGTAGGTCACACACAGTGAGGGTGCACCTGGTAGGTCACACACAGTGAGGGTGCACCTGGTAGGTCACACACAGTGAGGTGCACCTGGTAGGTCACACACACAGTGAGGGGTGCACTCACACAGCAGGTGTGCAGGTCACACACAGTGAGGTGCACCTGGTAGGTCACACAGTGAGGTGGGTGCACCTGGTAGGTCACACACAGTGAGGGTGCACCTGGTAGGTCACACACAGTGAGGGTCACACACAGTGAGGGTGCACCTGGTAGGTCACACACAGTGAGGGTGGGTCACACACAGTGAGGGTGCACCTGGTAGGTCACACAGTGAGGTGCACCAGGTCACACACAGTGAGGTGCACCTGGTGTGTGAGGTCACACACAGTGAGGGTGCACCTGGTAGGTCACACACAGTGAGGGTGCACCTGGTAGGTCACACACAGGGTGCACCTGAGGTCACACACACAGTGAGTAGGTCACACACAGCCAGTGAGGGTGCACCTGGTAGGCACCAGCTCACACACACAAGTGAGGGTGCCGGTAGGTCACACACAGTGAGGGTGCACCTGGTAGGTCACACAAGTGAGGGTGCACCTGGTAGGTCACACACAGTGAGGGTGCACCTGGTAGGTCACACACAGTGAGGGCACCTGGTAGGTCACACACAGTGAGGGTGCACACTGGTCTGGTAGGTCACACACAGTGAGGGTGCACCTGGTAGGTCATGAGTGAGGGTGCACCTGGTACACACAGTGAGGGTGCACCTGGTAGGTCTCACACACAGTGAGGGTGCACCTGGTATACACACAGTGAGGGTGCACTGGTAGGTCACACACAGTGAGGGTGCACCTGGTAGGTCACACACACAGTGAGGGTGCACCTGGTAGGTCACACACAGTGAGGGTGCACCTGGTAGGTCACACACAGTGAGGGTGCACCCGGTAGGTCACACACAGTGAGGGTGCACCCGGTAGGTCACACACAGTGAGGGTGCACCTGGTAGGTCACACACAGTGAGGGTGCACCTGGTAGGTCACACACAGTGAGGGTGCACCTGGTAGGTCACACACAGTGAGGGTGCACCTGGTAGGTCACACACAGTGAGGGTGCACCTGGTAGGTCACACACAGTGAGGGTGCACAGATAACGTGTACCGTTGATGTACCACGGTACAACGTGTACCGTTGATGTACCACGGTACAACGTGTACCGTTGATGTACCACGGTACAACGTGTACTGTTGATGTACCACGGTACAACGTGTACTGTTGATGTACCACGGTACAACGTGTACTGTTGATGTACCACGGTACAACGTGTACTGTTGATGTACCACGGTACAACGTGTACCGTTGATGTACCACGGTACAACGTGTACCGTTGATGTACCACGGTACAACGTGTACCGTTGATGTACCACGGTACAACGTGTACCGTTGATGTACCGTCTCTCTAGCTCTCTCTAATCTGACCAATTTTCCGCTATCTAATATAACAATTGACCAGAGGGAAGGCTGCAACACCTTTCCACTCAACTCCATATTCCTAAACGCGTCTCAAGCGCTTAAGGTGATCCACACGCTCAAGAAGGGGCCAAGTGTATTCTCTCTCCTAATTGGTCGAGCAAGCGGAGTTGGGTGGTATAAATTAACTCTGATTGGCTAAACGACGTCGTTGTTATTATTTCTATACACTTGGAGGTGGACTCTCTCTCTCTCTCTCTCTCTCTCTCTCTCTCTCTCTCTCTCGTGTTTACACAAGATGGTGAGAGGTGGATGAGATGAGGCCTCGGCGCCGTCTCTTATCAGCCTCTCCATCAGTAAGCAGCCCGCCCTATTAGTTCTTAATTAGTCTTAATTGACCATTATCATGCGTGTCGCTGGGGCCCGGGCAGCGTGGATAGCGGGCGCCCTTGTCTCAGCCTGGCATTGTCCTAACCTTGTCATATATTCTCTGCAACGCTGGTGAGGGTCTTATCAACGCGGCTTATCGCGTTATCTGTACATCTCACCTGGACAGCGGGCAGGGTGGTCGCTTCTCCAGGTATGTACGGTGGGGGTGGCAGGGGTGGATGGGTGGTGGATGGCGTGGGTGGTAGGGGTGGATGGGTGGTGGATGGCGTGGGTGGTAGGGGTGGATGGGTGGTGGATGGCGTGGGTGGTAGGGGGTGGATGGGTGGTGGATGGCGTGGGTGAGGGGTGGATGGGTGGTGGATGGCGTGGGTGGTAGGGGTGGATGGGTGGTGGATGGCGTGGGTGGTAGTAAGCAAGCACACGAGGCTTTTCTTCTTCTTGTGTGTTTGTATATGCCGACTGTACACCCAAACACGCCACCCACACATCAACTACACATATTCACATGCCACCCACATTAAAGCTATTTATTCAACCGCCCGCCCGCCCGCCCGCCCACCCACCCACACACACACATGAGCCATTCATCCACACACAGACACCAACTACACATCCCACAAAGGCATTAGTTACATACGTCACACACACACAAACGTATATAGCGGACCACACACGAAGGATGCCTGTCGGCTCTCATTCTCACCCTGTACACTCACGCACTCTAACCATACACCCTACACGCACTCCACCCAAATACAACCTAACCTAATCTTTCAATGTTTCTCTCCCTCCCTCCTTCCCTCCCTCCCTCCCTCCCTCCCTCCCGCTCTTCCTTCATTCATCTCCTCCTCCTCCAGTCATCGGTCTCCGTCATGACAGCCAGAGATAATTACTTACTCACCTGTCTTACTCACCTGGCGCCAGGCTGCCCTCACCCTTATTAGGTGTTGGGTCATGACCTTACTAAGGCCTGTGTCTTGACCTTACTAAGGGCAGTTTGGTGATCTAACTTAACCTACACGTAATGTAAAAAGGTGACATTTGCAGTACATCTAATGACAACAACAACGATGATGATGATGATGATGAATGGAATCTTTGCACCAGAGGGCGTGGAGGGCAGGGGATATGGAGAGGAGGAGAGCGTGGAAGGCTGTCTCGGTGAGGAGGGGCAGGCGGAAGTCGTGTGTGGGGGGCGGAAGGCGTGTGTTGGGGGGGCAAGGCGTGGGGGGAAGGCGTGGGGGGAAGGAGGCGTGTGGGGAGGGAGGTGGGGGGGACGGAAGGCGTGTGTGGGGGGATGGAAGGCGTGTGTGGGGGGCGAAAAGCGTGGAGGGGCGGGCGGGCAGGCGTTCGTGAGTGCCAATATTGACCTGCTCAACACAGGAAGGTTGGGCGGGGCGGCCCTGGGCAAACTGGGGACCTCGACGTTGTGTTTACATTCTGACATGAAAGGCGCCGCCCCTCACCCCTCCATCCTCTGACTCCTACGTCCTCTCCCCTACTCTTCTCACCCCTCCATCCTCTCACCCGTCTTCTCCATCCCCCCCCTCTTCTCACCTCTATTCCCTCCATCTTTTCTCCTTCCTCTTCTCACCCCCATCCTCTCACCCTTCCTCCCCCTCTTTCTCTCACCCCTCCATCCTCACACTCTCACATCCTCTTATTTCCTTATTTATCTACGTATTACTTAATTCCTTATTTATCTCACACGGTTCATTTCCCACAGTTCGAGCCTTCGATCTGAACACCTCCGATCACTCCACCTGACCTGACCTGACCTCAACTCGCCTGACAAAAGCTGCAGCAGTGGCGTCACCTTCCGGCAGCCTCGAGAATGAGACGTGTTTAATATATCCTTCACGGGGGGAGTCTTATCAGTTTGTCAGTCGGGAAAGTAGGTTACTGTACTAGATTAATTATATAACTGAGCCCAATTGATGATGTGTGGGTGGGGTGGGTGTCGGTGGGTGGCAGTGAGCAGTGTGGGTGGGCGGTGAAGGTGTGGGCGGTGATGTTGGGGTGGACAATGGTGGTGGTGGCGTAGATATAATATGGCGGTTGTGGGCGGTGGTTGTGTAAAGTGGGTGGAGTGGGTAGAGGTGGGCGGGGTGGTTGGCTATGACTCCAACACCCACACGACTCTGATCTATAGAACTCATAAGGTCTGTCTGTCTGTCTGTCAAAATTAAACCGAGATTCTCATTTAACAAGATACGTTAACTTAACACCTCACCCTTCTCTCCCCCATTCTCTCCAGCACAGGTAAGACGTATACCTGTAGAGCCACCAGGTAATGAGACAGGTTGACTCACAGCGACGTATTTCGTGTGGTTGACTCTTTAAGGTGCGACACTGAGAAGGTCTTAATGTTGTGTCGAGGAAAAGGTGAAAATGTGTATATGGAAGACGTGGGCTACTCGCCTGTAGATAATGTGTGGTTGGTGGATGGGTGAATAGTGCCACTAATCGTTTGTTTGTGGTAAAGGGTGTGTGTGTGTGTGTGTGTGTGTGTGTGTGTGTGTGTGTGTGTACGCGAATGTGCTTGTGTGCATGTGAGTGTGTGTATGTATGAAGAGGAGTGTCTGTGTGAGTGCCGACAAGGGTGTGGGTAGTTACGTCAGCAGGGAGGGCCAGGCTGGGGGGGGGGGAGGGGGTCAGGACTCAGGGCGCACACACACACACGTCCCTGCCCCGCCAGTCCTTCCCTCCCCTCCTCTCTGGTCACCACGGCGACCCTGTCCACATCCTACCCCTCGCCTGTCATCTCCTACCCGGGACGTCCTCAGGTTCAAAAGTCCTCGATCCTCCCTAGTACCCCAGTAGGATCCAAGCGCTGCTGCCTCAACTCCTGCCAGAGACCTCCTCAGTTCCTACGGCTGACGCTCCTATCCCATATGTTAGTAGGGGTGCAAGTGTGCGTGTACCTCACACTCTACTAAGTGTATCCTGGGTGTTGTTGAGGTGCGAGTGTGTCCTGAAGTGTGAGTTCATCCTGATGGACTATAAATAGAGACTCACCCTGGCCAAGAGGATGACATAAAGCAACCAAAAAAAAAAGGAAAAAAGCCAGTTTTAAGATGACTTCACACAAACTCTTGGAATTGGGCGGGTGGTGTAAGGCGGCGCTGGGTTCAGAGCGGGATGTGGGACCTGATTGCTGGCCCCACACTACCCTCCTACAGCCGCAGGAGCCCTGGGCGCTGGACAGTGTGACTGAGAACTTGCCTGGACCTCCTTCAACGCCTCAGGGAGGAGGAGTTGCTCCACGAGCGAGCACGACGGCGGGGCTGACGGTCGGCGCCATAGCCGTGGTGGAGGGGGGGCGCGTTTGTCGACGGTCGAGGCGTGAGGGCGGGAGGTCGTACGTGTGTCGTGTGTGTGAGAGGCGCTTCCCCCGCGCCTACCTCCTGCTGGTGCACGAGAGGACCCACACACCCCTCACCTGTCCTGTCTGTGGCCGCACCTTCCGTCGCTCAGAGCACCTCAGAATGCACAGGTAAGGCGCCATAATTGTTTAGCTGTATAACTAAACAAGAGACGGAAGCGACCACATGAAGCATCAGTCACGTGGGCTGCCGTCACACAAGAGGAAGATTTACCAATTTTTTTGTCCTGAATTATGTTAATCAATTTGGTGGGCTTATGACCACCTGAAGACGTGGTTATCAGTCACACCTTCCTGCCTCGCTTACCTTACCTGTCTGACCTGTGAGCCGGGGTCAAGGAGACGCCTCTTACCTCCCTACTCTTACCTCTCTCTACTCTCTCCTGTCCATACTCTTACTAGTCCCTCCTCTCTCCTCTCCTTACTCTCTCCTCTCCCTACTCCCTACTCTCTCCTCACCTCTCCCTCCATAACCTTACCTAACTTAGCCTAACAACATAATCTAGCCAAAAAAATTTAAAATTTTTCTTGTTAATTTTTCTTCGTTTACCACCAAGAGATTTGTCGAGTTAAGAGAAAATATCAATTCAATTTCAATGTTATTTTGTCAAGGTAGAAATATTCCCTCATCTACAGGGTGCACACACGACCTGACAGATGACGTGAATGTCTTATTATACCAACAACATTATCATCACTTGTTGATGTTTTAGGACAATGTTGCTATCCTCACTTGTTGATGTTTTAGGACAATGTTGCTATCCTCACTTGTTGATGTGTGAGGAAAATCGGTCCCCACGAAAACATTTAAGTGATTTTTGGAGACATTTTTTGGAAACACTTTGATATAGTTTTAGAAAAAGGCTAATGTGAGTGTGGTGTGTGTGACGACCACGTCTGATGCTCATGACCGAACCACTATACACGAATCCCGAATCACGAACCCCGAATCCTCAACCTCAACACCTAACCCAGAATCCCATATAGCCTTTTCACCGAATCCCGAAAATCCCTAACCTGAACACCGAAACCTGAATCTCGGTTCGGTTAGGTCTGGTCTGGTCTGGTCTGGTCTGGTCTACGTTAAGCCACACTTAATAAGCCTCCCGCACTTAGTAAACACAGGTTATTTTATAGTACTTAGGAACGGTCACATAATTATTATGTCCCTCTAACTGTCTATTCGTCTGTCTGTCCCTTTGTCTCCCTGGCTGTTCTTACATCTGTCTGTCTGTCTGTCTGTCTGTCCATCCATCTGTCTGTCTGTCTGTCCGTATAATGTTGTGTTGTGTTAGTCATCAGTTATTATGCTACTAAATGTTGAGATGTTGTAGGTGGACCAGTATAATGTTTAAATGTTTACTGTACGTTTTTAATATATATGTTCCGATATTTCTAAACATATCTTAATGGCTTAATACATATGTATTCATTGATGTTATAAATATTTAAATAGATATACATGTTTTAAGAATGTTTACATATTTCTACATGTACATAGATGCGTTTATGTGTGCTTATACTTGAATATATGTTTATGAATGTGTTTAGATATGTTTAAATAAATATACATAAGTCTAGCCATATTTAGACATATCTATATAAGGTTCGTGAATGCTTAGACACACACACACACACACACACACACACACACACACACACACACACACACACACACACATTATACATTAAAGTTTCGACAAATCATTCCGAATCATCCAAAATAATAAACCCTTAAGCCAAACCGCCATAACTTCTGAAGCTTATCTTACAATCCTTAAATATGAAGCCAATAGACAGTTAATGAAGCAGTGGATTTAATAGTTCCAGTTAAATGATGATTCGGTATTTCATTGTCTCTATTGGTGAACCTTTCCGAACTCTAGTCGAAACGCTTCAGTAATCGGCTCGCTGACTGTAGCTCTTGTTATTATGTAAGTACTGAAGTTTTACGAAGTATTATTGATGAACTTTATGAAACATTTTATGATGTTTATGTACCGTTGTATCATGAACCTGAAGCATTATTATAAAGTCACTCTGTGTTGAGACTTATGAACCAAAGTGATATTTCTGAACTGGTTTGTTTTTATAATGAAACGAACACTTGAGTCATTGATCAGCTGAGTTTAAGGCTTCGTTCTAGAATCTGATTGCAAAAAATAGTTCATGAATTATTGTCACATAAAACCCGTTACCATAAACACGTTTCTTTTTTACTCATAAACCACCAGTGAGTTAAACCATGGAGCGTTAATGAATGGTTTATGAAGCCCAAGAACTCTTACATGAGCTACTCGAAGCACCTGGAGAAAAAAACACCACGAATTGTGAACCATTATGCTGTTAATTTATGGTTCATGAACTTTACCGATGCTTCGATTATGGTTCAGGCATGATAATGATATCAATGCATGATTCATTATCTTTTGAGGTGTTCGAATCTGCATTATGAACTATGGTGTTCCTAAGAAAGGGTTCGAATCCTCCTTGTGAAGCATAGTGGTGTTTGAAAAGGATTTATGAGCTGTTGTAGGATTTTGAAGTTCAGAATAAATAATTTCAAATATTCTGAAAGTCCTATAAGATGTTTGTTTTTTTCCAGGGAGACTCACGGAGGAGGTAACAAGAGACCCGCTTAACTCCACCCATCGATCTGTCCACGACCTGTCACCATGTCCACGATCTTTCTCCATCATGTCCACGACCTGTCACCATGTCCACGATCTTTCTCCATCATGTCCACGACCTGTCTACATGTCTATGACCTGTCCATGACCTGTCCATGACCTGTCTACGACTTGTCCACTGCCTGCTTGAGACTTATTCATGACCGTTCCAAGACGTGTTCAAAAGCAGTTCATGACTTATT
The DNA here is from genome assembly GCF_018991925.1 of Homarus americanus. NCBI lineage: Eukaryota > Metazoa > Arthropoda > Malacostraca > Decapoda > Nephropidae > Homarus > Homarus americanus. The sequence continues at coordinate 11,452,506 of NW_024734940.1, read as the reverse complement.
CAGGTTACCTTCACAATGTGTTTAAAATCTGTTCACCATCTATCCACGATCTGTCCAGAACTTATGCAGGACACATTTATAACTGTCCATCACCTGTCCACTACACGTTTAAGACATGTCCACACCATGACCATGTCCAGAAATAGTTGAGGGTCGTGATGTCGTGTCAGGATGTAGTGTGGACGACTCATCTGTCACACAAGAGAGATCCTCATGCGTTCTGTCTCAATCACCGATGACACGACTACTTTGCCTACAGCCTCGCCCACGCACGCCACCCCGCCCATGCCACCCATTCCACCCGGTCAAACCTTTTATCTGCTGCACCTCACCCACGCCACGCCGTCCAGTCCCTCCACCCGTTGGCCACCCCGTCTACATACCACCCATTCTGTCTACATCCCACCCATTCTGTCTACGCCCTACCCATACCAACCCGCCCAATATTAGGACCGCGGAGACTGGAGGAACTACAGTGAGGGTGGGGTGGTTGCGGCGGGTGGGGTGGGGTGGGACGGGGCAGGGTGGGTCAGGGTGGGGCGGGGCGGGGCTGCTCTATACCCAGGTCAAAGTGGACAAACGAAAGAATTATTTCCTGTTATTACTGAGAAAGATTACATGGCGGCCTGTGTTGTAGAGGAGAGAGAGAGAGAGAGAGAGAGAGGGGGGGAGATAGGTAGGTGGATAAAGATAGATACATAGATAAAAATATATAAAGGAAGATATAAAAGTACAGACAGACCAACAGATAAAGAAAAAGCAGATTAAAGAGATAAAAGAAATGAACAAGCATTAAGATAAATGAAGAAACAGAGAGAGAGAGTTTTAACAGATACAAACATGAATAAGAAGACAGGTATGATAAGTCAGGCTTGTAAATACCTGTCACATCTGTAAATATATTTCATGTTTGTAAATGTAAGTTAGATTTACACTATGATTCACATTTGTAAATATGAATCATATTTACAGAATTATTTACGTGGTTACATTTGTAAAACAGGGGAGGAGGCGAGGTGAGGGGGGGGGTAGAGATGGAGGAATGGAAGAGGAGGAATGAGATGAGAAGGGGGAAAGAGAGGCAGGACGAGAAGAAAGAAGAGGGGGGGAAAGAGGGAGTAAGGGAACTGGAGAAGGACAAAGAGAGAGCTAGAAGAAAATAGAGAAGAGAAAACAACGAGGGAAGAGAGAGAACTACTCCCTGATCATTATAATACCAAACAGAAACTAACTGTCAAGCATAACACATCGTAGGAGCGTGCCCCAGGGAGGGTCCTCAGTCACCCACACCGTATTAAAGTGTGGCAAAGTCCCCGATAAATATTATACACTTTTGATCTAATAACAGGGTATAGCAACAACCATTGGAGATATTGGAACACACTTTAGGGAGGTGTGTGAGGGTGTGTGTGGGGTGTGGTAGGAATGTTAGCGTGTGGGTTATGCTTGTACCTATCTGATCTCCCTGTCTCTTGATGTTATCTGTTTATTGGTTCACGGAGGTATCTGCTTGTTGTCTGTCTGTCTGTCTGTCTGTCTGTCTAGCTCTGTGTAGTCATGTAGTCTTGTTTAGACCGAGATAGTCATCCTAGTGGAGGTTTATGTAGACCTGTGTAGTCTAGTCTAGCCCAGTGTAGCCTTTTGTATCCCTGTAGACCAGTGTAGTCCTGTGTAGACCCCAGTATCTCTCTCTCTACTATAGTCTCTACCTATAACAGCGGCCATGACAGTCTGAAGAACTGTTTACATTGTTTACCATGTCCTGTTTGTTTGTTTGTTTGTGTTGTTTTTGTTTGGGTTTACCTGCTTGTGGTTGATTGCTCTTTGTTCAGGTGTTCAGTTTTTCTTTGTTATAATGTTTATTTCATTATACAACAACAACAACAACAACAAAGACCTTTAACTAAACACAACATCTGTTTCATCACTAAATAACAAATATTTAATAACCATTTAAGTCTCTTCACTATAATGTTTATATAATTTATCTCTTTTATAATTAATGTTTAAGTTTTGGTCAATGTTTAGAATAAGATTTGTGTTTATAATTTGGGGTTTTAGTATATTTCTTCCCCCTCCCCCACTCCCCCTCCCCCCCCCCCCCCCCCCCCCCCACGCCCCCCCTCAAGTTAATTTTTAACATTTGGGAATTATTTGTCATTGATGTTTGCTAATGTCTTCAAAATCTAGTCAATAAGATACTAAGTTAAGGGACCACCTGAAGATTATAACACCTGGTGACTGCATAACCTAACCTAACCTAACCTAACTGTTAAGGTGTGTAATCATCAGATGAGATAAGCTAGGGGGGCTAATCTTCATGTGATCCAAACTTTTAGTAGAAATATTGGAAGAATATATTGATTTAATTTGTTTGTTTGTGATGCTGAGAATAAAATGTTGTTTGGAAAAATAATGTATTTTTATTCATCCATTTTGTGTCTGTGTTATTAGAACCTGTTTATGTCTGTCTGTCTGTCTGTCTGTCTGTCAACGGAGGGGTCACCACGCTCTTATTGGATCCAGAATTAACCCCGTATTGTGAACAATGAATAATAACTTTGACATATTGTGATACACTCTGGACCCGACGTTTGGTGGCGACACGACAGCTTGAGGAGGATACCTGATGCTAAATGACTTACAGACTCACGCTATAATGGCGTAAAGGAATACACAGTTCTGGTAGCTGATAGTTACTGATATACACAAGTCACTCTCTAGAACACGACTGCAACAAGAACATTTCCCCGAGAGACTTTATACACCAAACGTGATCCTGATCTTTAACAGGGAAGGTGACGGCGACGAACTCACTTACCTCAGACACAACACTTACTAACAAGTGCATAAACAACAAATGATATATAACACTGACCTGATGTGTTGACCCTCCAGGAGCTGTTAACTCTCACCTACCTGGACAAACAGTCACATTAATCTTCTATCTCTCTTTACTCTTATGAACATTTTCATATATATTAAAGAAAAAGTCGCCACTTATACCACTTTATATAATGAGTGGAGTGGAGGGAGGGAGGGAGGGAGGGAGGGAGGGAAGGAGGGAGGGAGGGAGGGAAGAACAGAGGGAGAGAGTGTGAGGCACCAGGAGGTATGTGTAGTGATGCTGGTGCCCTGAATAACACGTCACCATGACACAGCCATCAGCCCCACGTCATGACACAGGTGCCAGCCGCCGCCCCTCTTCATGCCACAACAAAAGCCGTTCACTTACCACCTCCGTCACACCTTTGTTTCACCTGCTTTCACCTCGCCGGGTCCTCAGCGAGCGGTAATGGATTCATAGAAACCCGCTGACAGTCTATGCCTATTAATGGTCGCTCTTACGGCCTCGTGACACAAGCCTTTACAACCTTCTCTTTCACACAACACAACACAACAGTCTGGACTCAATTAGCTGTGAACTTAACGTGGATGTTGGGTGATTGCATCAGACAGCCACTCGCCCAAGCCACAAAGGTTCCTACTATAAACATTCCTCGTAAATAAAGACATATGTAAGTAACTAACGGATTAACTTACGAGAAAACACAAAACATTATCGAAAAAATAACATTAGAAACATACTGAGAATTTACCTTAACCAGGTAGATGTATTTGACACTAATTAGGTTAAAAATGAAGGTTTAATGGAAAGATTCCTAGGTTAGGTTGTCAGTGAATGTATCTTGTTAAGGTAGAGTGTTGGTGTAACTCAAGTGTTGTGTTAGTGTTGGTGTAACTCAAGTGTTGTGTTAGTGTTGGTGTAACTCAAGTGTTGTGTTAGTGTTGGTGTAACTCAAGTGTTGTGTTAGTGTTGGTGTAACTCAAGTGTTGTGTTAGTGTTGGTGTAACTCAAGTGTTGTGTTAGTGTTGGTGTAACTCAAGTGTTGTGTTAGTGTTGGTGTAACTCAAAGTGAGTGTTGGATTGTAACTCAGTGTTGTGTTAGTGTTGGTGTAACTCAAAGTGTTGGTGTAACTCAAGTGTTGTGTTAGTGTTGGTGTAACTCAAGTGTTGTGTTAGTGTTGGTGTAACTCAAGTGTTGTGTTAGTGTTGGTGTAACTCAAGTGTTGTGTGTTAGTGTTGGTGTAACTCAAGTGTCCTGTTTCTCAGAAGGAGGTCGAGGGTGGGGGTTGGGGAAGAGGGAGGGAGGTAGGGGGTTGATGGAGGGAGGGGGAGGTTGATGAAGGAGGGGAGGTTGATGGAGGGAGGAGAGAGGAGGTTGATGGAGGGAGGGTAGGAGGTTGATGGAGGGAGGAGGAGGGAGGTTGATGGAGGAGGTAGGGGGAGGTTGATGAAGGGAGGAGGGAGGTTGATGAAGGGAGGAGGGAGGTTGATGAAGGGAGGGAGGGAGGTGGGATAGAAAAGGAGGTAGTTTGGTGGAATGGAAGGGGGAGCAAAGGAGGAGGAGGGTAGGGAAAAGGGAGGAGGGCAAGAAGGAAGAGGAGATAGGAGTGGAGGAGAAAGCTAGAAGGGGAGGAGGGAAGGGAAGGAGGGTGAAGGGGAGGGAGGAAGTGGGGGAGTAGGGGGGGAAGGAGGGAAGTAGAAGAGGAGGAAGTAGGGGAGGGGGAGGAGGGGGGGGTAGGGGAGGGAGGGGAGGAAGGAAGTGGGGGAGAGAAAGGGGTTGATAGAGACCTCAAAAATGTATCTTAAAGACCCTAGTGTTGTGGGCGTCCTGAGGCTGGTGGACAGACCCGAGAGAGCCTATATATTATGGTGTTGGTCAGGTGTGTGGCGGTGATGACGTGAGTACTGCAGAGAGAGAGAGAGAGAGAGAAATTGCAGTCTATAATTGATTGGTTAGGTTAGGTTAGGACACTGTTCACGTGCATAAAATTATAACCAAATAATTAGGTAGGTGGGTAGGTATGTATGTATGTATAATTAAGAATAACCTTTTTTTTTTTAACCTTATTATACACAAATAGTCTGAGTTAAACAAATCTTAAATTCACTTAGCTAAAAAATAAATAAATAAACAATATAATATTTTTTTAAACGTCTTATAAGAAACTATTATTTCTTAACCAACAACAAGATTGACTGCAGGAAGATGATGGATGTTCCCAACTATTACACCTTTCTGCGGTAAACACTTCCTTACCGCACACACCGTCTCTCGCACCCTATTACACCTTCCAAACTGGTCATTAAGGCAGGTATACAGGTAAACAAGCGTCCAGGTTACTCCCCCAACCATCACCTCCTCCTCCTCCTCCCCATCATCATCTCTTCTTCCCCAATACCACCTCTTCCTCATTACCTCTTCCCCAAAACCCCTTCCTCAACACCACCTTCTCCCCAACACTTATTTCCCACCATTTATCCCCCATTCATCTGTACTGTCTTCTCCCATAAATAAATCGTTCGCGTTTTTGTGTAAATTTATTCATTATTATTATCATCCTCTCTTTCTCTCTCTCTGCCCCCCTCTCTCTCTCTGCCCCCCTCTCTCTCTCTGCTCCCCTCTCTCTCTCTGCCCCCTCTCTCCCCTCCCTCTGCCTCCCTCTGCCCTCTCTCCTCCCTCTGCCCCTCTTTCTCCCTCTCTGCCCCTCCCTCTGCCCCCTCTCTCCCTCTCTCTGCCCCTCTCTCTCCCTCCCTCTGCCCCCCCTCTCTCCCTCTGCCCCTCCCTCTGCCCCCTCTCTCCCTCCCTCTGCCCCCTCTCTCTCCTCTCTGCCCCTCTTTCTCCTCTCTCTGCCCCTCTCTCTCCCTCCCTCTGCCCCCTCTCTCTCCCTCCCTCTGCCCCTCTCTCTCCCTCTCTCTGCCCCTCTCTCTGCCCTCTCTCTGCCCCTCTTTCTCCTCTCTCTGCCCCCTCTCTCTCCCTCCCTCTGCCCCCTCTCTCTCCCTCTCTCTGCCCCCCCTCTCTCCCTCCCTCTGCCCCTCTCTCTCCCTCCCCTCTGCCCCCCTCTCTCTCCCTCTCTCTGCCCCCTCTCTCTCTCCCTCCCTCTGCCCCCCCTCTCTCCCCTCCCCTCTGCCCCCTCTCTCCCCTCCCTCTGCCCCTCTCTCTCCCTCTCTCTGCCCCCCCCTCTCCCCTCCCTCTGCCCCCTCTCTCCCTCCCCTCCCTGCCTCTCTCTCCCTCCCTCTGCCCCTCTCTCTCCCTCCCTCTGCCCCCCTCTCTCCTCCCTCTGCCCCTCTCTCTCCCTCCCTCTGCCCCTCTCTCTCCCCTCTCTCTGCCCCTCTCTGCCCCCCTCTCTCCCTCCTCCTGCCCCCTCTCTCTCCTCTCCCTCTCTCCCCCTCTCTCCCTCTCTCTGCCCCCTCTCCTCCCTCTGCCCCCCTCTCTCCTCCCTCTGCCCCTCTCTCTCCCTCCCTCTGCCCCCTCTCTCCCTCCCTCTGCCCCTCTCTCTCGTGGATTTATTCTTATTATCTCATCTAGTCTCTTATTTATCACCTTTTCCCACTTGGTGTTTATCTTCGCACATCCTGAGGCGCCCTTGGCTACAGAACTTGTATCTACGAACACCTCTTATATCCTGAAGGGTCTGGCATCTACGCGAGAACCTCCTTCTTCGTCTACTTCTTCAGCAGGTGTTAAGCACTGACTATCCTAAGGCAGCCCTGACCACGAGCACCTCATGAGTCTTACGAGAGGGTTTCCTACTATGTCCACTCCTTCAGTAGGAGCTCCTGGAGGCGCCCCCTGGTTACAGAACAACCTGCAGGAGCTGTATGGTATCTATGAGCACTTCCTGAATCCTGCGGCGCTTCCTGCTTCGTCTACTTCTTTAGTATGAGTTTCTGAAGGCGCCCCCTGGTCTCATAAAAACCTGCAGGTGCTGTACAGTACCTACAAGCACTACCTGAATCCTGCGGCGCCTTCTACTTCGTCCACTTCTTCAGTAGGAGCTCCTGAAGGCGCCCCCTGGCCTCAGAACAACCAGATGAACTTGTATCAATTAGCTGCCAATACCTCCCATATGAATTATTCAGTCTCCCCGCCCACTGTAAATAAGGCAAGGTCTGGCTGGCTACCGACCCTCTCCTTCCTCTCACTCCCACTCTCCCTCTCCTTCCTCTCCCTGTCCTTCTGCTGCTGCTGCTCTCTCTCTCTCTCTCTGTGTCGTCTAAGTGGGAGAGAGAGAGAGAGAGAGAGAGAGAGAGAGAGAGAGAGAGAGAGAGAGAGAGCTAATATAACTGTGTACACACTCTGTTATCTATGTACACACCATATCATCCGTGTACACACCTAGGTTATATATCTGTGTACACATCGATCTAGCGTGTGTGTGTGTGTGTGCCAATATAAGTACACTCACGCCTTATTATCAGTGTACACACCTCATTATCTACCTGTGTGTACATTTATCTCCGCCAGAAGGGTTGGTTGGCTACCTGTCCACTACCCCAATCTTTACAGGTAAATCTCTCTCATTACCGGAACACCTTCAGTCAACCCACAGCTAATAACAACGTTCATAATAATAATAATAATAATAATAATAATAATAATAATAATAATAATAATAATAATAATAATAATAATAATAATAATAATAATAATAATAATAATGACGCTAAGTTAAAAATTGTAGAATATAATATATCAAATCCGTTTTAAATTGACAACCTCAGACCATAAACCCGAGACCCAAGACTATAGACCCAAGACCCACGATAAAGGTCACAATGGGTCACACTGGTCAGAGCGGCGACATAGTCCTAACATATTTAGTCATAAGCTTAACGAACTTCTGGTCATATTTCCTCAAGAATACTAATGAACGAGTCTTCATTAAGGGCGGCAGGTGCGTGTGACTCAGGTAAAGATTTACTACCACCGCCAGGCACTACTGCCCGCCCTTGCTACTGCCTGGCGAAAGTTCACTCCCGTCTGGTCTACCCTTACTACTGCCTGGCGAAGGTTCACTCCCGTCTGGTCTACCCTTACTACTGCCTGGCGAAGGTTCTCCCCTGCCTGGTCTACCCTTACTACTGCCTGGCGAAGGTTCTCTCCTGCCTGGTCTACCCTTACTACTGCCTGGCGAAGGTTCTCTCCTGCCTGGTCTACCCTTACTACTGCCTGGCGAAGGTTCTCTCCCTGTCTGGTCTACCCTTACTACTGCCTGGCGAAGGTTCTCTCCTGCCTGGTCTACCCGCGCCCACTACTTTTGCCTGGCGGTTCTCTCCTGTCTGGTCTACCCTTACTACTGCCCTGGCGAAAGGTTCTCTACTGGCTGGTCTACCCTTACTACTGCCTGGCGAAGGGTTCTCTCCTGTCTGGTCTTCCCTGCCTACTGCCTGGCGAAAGGTTCTCTCCTGCCTGGTCTACCCTTACTACTGCCTGGCGAAGGTTCTCTCCTGTCTGGTCTACCCTTACTACTGCCTGGCGAAGGTTCTCTCCTGCCTGGTCACACCCCCTACTGCCCTGGCGAAGGTTCTCTCCTGTCTGGATGCCTTACTACTGCCTGGCAGAAGGTTCTCTCCTGCCTGGTCTACCCCTTACTATTGCCTGGCGAAAGGTTCTCTCTCTATCTGGTCTACCATACTACTGCCTGAAGGTTTCTCTCCTGCCACAGGTCTGCCCTTACTACTGCCTGGCGAAGGTTCTCTCCTGCCTGGTCTGCCCTTACTGTGCCTGGCGAGAGGTTCTCTCCTGTCTGGTCTGCCCTTACTACTGCCTGGCGAAGGTTCTCTCCTGCCCTGGTCTACCCTTACCACTGGCGAAGGTTCTCTCTCCTGCCTGGTCTACCGCTTACTATTGCCTGGCAGAAGGTTCTCTCCTGGTCTACCCTTACTATTGCCTGGCAGAAGGTTCTCTCCTGTCTGGTCTACCACTTGCTTCTGCCTGGCGAGGTTCTCTCCTGTCTGGTCTACCCTTACTACTGCCTGGCGAAGGTTCTCTCCTGCCTGGTCTACCCTTACTACTGCCTGGCGAAGGTTCTCTCCTGCCTGGTCTACCCTTACTACTGCCTGGCGAAGGTTCTCTCCTGTCTGGTCTACCCTTACTACTGCCTGGCGAAGGTTCTCTCCTGTCTGGTCTACCCTTACTACTGCCTGGCGAAGGTTCTCTCCTGCCTGGTCTACCCTTACTACTACCTGGCGAAGGTTCTCTCCTGCTTGATGACTGAACTAGCCACCCCCACCGCCACACCTGAAGAAGGGGTCTTGCTGCCTAATAAGGAACAAGTAATACACAATAACTCCTCAGATATATTGTAACAAACAACAATTACTTAAAGGTTTTTCTCACTAAACAAAACACCGGTCTCCATTTATACGCCTTAAAGTAATTTTCCAAGGCTGGACTCGTGTACATTAATTTAAAAACGAAAATATAAGAACATTTTTAGCCTTATCTTCATGTTTTATATATTTTTTGTTTTATCATTAGACAAACAAACAAACAGACGCCTACCGCGAACACCGAGGACTTGTGCAAAGGATAAAACTAGACACAAAATTAACTCGTAATATAATGTTAATAAAATGAAATCCAGGTAAAATAATCGATACTAAAAGAAAAAAATTATAATATTTACCTTTTGTTACCGTAACAACGAATAATTAGTGAACGATGCTTAACGACTCTGTCAGTTGAGGTAGTTACGATCATTAGAACAACAACAATGTAACGAGCTGGAAAATTAAACAATATTTGTGTGTTTTTTTCACTTATCACATTTTCCTTTTAACTGTTCATGTTTGTTTGTGTTTTACTATGATGAGGAAGCCATAACTCTCACTCCTTATCTGCCCCACACAGCCAAAACTTACTGATATATGTTAACTAACTCGAGTTACACCTTGTTATTATCCCTTGGACCAGCGAGCCTTCTGATTGGCCGAGTGTGTTTGTTTACCTCAAGCAAGGAATCTTAGGATTGGTTAGTTCTGTTTGTTTATCTTGAGCTTGAAGCCATATAATTGGTTCACTTTATTTTTTATATCAAATAAGGAACGATATAATTGGTTCGTTGTGTTTGTTTATCTCAAGGAGTCTTATGATTGGTTAACTGTTTGTTTATCTCAAGTACGGAGTCTTATGATTGGCTAATGTGTTTATCTCATATAAGAAGCTTTATGATTGGCTAACGTGTTTATCTCAAGTAAGGAGCCTTTTGATTGGCTAATTCTTCATGTTTACATCCTACACCCAGCTTGTAATTGGCCAACACCGCTACGTTAAGGGTCACACAGCGAGGGGGCGTGACGCAGCACCTTACTTTACTCACCCTTATCTCTCCTCCCTTCGTCTCTCACACTAATTAGGGTGATATATATCCACCCTGGACTGCATAATTGATTTAACTTACGACACTTCCTCCGCTTGTCACCCTCACCATCCCTCATATTAACACAGAGATAAGATAACCTGACCACTGAAGATAAGAGATGGTTTGGTTAGGTTAGGTTAAAGTTTGGACTCTGGCCAATCACGAGACGGGAAGATCTGCTGTTGATAACCAATAAGAATGCAGAATTTTGGAGTTATTTTGGTTTTAAGATCTCTCTCTCTCTCTCTCTCTCTCTCTCTCTCTCTAAACCAAACGAGAAGAAAGAAAGAAATCCAGAGGAGAGAGAGAGAGAGAGAGAGAGAGAGTAATGCCCCATAATGTGAAAAATGTAGAATAATTAGTGATAACATCTCGCTTGATTAATGAAGGTAGCGGACACTTATGGTACATCTCTCTCTCTCTCTCTCTCTCTCTCTCTCTCTCTCTCTCTCTCTCCAGATGATCCACCAGTAGTGATCCAGGGCGGGAAGGATCACACTCTCTCTCTACTTAACATTTTATCACCGTCCTCCATGATCCATCTTGGTGAATGATGACGCGGAGGGTACACTGTGTGGTGCTGTGTGGTGCTGTATGGCGCTGTGTGGTGCTGTGGAGACGCTGTGTTGATCTGTGTTACTGCGGTGAAAAGACTTTGTATTCCACTGTGGTGTTGTGGACATAAGATGCTGCGTTTAGCTGTGATAATAAACAAGGCTACAGCTATCTCGACGTCCTTCCCTAACGCTGTGTAAATAATGACCATCCTGTCAATTTCCCGTGTCCAGAAAATTCTCTCCGGTTTACAGAGATCATCATATTATCTCTACATGCTGAGAGATGAGGAGAACTTTTAGGAGATAAAAATAAACCTTTGGGAGAAGACTTAAGTCATATTGTAGTCGATCATGTTGGAGTCGTCAATTATTTTCCCAGGCCGACCCGTTGATTGGTCGAGGATGACGCGGAGGAATACATTAATCACGACCGGTTAGCCACGGTGAACTATTACTCATCCGCGACGCCAACCAGACCCGCTAGTACGAGGAGGAGGAGAAGGAGGAGAAGTGAAGAGGGAAGGTGAAGGAGGGGGAGTTGGGGAAGAGGGGGAGAAAAGAATGGGGAAGAGGGGGGTAGGGAAAAGAGGAAGAAGTGGGCAGGAGAGGAAGAGAAGGTAAGGGGAAGAGGAGGGTAGGGGAATGCAGAAAGACGGAAAGGAGGAAGGAGAGAGAGTGTGTGTGTGTGTGTACCATCACCAATAACTTTGCTCATATCTACACCAAGCGTCAAAGATGAACTATGTTGACTACACAGTAAACAATGCAATCTTTGGGGAGGTCAAAGGGCACAGGTCAAGGTCATCCAAAGTTCAACAAAGCCTCGTAGAAGGATAGGAATTATTACATTAGTTTCCTTGATGATAATTCACCTCCCAAATTATCAATGACGTTTGACTCTATGATGTCACCATAATACATCAGCAGGTCACCACAGGTCAGCAGGTCACCACAGGTCAGCAGGTCACCACAGGTCAGCAGGTCACACAGGTCAGCAGGTCACCACAGGTCACCACAGGTCAGCAGGTCACCACAGGTCAGCAGGTCACACAGGTGTACTTAAAGTCCTCCACAAGACCAAACTCTAGTCGCTCATTATGACGGCTTTAGTGAACAAGGTTGAGACACGTGTTGTAGGCAACCAACTCTATAATTAGTGAGAGAAGGAGATATCTCACAGGCCATCTCCTGTACGGGGGGCTCAGGTTCACACTAGCCGTCTCCTGTACTGGTGAAGGGGGCGTAGGGGGTGAGGCGCACAACACATAACTTAATTTATTTTATTCCGGTTATAAAATAAGAGAAATAACACTATGGCGAGGGTGATGGGAGGGAGAGGAGGGAGGGGTGGTGGAGAGGGAGGGGTGATGGGAGGGGGGAGAGGGGAGGGAGGGTGATGGGAGGGGGGAGGGGAGGGGTGATGGGAGGGGAGAGGGAGGGGAGGGGTGATAGGAGGGAGGTAGGGGGTGAGGGGAGGGGTGATGGGAGGGGAGGGGAGGGTGATGGGAGGGGAGGGGAGGGAGAGGGGAGGGAGGGTGGGAGGGAAGGGAGGGAGGGGTGATGGGGGGAGGGGGTGATGGGAGGAGGGGGTGATGGGAGGGGAGGGGAGAAGAGGCAGAGGGTAGGGAGAGGTAACCATAGTTCACAGACAACACTCCAACATTATAACAAATTAGGTTGAGCGGCGGACATTAATCTACCTGAGAACCGTGTGTGTGTGTGTGTGTGTGTGTGTGTGTGTGTGTGTGTGTGCGTGTGTGTGCGCGTGTGTGTGTGTGTAACATTAGGATGCTCAATCTTCAGGTGAAATAACCTTGGAACCCATTTTCTTCACAGTATTATCAAGGTACACATAGGTGACCATAAGTGTACCTCGAGGCTCCACTGGGAAAAAAATAGGTCTGACAGCTCGACAGCGGTCAACACGCGTCCCAGATAACTTATAAAGACCTAACTTAACTTAACCCAACTTAACCTAACCTTATGTAATAGTCTTAGTGATAATAAGTTAATATTCCTCATGTAATAGAGTAATACAGTAAAACCTCTTTTTAACGGATTATATATAGAGTAAAGTCCGTTATTGGGAGGTGCCGCTGTATACCCTAAGAAAATTATATATATTGACCTTCTGAATTAATATTAACAATCGTCTACTAATATGTGATTCATAGGTTAATTTTACCAAGTTAAAAATGTTGAAAGTGGTATAATTTTTCTTCATTTTCTCTTTAACGACAAAATATAATCACAAGTACAAATTAACAGAAGTGATTTAACGCCCCTTCACTTAGTAGACCATTCCTAGGTTAATATTAACATGTTAGGTTACGTTAGGTTAGGTTTGGTTAGGTTAGGTGAGGTGAGAGGTTATGAGGTGAGATATGAAGTGAGGTAAGGTGAGGTGAAGTAAGGCGAGGTGCAGTAAGGTGAGGTGAAGTAAGGCGAGGTGCAGTAAGGTGAGGTGAGGTTAGGCAAGTTTAGGTTTGGTTGGGTTGGGTTAGAGTGGCCACAATGGTAAGGTTCCCACAGGTCTAGCCTCACCTGGCCAAAATACCAGGTAATAACAGCCCAAATGGCCCCTGTACACACACACGCCCACACCCCCCGGCTAGTGGGCGGGCAGGGAGACAGGTAGGCTGAGGATGGGTTCGCCATGGGTCAATAAGATGTGGGTAGAGGTGGGTTATGGGTGATAGGGTGGGTTGTGGGTGATAGGTGTGGGTAGTGGTGGGTTGTGGGTGATAGGTGTGGGTAGTGGTGGGTTGTGGGTGATAGGTGTGGGTAGTGGTGGGTTGTGGGTGATAGGTGTGGGTAGTGGTGGGCAATGTATAATAGTCGTGGGGTGGGATAGGGTGGTGCAGGAATGGACAAGGAAAAGGGTGGGTGGGGTGGGCAGGAAGCAAGGGGTGGCAGGGTGGGCAGTGGTAGGGTGGGGCAGAGGTGGGTCGTAAGGACTGGAAAGGATCAGAAACTAAGAAAATTTGGATCAGGCTGTCATGTTAATTTAGGTGGTGTGTGTGTGTGTGTGTGTGAGTGTGTGTGTGTGAGAATGTTATTACGATGCTAAAAAGTGATGGGTGGTTAGGGGTGGGTGGTGATGGGTGGGTGGCTAGGGGTGGGGTGTGATTGGTGGGTGGTGATGGGTGAGTGGTGTTGAGGTGGGTGGTTAGGGATGGGTGGGTGGTTAGGGATGGGTGGTGATGGTGGGTGGTGAGGGTGTTGGTGATGGGTGGGTGGTGATGGTGGGTGGTGATGGGTGGGTGGTGAGGGGTGGGTGGTGATGGGTGGGTGGTGAGGGGTGAGTGGTGATGGGTGGGTGGTGATGGGTGGGTGGTGATGGGTGGTAGTGGAGGTTGGTAATGGGTGGTGATGGGTGGTAATGGGTGGTAATGGGTGGGTGGGTACAAAGCTTTAAATATTACACCAAAGAATCATAAAACTCATGCAACTAAACTCTTAACATTATTAACCTTACAGTCAGGGTTAGGTGATGAATGATTATACAGTGAATCATTCTGTCTGTAAACACCAGGTCACCTACACACACACCCAGGTCACCTACACACACACACACACACCCAGGTCACCTACACACACACACACCCAGGTCACCTACACACAGGTCACCTACACACACCCAGGTCACCTACACACACACACGGTCACCTATACACGGGTCACTATACACACAGGTCACCTATAGACACACCCAGGTCACCTATAGACACACCCAGGTCACCTACACACGCCCAGGTCACCTCTAGACACCCAGGTCACCACACACGCCCAGGTCACCTACACACCCCGAGTACCTACACACACACCCAGGTCACCTAGACACACCCAGGTCACCTATAGACACACAGGTCACCTACACACACCAGGTCATCTACACAGGTACAATTTGTTGAGCATATTTCACCTTTATTTTACGACAGGATCAACAACAAAACAAACAAAAGCTCCATTGCCTTTGGTCTCTGTGTGCCCGCAACCCCTGAGAGGTGACATGAGAGGGATGAAGAGGGTGACATGAGAGGAATGGAGAGAGATAGAGGAGGGAGGATGGAGAGAGGGTGACATGAGGGGATGGAGAGAGATGGGGAGGGGGAGGGATGGAGAGAGAGAGGGTGACATGAGAGGATGGAGAGAGATGGGAGGAGGATGGAGAGGGTGACATGAGGGATGGAGAGAGATAGAGGGAGGGGAGGGATGGAGAGAGAGAGAGAGAGAGGGTGACATGAGAGGATGGGAGAGAGATAGAGGGAGGGAGGGATGGAGAGAGGAGTGACATGGGGGATGGAGAGAGAGATAGAGGAGGAGGGATGGAGGAGAGAGGGTGACATGAGAGGGATGGAGAGAGAGATGGGGAGGGGGAGGGATGGAGAGAGAGAGAGAGAGGGTGACAGGAGGGATGGAGAGATGGGGAGGGGGAGGGATGGAGAGAGAGGGTGAGATGAGGGGGATGGAAGAGGGGAGGGGAGGGATGGGCAGTGACATGAGAGGGATGGAGAGAGATAGAGGAGGGGGAGGATGGAGAAGGTGAGATGAGGGGGATGGAGAGAGATAGAGGAGGGAGGGATGGAGAGAGGGTGACATGAGAGGATGGAGAGAGGGTGAAATGAGAGGGATGGAGAGAGATAGGAGGGAGGGATGGAGAGATAGAGGGAGGGGGAGGGATGGAGAGACGGTGAGATGAGGGGATGGAGAGAGATAGAGGGAGGGAGGATGGAGAGGAGGGTGACATGAGAGGATGGAGAGATAGAGGGAGGGGAGGGATGGAGAGAAGGGTGAAATGGGGGGATGGAGAGATAGAGGGAGGGAAGGATGGAGAGACGGTGAAATGAGGAGGATGGAGAGATAAGAGAAAGAAGAGGAGAGGGATAGAGAGAGAGAGAGAGAGAGAGAGAGAGAGAGAGAGAGAGAGAGAGAGAGAGATACAATTGGTTGATATAGTCACTGACAGACATCTGACTCATTCGGGTTGACTCTGACTCACTACGGATGACTCTGACTCACTTTGGATGACTCTGACTCACTCTGACTCTCTCCGGATGACTCTGACTCACTCTGGCTCACTCTGGATGACTCTCGGTGACTCGGGAAACATCACATCTCAGGGTCCAAACTAAGTGAGTCACCTTACCTGGCTCAGCGTGGAGGGAGGCGGTGCGGCGGGACAATGGAACCCAAATTGTAACAAATTCTGGCCAGTTTACACGTCTGCCCCGGGTTATAGGTCACCTTGTCTGACCCCTGACACTGACCCCTGAGACTTCCTGACCCCTGAGACCTCCTGACCCCCTTCTTGACCCCTTTCTTGACCTTCTTCGTGAACCCCTTCGTGAACCCCTTCGTGAACCCCTTCGTGAACCCCTTCGTGAACCCCTTCGTGACCGCTTATTGACCTCTTCGTGACCCCTTAGTGACCTCTTCGTGACCCCTTAGTGACCTCTTCGTTACCCCTTGGTGACCTGTTAAGGGAGCTGCACAGAAACTTTCTCTTACTCATTGTTAAAGATCTTATCTGTCTCTCTTACGTTCGATCGAGAGACATTTCCGG
Organism: Homarus americanus; assembly: GCF_018991925.1. Classification (NCBI taxonomy): domain Eukaryota; kingdom Metazoa; phylum Arthropoda; class Malacostraca; order Decapoda; family Nephropidae; genus Homarus; species Homarus americanus. The sequence goes on along the minus strand of NW_024734940.1, from coordinate 11,436,171 downwards.
TGGTGTTGAGAGAGAGAGAGAGAGAGAGAGAGAGAGAGAGACGTTGTTTGTTGTCCATAAAGGGGCAATCTTATCTCAGTGAGCAAGAGGTGTAGCGCCTGGGTTGGCATCACTGTCTGGAGGGGTTCTCATCGGCCGTATCAAGGCGGAGAACAAGCAGTGTTACCAAGTGGGCGAGATGACCCTCAGAGTGACCTCCTCCCCAGGCTGGAGACTCAAAGGTTCTTATGTTAAATTTTTCCTCTTATCTGGAGATTGAATGTTGTGTTTAACACCTTGAGTACGATGATTTAACCCCTTGAGTACGATGATTTAATCCCTTGTGTACGATGATTTAACCTCTTGAGTACGATGATTTAACCCCTTGATAACGATGAAAAATTCCTTTGAGTACGATGATTACTCAAGGGATTAAATCATCGTACTCTAAATCATCGTACTCAAGGTAAATTTGTACTCAAGGGGTTAAATCATCCACTCAGAGGTTAAATCATCGTCTCAGGGGTTAAATCATCGTACTCATGAGGGTTAAATCATCACAGGGGTTAAATCATCGTACTCCAAGGGGTTAAATCATCGTACTCATGAGGTTAAATCATCGTACAAAGGGATTAAATCATCGTACTCAAGAGGGTTAAATCATCGTACTCAAGGGGTTAAATCATCGTACTCAGGGATTAAATCATGGTACACAAGGGTTAAATCATCATTAACTTGAGCTAACACCCGCCTACATGGGCTCATTGTAACACCAAGACTCTTCCTTAACTAAACACCTTCTCTTAACATCACTCAGGGAGACAAAATTAACTTCAGGTCTTTTAATAATCAAGTTCTTGTTTTGTTGTAGGTTCATTGTTTACTTGTTTATGTAAATGAGTACTTGTTTATCTTGGATCTACTTACAGGTGAAGGAATAACACCGAAGTGGACCTTGAAGTAGGAAGGTGGAGGGTGAGGTAGTGTCGAGTGAGTAGGTTAGGTTAGGTTTGGTTATGGTTGGGATTAGGGTAGGTTAAGAGGGGTGGGAGAGTAGAGGAAGGGTGGGAGAGGAAGAGGAAGGGTGGGAGAGGAAGGAAGGGTGGGAGAGGAGAGAGGAAGGTGGGAGGAAGGGTGGGAGAGAGGAAGGAAGGGTGGGAGAGGAAGGAAGGGTGGGAGAGGAAGAGGAAGGTGGAGAGAGGAAGGGTGGGAGAGGAAAGGAAGGTGGGAGAGGAAGGGTGGGAGAGGAAGAGGAAGGGGAGGAGAGGAAGAGGAAGGGTGGGAGAGGAAGGTGGGAGAGGAAGGGTGGGAGAGAGGAAGGGTGGGAGAGTAAGAGGAAGGGTGGGAGAGTAAGAGGGGTGGGAGAGGAAGGGTGGGAGAGTAAGAGGAAGGGTGGGAGAGTAAGAGGAGGAGCGGGTCGGCTATCCTCTCGTAAGTTAACTAATACAGGTAAGAGTCTCGGTAATTACCAGGTAGATGATCACGTAGGAACAAGCTCTCTCTCACACACGCCACGCTCGCTCTCTCTCTCTCTCTCCCATCGTGATCATGGTCAGGGCTGGTGTGGGGTAGTCAGGGCTGGTCAGGGCGCCCCGCTGAGTTATCACACTTCCAGTAATGTCTTCTGTAGCCTGAGATTATCACCCCCTCCTCCCTCCCTCTCTTCCTCCTCCTTTTCCTCTTCTTCCTTCTTCCTGATCCTTCTCCTCCTCCTCTTCCTGATCTACCTCCTCCTCCTCCACCTCTTCCTTTTCCTCCTCCTCTTAAGAGAACGCCATGTGTCACAAGGGCCACATTCTCTCGACGGAGTTACTGTTTTACCGCCAAACAAAAGCCTCGCGGGTCAAGTGAACGAGTTGAAGAACAAACACACTCTCTTATCCCCAGCCTCGCCACCTCCAGGAGCAACACCCGAGTCTTTATTAATGCATCGTCGTAAGAGGCGAGGTGGGGGGCCAGTGCTACCACTTACTATAGCCGCCCCCTTAACACAAACGAGGTGGGTTTTTCTCAATGTTTATTTGGTTTTACCGCAAATAGAAATGATCAAGGCGAGTCTTATGTAAATTACTTGGCGTATGTGTCGGCCGGCGGCGGACAATGGGTGTTGGGAGGGAGGGGTGGTGGTGAGGGTAGAGATGTTTATCTTTGTGAGCTGGAGTCGTTTCGCTTTTGTTTCGTGTTGGGCAGCGAGGACTCCCAGCGGCGACGGAAAACCCACTCCAAAACTAAGTTATTCGATGCTTTCTCTGATCTTAATTATCTCCGATCTCATCAAACTGCTTCATTAGCGATTCATAATGTGATTAAGGGGTATATTTTTTGTTAAGAGGTGTGCAGGGTGGGCTGGGGTGAGGGTGGGCTGGGGTGAGGGTGGGTAGGGTGGGTTGTGGTGTGAGGGAGAGGGTCGCGGGCGTGCGGTGGGCAAGGGGGACGCACCGTGTTCTCACGACCCAGTCTGACCCTCTGCTCCGCCCACTCGTGCTCTATGGCTGGACACACCGCCCACCCTCCTCTTCCCCCAGCCCGTCTTTAGCACCCACCCACCCCCACCAACGAGCCACCCATAATCATCATCCACTACCCACCTGGATCATCCAACGTCCACCAGTTTCATCCACCACCCACAAGCCATCCATCATCAACATCCACCTCCATTCGTTTCACACACACACACACGCACACACACACACACACACACACACTACAACAATGATAATTTTTCTCAACATAAGAGTATGTTCGATGACTTTATGCACGTTGCCATAAGTTGCCAAATCCACTTCCTTCCCCCTCCCCCATCACCCCTTCCTCTCTCTCCCCTTCACCCATTCCTCCTCCCTACCTGCCCCCCTCCTCCTCCCTCGTGATAGTCATCCTTCTCTTCCCCCTCCCTCCCCTCCCCTCCCTCCGTGTTAGTCATCCCCCGTGATACTCTCCCCAGCATCAACACAACCTCTCACTAATAAACAGATCAACAGCCACCAACTCTGACTATTGATGCTCACGGACTGCAAGTCTTTACCAACTGTAGGTCAGCGGTGATTGGTAGGTGAGGGCGTGTAGTGATTAGTAGGTGAGGGCGTGTGAGATTGGTAGGTGAGGGCGTGTGGGGATTGGTAGGTGAGGGCGTGTAATGAGGATGGTAGGTGAGGCGTGTATGTGGTGATTAGTAGGTGAGGGGCGTGTGGGGATTGTGCGTGAGGGCGTGTGAGAGTTAGTAGGTGAGGGCGTGTGGGACAGTAGGTGAGGGCGTGTGGGAGTTGGTAGGTGAGGGCGTGTGGTGATTGGTAGGTGAGGCGCGTGGTGATTGGTAGGTGAGGGCGTGTGGTGATTGGTAGGTGAGGCGTGTGGGGATTGGTAGGTGAGGGCGTGTGGGGATTGGTAGGTGAGGCGTGTGGTGATTGGTAGGTGAGGGGCGTGTGGTGATTGGTAGGTGAGGGGCGTGTGGGGATTGGTAGGTGAGGGGCGTGTGGTGACTGGTAGTTGAGGGTCCAATGAATAGCCAATCATTCCTAAAGGCTGAGGTGAAGAAGGTAACAGGTAACTTAAACTATAGATTAGAATAACTTAATTTACCCCTGACTTAACCCCGACTTACCCCCGTCTTAACCCCGACTTACCCCCGACTTAACCCCGACTTACCCCCGACTTAACCCCGACTTACCCCAGAAGTATGTGTGGCCCGACAAGCTCTTGATCAAGGTCCGGTAATTATAAACTATTGCTGGTGTTGGGTGAAGTCTGCGTTATGGCGATCATTATGAGGGCCATTGTTTTAATGTGGGGCCGTATGTTACCTGTGTGTAGGAGGGTTGTAGTGGAGGGGTGGAGGGAGGTGGAGGGGTGGAGCGAGAGGTATGGAGGGAGTGGTGGAGGGACGTGGAGGGAGGGGTAGAAGGAGGATAGATGATGGCTTGATCACTAAAAATTTAACAACGTATAATGCCTGAGTTGTGTGAGTGATGATTACCTCTGACCTCACCCACCCACCCATCCCACCCACCCACCCATCCCACATCTACCCTTTCCTATCCATCTTCCAGCCCTGGCGACCATATTGACCCACCCTAGCTCTCCTGCAGCCCAGTCAGCCACCCACACCCACCCTCAGCCCCCTCACCCTTCACCCCTACCCTGCCTTCCACCTCTACCTCACACCCATCACCACATCTTAGGCAGTTGCACTGACCCACCCTCGGCTTTCTTGCTACACAGTCAACCTCCCACTCACCCACCCACCCATTACAATACTTATCCACCCACTACCCACCCACTCACCCATTACAATATTATCCACCCACTACCCACCCACTCACACACCTATCGACACATAAATCTACCCTCAACCACCCACACACAAAATTCACCCACCCGGTAAACCAAACTACATAACAAAATAACTTAAACAGACCAGAAAAATAATCTCAGGAATGATATCAAGTTTAATCTTAACTTAAAGGTTTGGGTCAGGCAGCTTTTAGTGGTCAAGGATTACCTGCAGGTATGGGGCAGGTGGGAAGGGCGGCCTTACCTGTACCTCGCTATCGGTCTTTGGGGCAGGGGGTCTTGGAGGGTCTTGGTCATGGAGGGGGGTCTTGGGAGGGTCTTGGGGGTCTTAGGAGGGTCTTGGAGGGTTGTTGGGGGGTCTTGGAGGGTTGTTGGGGGTCTTGAAGGTCTTGAGTGTCTTAGGAGGGGTTGTTGGAAGTCTTATGAGAGTCTTGGGAGGGTTGTTGGAGGTCTTGAGTGTCTTGGAGGGTTCTTGGGAGGTCTTGTGTGTCTTCAGGTGGTGTTGGAGGTCTTGAGTGTCTAGGGGAGGGAGTGTTGGGGTCTTGAGTGTCTTGGGAGGGTGTTGGAGGTCTTGAGTGTCTTGGGAGGGTGTTGGAGATCTTGAGTGTCTTAGGAGGAGGGTGTTGGAGGTCTTGAGTGTCTTGGGAGAGTGTTGGAGGTCTTGAGTAATATGGGAGGGGTTGTTGGAGGTCCTGTGTGTGTCTTGAGAGGGGTGTTGGAGGTCTTGAGTGTCTTAGGAGGGGTGGTGGAGGTCTTGAGTGTCTTGGGAGGGTGTTGGGGGGTCTTGAGTGTCTTAGGAGTGGTGTTGGAGGTCTTGAGTGTCTTGGGAGTGGTGTTGGAGGTCTTGAGAGTGTCTTGGAAGGGTTGTTGGAGGTCTTGAGTGTCTTGGGGAGGAGGGGTGTTGGGGAGGGTCTTTGAGTGTCTTGGGAGTGGTGTTGGGTCTTGAGTGTCTTAGGAGTGGTGTTGGGTCTTGAGTGTCTTGGGAGTGGTGGGGTCTTGAGTGTCTTGGGAGGGTTGTTGGAGGTCTTGAGTGTCTTGGGAGGGTTGTTGGAGGTCTTGAGTGTCTTGGGAGGGTTGTTGGAGGTCTTGCGTGTCTTGGCGGTCTTGGGAGTGGTGTTAGAGGTCTTGAGTGTCTTGGGAGGGTTGTTGGAGGTCTTGAGTGTCTTGGGAGGGTTGTTGGAGGTCTTGAGTGTCTTGGGAGGGTTGTTGGAGGTCTTGCGTGTCTTGGCGGGGATGGGGAGGACTCTTTGAGGGTGTTGGGGGTACACAGCCTTCTCTCTCTCTCTCTCTCTCTCTCTCTCTCTCTCTCTCTCTCTCTCTCTCTCTCTCTCTCTCTCTCTCTCTCTGTGTTATCCCTTCTATCACTTCATTCATCACTGGTTATTTTCCTTTTCACTCACTTGTCTTCTCTCTCATTTTCTCTCATTCTCTCTACGTGCTTCATTCTCTCATCTTTTCCCTCCTCCTTCTCTTCCCTCCCTCTGTCTCTCGGGTAGAGGAGCATCATGAAGGAGGTAGACCCCTCAGTAGAACCTCTTCACCCTTCCCTCACCACACTCTCCCTCCCCACACTCCCTCACCACACTCTACCTCACCACACCTTCCCTCACACCTCAGAGATCCTCACACCTACCTCTCCCCCTTCTTCAGGATAATTTGCCCCGAGTTAAGGATAGTAAGGATGTTTCAGCAGATGGTATCAGGATAAAGAGGTTTGCAAGGTTGTTAAAGTCAGCCTCGTGAATCAACAAGCCCCCCAAGAGGCGCTGACAGAAGCACTCACGAGTCGCCTGCGGGGAAAAGATATCTTATTGCAAGGTTACATTAAGGTGTTTTTTGCCTTACTCTGGGCGTGACAGGGGCGAGAAAGCAGCAGTCATTGGCTTAAGTGGCACGTCAGTGATAAGGTGAACAGGTTATCCATGTGGCAGTGGTTAAAGCCGAGGCAGATGGTTGACTACAAGACCGATTAGTTTATGTAAAGGCCTTCCCGATGTTGCTTTCAACCCCGTGTGGCCTCGGCTGATGGATCGCTTATATTAATAAACCAAAGTTATTTTTTTTACCTGAAGATAAACCAACCAAATGCTACCTGGGGGTTAAGTTAGGTGATGACGCACCTTAAGGTGAGTCCACACGTGCGAACATTTTGTCGCCAACATGTGATCAACAAGAGGAAACACCCATCTAATGCACGCGGCCGCACCCTACCAGAGTCGGAACCCTGTGCCTTATTTTGTCTTGTCGATCACATGTTGGCAACAAAATGTTTGTACGTGTGGACACACCTTAAGGTGCGTCATCAGCCCAGTATGTGTCTTGTTTGACCTAACTGATGGATGTTTCTCGTAAGTGAGGGATTTAATGCGAGCGAGCGCACGCACGCACACACGCACGCACGCACGCGCACACACACACACACACACACACACACACACACACACATTCCAACACCCACGTCGCCGCCCATCAGTCCATTCCTCACTCCTGCCGCCCATTCCACCACCCACCATCCACATACCTCCTGCCCGCTACCCCATTCCCTAATACCACCCATTCAGCCACCGATGTCGCCACGCACCAACCCATTCCTCACCCACGCCGCCCATATTACCACCCAGTGAAGCTCTTTATCTTACCACCCATCAGAAACACCAACCAACCAACCTCTCTCTCTCTCTCTCAATACAGAGGTAGTGAACTTGACACACGGGGTGGTGGCCTCCTGGTACATGGTGTGGGACACAAGGGTCAGCGGGACACAGTGGCTCTGGTCCACCATTGTCACGTCACCAGACTCATGCCACACAGACAGTCGTCAACCTCGCGTGCCACCTGCTGTCAGTAGAGGAGACGACCCTGTCACGTGGTGGTGGTGGGGTGGTGGTGTTGGTGGTGGTGGTGGTGGTGGGTGGTGTGGTGGTGGTGGTGGGTGGTGTTGGTGGTGGTGTTGGTGGTGGTGGGCGGTGTTGGTGGGTGGTGGTGGTGGTGGTGGTGGAGAACAAAGGGGGTTTGCACAGGTGTTGTGGCCTTCATTCATGGATTTTGTTTCAAGCAGGATGGTCCGTGGCCCAAGACATGATGGGTGACGCCAAGGCCTCCTATACCATCACAGGCAGGATGGTCCGTGGCCCAAGACATGATGGGTGACGCCAAGGCCTCCTATACCATCACAGGCAGGATGGTCCGTGGCCCAAGGCATGATGGGTGACGCCAAGGCCTCCTCTACCATCACAGGCAGGATGGTCCGTGGCCCAAGACATGATGGGTGACGCTAAGGCTTCCTCTACCATCACAGGCAGGATGGTCCGTGGCCCAAGACATGATGGGTGACGCCAAGGCTTCCTCTACCATCACAGGCAGGATGGTCCGTGGCCCAAGGCATGATGGGTGACGCCAAGGCTTCCTCTACCACCAGGGCGAGGTGAGCACTACTTCCGATATTAATTTTTGGTGTTAACTAAAAACATTGTCAGTGTCATGGTTGTTTATATTAGTAGAAGAGTACAGTTGTTGGTTAAAGTTAAGGAGTAAAGAGAGATAGAAGATTAATGTGACTGTTTGTCCAGGTAGGTGAGAGTTAACAGCTCCTGGAGGGTCAACACATCAGGTCAGTGTTATATATCATTTGTTGTTTATGCACTTGTTAGTAAGTGTTGTGTCTGAGGTAAGTGAGTTCGTCGCCGTCACCTTCCCTGTTGAAGATCAGGATCACGTTTGGTGTATAAAGTCTCTCGGGGAAATGTTCTTGTTGCAGTCGTGTTCTAGAGAGTGACTTGTGTATATCAGTAACTATCAGCTACCAGAACTGTGTATTCCTTTACTGTTCGCAGTATTAACTTTTAACTCCTCAAGCTGTCGTGTTCCATCAGCGTCACAATAACACAAACATTTACAGGAAACTTTCTCTTACTCGCAAAACTAAAAAAAAAAATATTACAGAAATCTAAACTACACTTATCTACAACCTACCCAACCTCACCCAACCCAACCTCACCCAACCCAACCTCACCCAACCCAACCTCACTCCACCACAACTCTTACACCCAAATATTACAGTGTGACCCAGTAATCTATTCTACCCTCGTAAGTTGACAACCATAAACTGCTAAGGCTCCCTCCTCTGTCGTGTCATCCATCAGCCAGTGCATTTTGCTTGTTCCTTCATCGTCCACACTTACTCCAATGTTTGTTTATACGCCAGACCTACAGACAGACAGACACATGTAGACGATATAAACACCTCCAAATGCCGCACAGAGAATAATAACCCTGTCGGTCTCCTCCTCGCCTCCAAGAAGGGATCAGAGAGGGTGTTGTTATCGGCCAGTGTGTGTGTGTGTGTGTGTTAGTCCATCTGTATGAATTAGTTTAGTAATATATCTGTCAGTTAGAGGTTTATGAGTGAGTGAGTGATAGCAACTGCGGTAGAAGCAGCAACATGGACAGCATTAACAGCAGCTGCACAAATAATCCAGCAACAGTATGAGGGGAGCCCGTAATAACAGCATAATGGAGAGTTACAGCAATAACATCATTAGGATAGTTACAGCATTAACAGCATGAGGAAGGGAGGGGTGCAGTAGCAACATTAGCAGCAGTATTAGCAGCACCGGGAACAACAACAGCACCAGCAGCAGCCTTAACAGCATCACAGCACCGCCGCCCGCCCCAGCACCATTGTCCTGTCGGTGTGACGAAGAGTGTACAAGGGTGGTCAGAGGTAGAGGCGCCGCCCCTTGTGAGCATGTCCCTCTCTAAGATGTCTGTCTGTCTGGTGGCGTCCTGTGTGGGGGCCCTGGTATCCTTCTCCTCCTACCTGGCCTTACACCTCACTATGCTTCTCACTATCATCACCATCCCACTCACCAAACCTCTCACCATCACCCCACTATTCAACTCACCAGACCTCTCATCCCCCCCCCCCCATTATCACCAATCCCATACCAGCCCCTCACCATCATCACCCTCACCATCACCCTCACCATCACCCTCACTATCACACAGAGGAGTGAGGTCTTAGCATGGTGCCGGTGACCAGCTGAGGTGTCCTGCCGGGCGCTAACTACCCCTCACCCCGCCCCTCTCTCTCTCTCTCTCTCTCTCTCTCTCTCTCTCTCTCTCAATGTGTATGTATGAGAGAGAGAGAGAGAGAGAGAGAGAGAGAGAGAGAGAGAGAGTGTGTGATTCTCTAGTTCTCTTTGTCTACATGTCTGCCCGTCTGTTTATATGTCTATGTCTGTCTGTATGTATACATGCCTGTTAAGCCAGTATCATCACATACTCATAATAATTTCCTTGTTTATTAATAGTTCACAAATCCTAACCTTTTATTTATTTATTTTATTTATTATTATTATCAATTAATCATTTTTATTGTTCTTTTAATTACTATTATTTATTTATTTGTTTAGTTTTATAGTTTATTAAATTATTTCTTCTAATTAGTGTTTGTCATAATCGGTGGATAATTTATATAATTATTTATCATTATTATTATTGATATTGTTGTTGTTGACATGGGCTAGAATGGGGCGTCATTGGCGAGTTTGGGCATGGGTTGGCGTGGGTGGGTGGACCTAGGATGGTAGAGGGGCGTCATGAGTGGGAGTGGGTTGGCATGGGTGAGGCAGCAGGACTCAACAAGCAGCGTGTCCACCTCCACACTACTACTGTTTAACACGTACAGCCCATAAACTAATTAACGGTCTTCACCCTCTCTCTCTCTCTCTCTCTCTCTCTCTCTCTCTCGAAATGTTGTTGGTTGTGTGGTGAGAAACGAATTGGTTTAGCATGACCAGAGTTGATGTGGTTCATTGTTTTGTGTGTGTGTGTGTGTGTGTGTAAGGTAGCCCGCTGTGTATACCTGCCACCTGCACTCTGCTGTTAACCATGGTAGCTCCCTGCACACCTTAGCTTACTGCTGCTGTTTCTGCTGTTGTGATTACCGTTCTTATTGCTGTAAAAATTGTTGCTGCCGTTGCTAGAATTACTCCCACTGCTTTTACTGCTGTGATATTACTGTTATTACTGCTTCTGCTTCTTCTGCTGCTGCTGTAAGCCACCACCACACGTAGCCCGGCCCCACACCACCTACCACCACAGGAAGCGACGCCTAATGTGCTTATTTTGTGGTATAATTCAACAACTGGTTTTAATGGGTTCCTGTGTTCTGGTAATTTGCTTGTTTTATGCTAGCTGGTGGTGGAGGGCTGGTGAGGTAGAATGTGGTGAAGTAGAATGTGGTGAGGTAGAATGTGGGAGAGGCAGAATGTAGTAGTGGGAGTAGAATGTGGTAGTAGGGTTAGAATGTGGTGATGCAGAATGGTTGACTACTGTTAGAAATGGTGCAGTATGGGAGAGATTGCTCGCATGGTTGTCTCTCTCTGTGTGGCGACGGCTGTAAGGAAGGGCAAGGGAGAGTGACGGCGCCCCATAGAGAGGAAATACCTCCTGACGGCGACGCAGCCAGCGCTCCTCCGCCTGCCACGGGATGCTGAAGACACACACACACACACACACACACACACACACACACACACACACATCAATTCTCGTCCACTCACTAGACGTATCTAGTTAAGGTCGAGTCTCAGGTGTCAAATGTCTATGGCTTACCTGTTTTATCTGTCTGTCTGTGAGTGAGTTAAGGGATACAGGTAGAGTAAGGGCCAGGGGTTGGTGGACCTAAGGGTTGATTTTTTGTTCTGGTGGGAACTGAATGGATGATCCCAAGATGACTCAACACATTAATGGGGGGTGATGGGGAGATGGTGCCGTATGGGGTGAGAATGGGGATTGGGGGGGAGAGATGGGGGTGAAGGGAAGGTAGGGTGAGGTATGGTGGAGCGGGATGGATGGGGAGGGAGATGGGGGTGGGAGGAAGGTATGGCATGGGGAGGAGATGGGGAAGAGGGGTAGGGAGATGGGGATAATGAGGGTGGGGAAGGGAGATTAGGGAATGAGGGAGGGAATGAACGAACGGGGAAGAATTGCTGTGTATAAAGGAGAGAATGAAGAAGAATGAATTACTCTCTCTCTCTCTCTCTCTCTCCGTCAGGTGGGCTGCCGTCCTCTGCCAAGACGTTAATTAAAACTTGTATGTTGGGTTGATGAGAGACAGGAAGAGCCTCGTAGGGCCTTACCTAATTACTACAACCCGGGTCCTCCTCCTCCTCTTCCTCCCTCTCCTCTTTCCTCTTCCTCCCTCCTCTTCCTCCCCCCCCCTCCTCTTCCTCACCCTCCCTCCTCTCCTCACCCCTCCCTCCCTCCTCTCCCTCTTCCTCCTCCTCTTCCCTCACCCTCCTCCTCTTCCTCACCCTCCCTCCTCTTCCTCACCCTCCCTCCCTCCTCTCCCCACCCTCCCTCCTTCTCTACCCTCCTCCCTCCCTCTTCCCCTCACCCTCCCTCCCTCCTCTTCTCACCTTCCTCCCTCCTCACCCTCCTCCTCTCCTCACCCTCCCTCCCTCCTCTCTTCCTCACCCTCCCTCCCTCCTTCTCACCCTCCCTCTCCTCTTCCTCACTCCTCCCTCCCTCCTCTTCCTCACCTTCTCCCTCCCTCCTCTTCCTCACCCTCCTCCCTCTTTCTCACTCCCTCCCTCCTCCTTCTACCCTCCCTCCTCTTTTCCTCACCCCTCTCTCCTCTCTTCTTCTCACCCTCCTCCTTTCTTCTCACCCCTCCTCCTTCACCCTCCTCCTTCCCTCTCTTCACTCTCCTCCTCCTTCTTTCCTTCCTCCCTCCTCTTCCTCACCCTCCCTCCCTCCTTCTTCTACTCCCTCCTCCCTTCCTCACCCTCTCCTCTTCCTCCTACCACCTTACCCCAGCAGGTGTAGCCCAGGTCCCTTCCTCCTCCTTATTATTTCAAGAGGATTTTGCTGTCATTTTTTCCTTGCCATGAGGGAGTGAGGGAAGGAGTGAGTGAGGTAGGGAGGTAAGGAGGAGGGAAGGAGTGGAGGAGGTAGGGAGGTAGGGAGGTGAGGGAAGGAGTGAGTGAGGTAGGGAGGTAAGGAGTGAGGGAAGGAGGGAGTGAGGTAGGGGAGGTAAGGAGTGAGGGAAGGAGGAGGAGAGGGGGTAGGGGAGTGAGGGAAGGAGTGAGTGAGTAGGGGTAGGGAGTGAGGGAAGGAGTGAGTGAGGTAGGGAGGTGAAGGAGGAGGGAAGGAGTGAGTGAGGTAGGGAGGTAGGGGAGTGAGGGAAGGAGTGAGTGAGGTAGGGAGGTAGGGAGTGAGGGAAGGAGTGAGTGAGGTAGGGAGGTAGGGAGTGAGGGAAGGAGTGAGTGAGGTAGGGGTGTGAGACAGTGAGGGAGAGAGTGAGGGAGTGAGACGATGAGGGAGTAGCTACACCTTCCTCAGCCAACACGTTCAATTATAACACAGCGGGAAGGTGGTCACGCAGCTACCACCATCACCACCACCACTACTACCATCACCACTACCACCATCACCACCACCACTACTACCATCACCCCACACACACCACACAACCACCAACCACCACATCACCCCACACTACTACCATCACCACTACCACTACTACCATCACCACTACTACCATCACCACTACTACCATCACCCCCACTACTACTACCATCACCCCCACTACTACCATCACCACTACTGCCACTACCCCTTGGGATTAACTAAAGAGAGAGAGAGAGACTAAGAGTATTAAGTTCTGAGATAAATGAATCTCTCACGTCGGAGAGATAGCGAGTGAGACGTAGAGGCTTATACCAGCACGAGAACAGACCGAGAGGGTGAGGGAGAGACAGTGACTGGAGGGGTGTGAGAGATAATGGTGAGGAGAGGCAGTGACTGAGGGGTGTGAGAGATAATGGTGAGGAGAGGCAGTGACTGGAGGGGTGTGAGAGATAATGGTGAGGAGAGGGCAGTGACTGGAGGGGGAGAATAAGAGGAGAGGCAGTGACTGAGGGTGAGAGATAATGGTGAGGAGGGGCAGGACTGAGGGGTGTGAGAGATAATGGTGAGGAGAGGCAGTGACTGAGGGGTGTGAGAGATAATGGTGAGGAGAGGCAGTGACTGGAGGGGTGTGAGAGATAATGGTGAGGAGAGGCAGTGACTGAGGGGTGTGAGAGATAATGGTGAGGGAGGGCAGTGACTGGAGGGGGTGAGAGACAGGCAGGAGGGTGGGAGATAATGGTGAGGGCAGTGACTGGAGGTGTGAGAGATAATGGTGAGGAGGGCTGGAGGGGTGTGAGAGATAATGGTGAGGAGGCAGTGACAGGAGGTGTGAGAGATAGTAGTGGGGTTCTTACAGCCCTCTTTTAGAATCCTCCTTCAACGCTCCGTTCAGTGCCGCTCAACGCCACACCCATCCTCATGCCCTAAAACACCTCCAAACATCTTCCTTTCTCCACCAACACTCGTCTATAATAACACTGTCCCCCGCACCTCCTCACATGCGGTAGGTAGAGTGAGGCAGGCATTACCCCCCGCACCTCCCTCACATGCGGTAGGTAGAGTGAGGCAGGCATTACTGTGCCCCCGCACCCCCTCACATGCTGATAGGTAGAGTGAGGCGCAGGCATTACTGCCCCCCGCACCTCCCTCACATGCGGTAGGTAGAGTGAGGCAGGCATTACTGTGCCCCGCACCTCCCTCACATGCGGTAGGTAGAGTGGAGGCAGGCATTACCATGCCCCCCTGCACCTCCCTCACATGCGGTAGGTAGAGTGAGGCAGGCATTACTGTACCCCCGCACCTCCCTCACATGCGGTGAGGTAGAGTGAGGCAGGCATTACTGCCCCCGCACCTCCCTCACATGCAGTAGGTAGAGTGGGGCAGGCACTGTACCCCCCCCGCACCTTCCTCACATGCGGTAGGTAGAGTGGGGCAGGTACTGTACCCTCCCCCCCGCACCCCCTCACATGCGGTAGGTAGAGTGAGGCAGGCATTACTGTACCCCCCGCACCTTCCTCACATGCGATAGGTAGAGTGGAGGCAGGCATTGCCGTACCCCGCACCTTCCCTCACATGCGATAGGTAGAGTGAGGCAGGCATTACTGTACCCCGCACCTCCCTCACATGCGATAGGTAGAGTGAGGCAGGCATTACTGTGCCCCCCGCACCTTCCTCACATGCGATAGGGTGAAGTGAGGCAAGCATTACTGTACCCCCGCACCTTCCTCACATGCGATGGGTAGAGTGAGGCAGGCATTACTGTGCCCCCCGCACCTTCCTCACATGCGATAGGTAGAGTGAGGCAGGCATTACTGTACCCCCGCACCTTCCTCACATGCGATGGGTAGAGTGAGGCAGGCATTACTGTGCCCCCGCACCTTCCTCATGCGATGGGTAGAGTGAGGCAGGCATTACTATCCTCCGCACCTTCCTCTCACATGCGATAGGTGAGTGAGGCAGGCATTGTACCCCCGCACACCTTCTCATGCGATAGGTGGGGCAGGCATTACTGTACCCCCCGCACCTCCCTCATGCGATAGGTAGAGTGAGGCAGGCGATACCTCCCTCACATGCGGTAGGTGAGCATTACTGTCACTTTGCCTCACATGCGGTGGGTGAGTCAGGGCAGGCATTACTGTACTCACCTCCCTCACATGCGGTAGGTAGAGTGAGGCAGGCATTACTGTACTTGCACCTCCCTCACGCGATAGGTAGAGTGAGGCAGGCCATACCCCCCCCGCACCTCCCTCACATGCAGTGGTGAGTGAGGCAGGCATTGTACCCCCCCACCTCCCTCACATGCAGTGGTGGAGGTGAGGCAGGCATTGCCCCCGCACCTCTCCGCGATGGTAGAGTGGGGCAGGCCTGTGCCCCCTCCCTCTCACATGCGGTGGGTAGAGTGAGGCAGGCGTGCCCTCCCCTCCTCTCACATGCGGTAGCTAGAGTGAGGCAGGTGCATGCCCCCTACCCCCTCTCACACGGTAGGTAGAGTGGGGAGCATGCCTGTACCCCCCCACACCTCCCTCATGCGATGGTGAGAGTGAGGCATGCATTACTGTACCCCACCTCCCTCACATGCGATAGGTAGAGTGGAGGCAGGCATTACTGTGCCCCTCCCCTCTCATATGCGGTAGGTAGAGTGAGGCAGGCATTACTGCCCTCCCCTCTCATATGCGGTAGGTAGAGTGAGGCAGGCATTACTGTCCCCATCCCCCCCTCTCATATGCGGTAGCTAGAGTGAGGCAGGTATTATCTACCACACGAGTCTCCCCTGTGATAATTACCCGCTATCAAAATATAATTAGAAAACGGTAGCTCGACCCCCCACACTGTCTGCTAAATTGATCCCGAACCAGATGATGTGTGGATGATTAAACCTTATCTCGTAAAGTCTCGCTGAAGAGATCTTAAATATCTATAGTAATTAAGGATTTGAGATGTTTGCGTTGTGTATAAGAGCATGACGTTAATAGACGATTGAATCTGGTGTCGGTAAGAAGGATTGAATGCTGTTGTTTTTTCTTAAAAGGATTCGACTACTGTTTTCTAGGATCGAAGATCATCTTAGGTGTTGGTGTTGTTTATAGAAGCACAAAATTCATAGACTATTGGTTCTGGTGTTGGTAAGAAGGATTAAATAGTGTTGGTGTTGGTTAAAAGGATTCCACTACTGTTTTGTTAGGATCGAGGACCATCTCCCGTTGTGCCTCTGTCTTCCATCCCCAGGTAGCGGGTGATCTATAGCCCTCTCCAGCCTGGGGAATCGCATGTATTTTGTAATATCATCCATTACAGCGGCCCCCGCTGGGAGTGGTCCAGGGTGATGGCTGTATCAGAGGTGTAATCAAATCAGGTTATTTACAGGTCAGGTAGTAGCCAACCACAGCCTGTACCTACTCAGTTGTGATACCATGGTCCTCCTCCCCCTCCACGTCTCACCATGACCCCCTCCACGCCCCCATGACCCCACCTGGCCATGAAGAACCCCCGGCCACACGTCCGTACTATAAGAAAGGTCTCATTAGCTCAATAAAGTCTGGTGTCGGGAGAGAGATATGGAGGAGAGACTGTTGAGAGATGGGCGGCGCAGAGGAGACGTTAAGAGATGGGCGGCCAGGTGGGCGGGGTGAGTTGGTGTAAAGGAAGTGGGTGGGATGGTGCAGGTGGCTGGGCGGGATAGGGCGAGCTGGCGGAGGGACGGGTGGGTTGTGGGGTGGAGGGACAGGTGGGTCGTGGGTGGAGGGGCGGTGGGTGAGGGGGGGCGTGCGGACGTATATATAAGGCGATAATGAAGTATAGGTGAGGTGGCTCCCTGGCCTGACCACCATAACTGATCATCGTAATGAACTGATAAGCGTTCACAACAGCCCGGCCCTTAACCTCCTCCTCCTCCTACTCCAGCCCTTAACCTCCTCCTCCTCCTACCCAGCCCTTAACCTCCTCCTCCTCCTCCTACTCCAGCCCTTAACCTCCTCCTCCTCCGGCCCTTAACCTTCTCCTCCAGCCCTTAACCTCCCCCTCTACACCTCAGCCTTTAACCTCCTCCTCCAACAGTTAAAGGTCATCTCTCTTAACTCCCTCTCTTATACATGTGACGGCTCATGTGACTAAGTGTTCGAACCTGTGACCTTGTTCTCCCACGTCGACCTCTTGATCCAGTCTGCTGTGATATATTAAAGGCTTTAGATATGTAAAGTATTTAACCCTTTGATGACGATGACTTAACCCTTTGATGACGATGACGTAACCCTTTGAGGACGATGACTTAACCCTTTGAGGACGATGATCAACTTTGAGGACGATGATTTAACCCTTGATGACGGTGATTTAACCCTTTGATGACGGTGATTTAACCCTTGATGACGGTGATTTAACCCTTTGATGACGGTGTGACGAACCTTTATGACGGTGATTTAACTTTGATGACGGTGATTTAACCCTTTGATGACGTTGAATTAACACCTTGATAACGATGAATTAATAATATAAACAATAATGATAAACAATGACAAACAAACAAAGACGTAAACAACACCCACGAGGTAAGGTAAAATGTCTTGAGCCTTCTGTTAATTACTTCTTTACCTGTCAACCAAAACTGAACAAGAAACAGCGATCAAAAAGACTCAACAAAGACTCCAAGACGATTAGCTAGAATCTTAGGGTGAGAGTCTTAAGCTGTGAGACTCCTACCACCATCTGGGGTTGAAGATTTTTGTAATAGGGATGTAATAATATGATTTACAATGGACGCACCTGCGACTCCCAATGGCGGGTTAAAAAAGGTAATATATTACGTGTGGGTCGTAAAGATGTGTTACGTTCATCATTTACAGCGGCTTGTGATGCAATGGACGTTTTTATGTGTGTCTGGCAACATTCACATGAGCCTGAGCACTGTTGGCGAGGTGTTCCCGCCAGCAGGGAGGGGGTGGAGTGTGGTATAGTTGTGGTGACCAGCTGTTGTGGGGGTGGAATTGTGGTGATGGTGGTGGTGATGGTAGAATTGTAGTAGAGAAGCTATCATGGGTGGTGGATGGATGGGAGAGGTGTGGTGGGAGTGAGGGAGGAGGCTGTGGGAGGGTGAATGTAGTTTAATATAATCCGAGTAACAGTGAGGGTGAAGGAGGGAGGGATTTAGACATGTGGGAGAGAATGAATGTGGGAGGGAGGGAAGACGGAGGAATATCATACAAGAGTGAAAGATGAACCAGAACCCGTCTGTAGGAGGCTCATGTGGGAACATCCATCGCCTCCACCTGTCACATAACTACTGGAGAGACACCCCTAACAGGCAGCTCTTGTGTGAGGTGTTGTGGCGGGCCTTGACACCCTCCGGCTCCTCCCTTCGCTGTTAAAGTCAATGAGGCCCTTTGGTGGTGTTTCCTCCTGTTGCTACCATGACACGTTCCTCAGCAAGCTTCAGGGGGGTTGAGAAGGGAAGGGGTTGGGAGAGGTGGCGTGACAGGACATCAGCTGTGTTTCTCCAGAACTAAGATTGACAGGAGGAAGTGATGTTATTGTTAGTGTAGTTGAATCCTTTGGTGTTGTTTTTTTGCTGTTGAAGCCTTGATGTTTTTCTTGAAGAAGCCTCGATTTTGGAGCCTTACAGTTAAAGCTTCAGGTGTTTGGTCACATGCAGCAGGTTCCTCGTATTCCTCCGCTGTTGTAGAGAGCGGCGGCGGGAGGAGGAGGAAAGCAACACACTCCCGGTCAACCTGAGGCTCCCAGGAAGGTGATGATGGCTCTTGTTCTAACACATTGATGAGGGCAGGGAATACTCTAAACAGACAGACAGACAGACAGAGATTGATAGAACAGAGAAGTCTTGTGCTGTTGTTGTTGTGGATCAATCATATGAGTACATTATCTTGATGGGTTATGAGTTAGTGAGTCGCTGCTGGATCTGTGAGTGAGTGAGTGAGTATTGTGGGGTTATGAGTAAATGTTATGATTGGCGAACAGAGGTTAAAGCTATGAGCTTGTGTTGTGAGTAGAGACTTGTAGTTATGAGTAAGTGTTGTGAGCGGGGCTGCGTCGTGAGGAGGGCCCGGCGGGAGGGGCCGTGTTCGGTAGGGGCGCCGTCACACCGCCACAGCCGCAGAATGAGCAATAGCTACCATTGTGCAGGCGTCACACCCTTTGATTGAGGGCCCGCCGTCTCCACGATCCCCGCCGAGTTGACCTGCGGGCGCCGGACCCCTCCCAAGCCCCCAGGAGTGCGTGAGGCCCTGGAGTGCTCCCCGGGATCCACTAGCAGGAGGGGGAGCCCAATCCGGCAGTCCTGGTGTGGGGGAGGACTGGTAACACCCATGAGAGAACGTCTCGCTGTCATCGTGGAGGAGAACACAGCTGGCAGTGCCCCAAGCATACTCCAGAGACTCCTGCAGGATTCCGTACAGGATCCATACAAGGTACTAAGAAGAAACTCTACAAGACGCCATAATGGATCCCTGACAAGTTGCCATGACGGACCTTAGCGACCGTCACTGGTTAAATGAACCTTACCTGCCGTCACAACACTGATTTGGAAGACAATCTGCACTACTACTACCACCACCACCACTATCACCACTATCACCACCACTACCATCATCATCTTCACCATCACCAGTACCAAAACACCACACCACCGTTCACCACACCGCGACCCAGAAACAGACCGTCACTACACCCAGAGATACACCATCACCATCCTTCACTATCCCAAAACAACAACACAAGACCTATGTCACCTGTAAAGCGTGTCTGTGTATCGATGTGAAGGGAGGGGAGGAAGGGGATGGTCAAAATCTGTGTATCATATAAAGCCTTTGTCCGGTAGGAACTAAAATAAGGTGTAGTAGGCCTACTTTCAATGAATCTTATAGTCCTAGTTATATATTGTAGGTCTACAGGTCGAGTTATCAATTGTTGTCTGAATACTCTAACTTCTGTACAAGATCGTTTTATGTACGTACGAACAATCGAAACTTCCATGGTGTTGATTGTCATAAATTCTTGTGTAAGCTCTTATGACCCAAACACTATTTTTACAAGGAATACATAACACGCCCCAGCGGCCATCACAACAGGAGACCTTAGACTCACAGCAAGAGAGGTCAAGCCAAGCAAAAGCCATGGTCACTTAAGCTGACAGAAATACGTGATACCAAGCCAGTGTCTCCTCCCAACACACACACGCCCTGACACTACCGCGACGCCTAGCAATCAAGACGCATCGACACGGCACTAATGTTGTGTTTACTTCGACCAGCTGATGTCCGTTTACCCTTCGTCATATTTGGCTGGCTGGTCTAAACTCTCTGTTGAGTCTGACTGGTCTAAACTCTCTGTTGAATCTCTCAGCAGGAAAAACATACCTAGAGTTTATCAGCCTTAAGAGGAATTAGTCATTTATCTGGTCTATTATGACGGTGTGGATGAGTAGGTGTGTGTGTGTGTGTGTGTGTGTGTGTGTGTGTGTGTGTTCATTCATCCGCAATGAGGCACGTAATTCCTAGCCTTGTCACCGCTACCATCATCATCATACTTCATAAAGTGGACCAGAAATGGACCAGGAAATGGATCAGGCTCGGAGCGGACCAGACCAGAGATGGACCAGGCTCGGGGTGGACCGGGCGAGACTTGGACAGGAATGAGACAGCACATTCCGCATCATCCCCAGATGCAGAATAATGTGTGGGACGGTCCAGGTGTTGTGGTCCAGGTGCTGTGGTCCAGGTGTTGTGGTCCAGGTGCTGTGGTCCAGGTGTTGTGGTCCAGGTGTTGTGGTCAGGTGCTGTGGTCCAGGTGCTGTGGTCCAGGTGTTGTGGTCCAGGTGTTGTGGTCCGTGCTGTGGTCCAGGTGCTGTGGTCCAGGTCAGAGTTAGTCATCTGAAGAGGCCCTCCAATTCCCTCAAGAGGCTACCCAGTCATCTACAGGCCATACAGTACCCTCAAGAGGCCATACAGTACCCTCAGAGGCCATACAGTACCCTCACGAGGCCATACAGGTACCCTCAAGAGGCCATACAGTACCCTCACGAGGCCATACAGTACCCTCAAGAGGCCATAGAGTACCCTCACGAAGTAAGAGTTAGAGATACAACAGTCACTCATGTCAAGAAGGTGAGGCCTCTCTCTCTCTCTCTCTCTCTCTCTCTCTCTCCTGTTTATAGTTACTGACTGTTCTGTGTTTGACAATGTCTCTCTCTTTATCTCTGTCTCTGTCTCTCCTGTTCACTATTTGTTCTCTTATCTCTATTACATGTTTATCGTCTTGTTGCATTATGTTCATCATTCGTATTTTGTGGTAATTGTGTCTCTCTCTTTCTCTCTCGTTACCACATCATATAACACCACAACAAGCATCACCACACACCACACCACACCACCACAACAAGCATCACCACACCACACCACCACAACAAGCATCACCACCACACCACACCACCACAACAAGCATCACCACACACCATACCACACCACCACAACAAGCATCACCACACACCACACCACAATCACTACCACAAGCATCACCACCAAGACTCTCCCTGGACACAAGATAAAACTGGCCAGCATCATTATTTAGGGGAGATAAGAGCAGCGAGAAATGACTCAGCAGTTAAGAAATCAGCTCTCTCAGGTCACAGGGGCACGGAGGGGGTCATGGGAGGGTCACTGGGAGAGGGTCACAGGAGGGGCAGGAGGAGGAGGGTCAAAGGGGCAGGAGGGTCAAAGGGGGGGCAGGAGGGTCAAAGGGGGGCAGGAGGGTCAAGGGGGCAGGGAGGGGCAGCAGGAGGGTCACAGGGATAGGGAGCATTACAGGTTGAGGTCAGGGGAGAGGGCAGGGGTCACGGGTATGGAGTGGGTCTGGGAGAGGGGCAGAGTCGCAGGTATGAGTGGGTCACAGGAGAGCAGGGGTCACGGGTATGGAGTGGGTCACAGGAGACAGGGCCAGGGGGTCACAGGTATGAGTGGGTCACAGGAGAGGGGGCGGGGTCACGGGTATGGGTGGGTCACAGGAGAGGGGGGCAGGGTCAGGTATGAGTGGGTCAGGGAGAGGGCAGGGGTCACGGGTATGAGTGGGTCACAGAAGAGGGGCGGGGTCACGGGTATGAGTGGGTCACAGGAGAGGGGCAGGGGTCACGGGTAAGAGTGGGTCTGGGAGAGTGGGCAGGGGTCACGGGTATGGTGGGTCACAGGAGAGAGGGGCGGGGGTCACGGGTGGAGTGGGTCACAGGAGGGGGCGGGGGTCACGGGTATGAGTGGGTCACAGGAGAGGGGGCAGGGGTCACGGTGCAGGTGGGTCACAGGAGAGGGGGGGGGTCACGGGTATGAGTGGGTCACAGGAGAGGGGCAGGGGTCACGAGTATGAGTGTGTCACAGGAGAGGGGGAGGGGTCACGGTATGAGTGGGTCACAGGAGAGGGGCGGGGGTCACGGTATGAGTGGGTCACAGGAGAGGGGGGCGGGGTCACGGGTATGAGTGGGTCACAGGAGAGGGGCGGGGGGTCACGGGTATGAGTGGGTCACAGGAGAGAGGGGGCGGGGGTCACGGGTATGAGGGGTACAGGAGAGAGGGGGGGGGGTCACGGGTAAGGGAGGGAAGGAGAGAGGGGCGGGGTCAGGGTATGAGTGGGTCACAGGAGAGAGGGGTGGGGTCACGGGTATGAGAGGGTCACAGAAACAGAGAAGAGTGTGGAGAGGATGACAATGTGAAGAGAATGAGAAGGAAAGAGAGAGAATGTGGAGAGGAGGAAGAGAATGACGAACACTTTCAACAACATTCAGCAGCGTGCCAGTGTTGAACGTCCCCAGGACACGTAGAAGGGAATAATAGCCAATAGACAATAATAAACACCTTGAATGAAGAACCATACGATTAATAACTCCACCTGTAGACCTCTATAACTAGGTCTATAAGATTTACTGAAGCTAGGCCTACTACACCTTGATTTAGTTCCTACAGGTCAAAGGTCGAATATGTTCATTCATTTTAATATTTACGTTTGTTCCGATTTTCGTTTTATTGGTATTGTCCTGACCATCACTAATAAGCCAGGAGTGTTTAATCCCCACCAATCATAACCCTTCATAACTACCAGAGATGTAGTCATTGGCCAGGAGCGATGAATCAGTGTTTATATGTGAAGGTTTAATGTTTAGACGCAAGTGCAGTGTTCCCAGCCTGTGATTGGTTGTCGTCCAGGTATATGACAGGTGAGGCTTAACCCCTTTATTGTGAAGTTGAGTACAGTTAACTAGTCCATTGATTAAGATGACCCTTTGAGTACGATTATTTAACCCCTTGAGTACGATAATTTAACCCCTTGAGTACGGTGATTTAACCCAATGAATATGATTATGATACACACACGTGAGGGATTGGGTCATCCAGGGCTGAGGTTGGATGGCGTGGAGGAGGAGGGAGGGGGAGGGGAGGAGGAGGAGGGGAGGGGGAGGGGGCAGGACACGCCGCCCCCCGTGGCTTCTGCCCTCCCCTCCGCCCACAGACACATGATAAACGACACTGGCGACGTGGGGCCCCTCGCCTCGTCACGCCCACGCCCACCCGCTGACGACGTCCTCAATCCCTCCACCCCCCACGCCCACCCGCTGACGGCGCCCACATCTCTAAGCCCCAACGCTGATAGCCCCCACATCACTACTTCCACCTACACACCCACTTGCTGACGGTGTCCACACTCGACCAGCGCCCACACGCCCACTGCTAATGGTGCCTACATCCTATGCCAACACACTACAGGTACTCTGCTCCCCCACCTCGAGAACCAAGAAATGATTTATTAAAGGTTGTTTATGTAAATCAATAATTAAAACGTTTATATTGTTTGTTTGTTTAACATTATAATCATTCATAAATGTTTTCAGGCGTCTCTTTAAATCTCTTGACTCAACCATATCTGACTTAAAGTGACTGATCTCCTGGTCTCGAACCCTTGAACCCTGATACCAACACCACTTGTTTCGGAACCGCAAACCCGGGTACCGATGCCATCTCGGTTCATTGATGTCGAAGCCGTGAACACAGGTATAGACACCATCCTGATCCACCTGTTTCGTATCCATAAACCATTATACTGTACAGACACCATCCCGACCCACCTGTTTCGAAGCCATGAACCCGAGTCTCAACACCGTCTCGTGCTCAGTGAACCATCTAGTTGGAAGCTTTATTCTCCTCGGTGACGGTACAGGGAAGGAATAGTACCTGTTAACTTATCGACCATTATACCAGAATAGTGAACCATAAAACATCAATAAAAGTGTTGAAGGGAAGATAGGACCCACAACGACCTCAACAACACAAGAAAACATTGACAAAGGAAGATGGCGGCTATGGTTGTGGACAAGTGACGGTCGGGGTGCGCACGATGTTGAACTCTGAGGTCATCTGCTCCCCTCTCCTCCCTTACACCCTTTCATTTCTGGTCGAGGATGATCTCTCTCTCTCTCTCTTAACCAACCCCTTTCTCCCCTACAACATCTTAACCCTACCCACCCTCCAAGCAACCTATCGCCCATTAACAAGAGTGTTCTGTGTGACGATAATGACGATGACGATGATGACGACGATGACGACGCCCTGTAACGCTTGGCCATACTTTCAGCTTTACTGCCCCTTCTCCCCTTCCTTCCTCCCCGCCCCCTTTCCCTTTCCTCCCTGCTCCCCTTCCTCCTCCCTCCCTTCCTTACTCTTCTTCCACCCACTCCTCCTCCCTTGGTTGATATGTCAGTAGGGGTGGCGTAGATGGTGGCACAGATGGGTGGCATTACAGGAGGGGTGGCACAGATGAGTGGCAGGGCAGGATGGTGGCACGGGTGGGCGGCAGGGCAGGATGGTGGCACAGATGAGTGGCATGGCAGGATGGGTGGCACGGTGGGCGGCAGGATGGGTGGCACGGTGGGCGGCAGCAGGATGGGTGGCACAGATGGGTGGCATTACAGGAGGGGTGGCACAGATGAGTGGCAGGGGCAGATGGGTGGCACGGGTGGGCGACAGGGCAGGATGGGTGGCACAGATAAGTGTCATTACAGGAGGGATGGCACAGATGAGTGGCAGGGCAGGATGGGTGGCACGGTAGGCGGCAGGGCAGGATGGGTGGCACGGGTGGGCGGCAGGGCAGGAGGGGTGGCACAGATGAGTGGCAGGGCAGGGGGTGGCACGGTGGGAGGCTGGGAGGTGGCATGGGGGGAGACAGACGTGCGCCCCCATGGTCTCTGGACTGCCGCCACCCCGCTGTTGCCGCCTGTCAACACGACCACCTCACCGGGGGGCGGCCTCCTCACCGCCCACCCGCCGCCCACATTTTCATGCCGCCCATCCACCGCCCACACATTCACCTAACCTAAAAGCCACCCACACCCAACATGCTGTCCAAATCACTAAGCCGCCCATATCACCACGCCGCCCACATCACCACCCCGAGACACCCATATCACCACACCGCCTAAACAACCATTATAACCATAACAACCATAACAATTAGCTCCACCATTAACTTTTATAGCAATTATAGCAACCCCTAACAACCCTTAACAACCATAACAACCCCTAACAACCCTTAACAGCCATAACAACCATAACAACCCCTAACAACCATAACAACCTTAACCATTAGCCGGACCATTAACAAGGGGGTGGCTGCACAAAGGGGTCTCAGTCGACAAGTTTGCCACAATGACAACTCTGCTCTGAGGCTCTAATTTAGTCTGTGTAGCCCTTAGTCTGGGGTCTGGGGCTGGGGCGGGAGAGGGCTGGGGCGTGGAGAGGGCTGGGGCGTGGAGAGGGCAACAGAAGGCAGGATGGTAGGTCAGCAGGATGGCAGGATGGTAGGTCAGCAGGATGGTAGGTCAGCAGGATGGCAGGATGGTTGGTCAGCAGGATGGTAGGTCAGCAGGATGGTAGGTCAGCAGGATGGTAGGTCAGTAGGATGGCAGGTCAGCAGGATAGTAGGTCAGCAGGATGGCAGGATAGTAGGTCAGCAGGTGCCAGGTCAACAGGATGGCAGGTCAGCAGGATGATAGGTCAGGTGGATGGCAGGATAGTAGGTCAGCAGGATGGCAGGTCAGCAGGATGGTAGGTTAGCAGGATGGGAGGTCAGCAGGATGGCTGGTCAGCAGGATGGCAGGATAATTGGTCAGCAGGATGGCAGGTCAGCAGGACGGCAGGATGCAACAAGAGGAGGGCCACAGTGACCAAGACGTATGTGTCCTTCTGCCCCGTGGGAGCGCTGTCGGACCTGCCCCTCACCCCGGGGGCAGCACTCACCCCCCTCCTCTCTCCCTCTCTCTCCTCTTCTCTCTCCTCCTCTCTCTGCTCTTACACACACACAGTAGAGTACATGCGGGTTCACTCCTTAGGTCACATCATAACTTACATCTACATTATAATTTTAGAAAACGGGGAAAAAATAAACTTATAGAAAACGGGAAGAGTGTTGGTTCCACCCAGTGTTTAGTGCACAACCCACCTTGGCATACCCGCTTTACCCGCCCGATTATACCTGTGGATTTACATGTTTCTCTCGGGTGGGTACTGTGTTGGCGTGGGTATTGTGGTGTTGGTGTGGGTATTGTGGTGTTGGTGTGGGTATTGTGGTGTGGGTGTGGGTATTGTGGCTAGTATGGGATAATGTGAGGCACTTAAGTCAAACTAAACTGTGACTCACAAGACTTTACGAGTCACTTGAGCTAAAATGTGTGACTGACTCATTGGTAACTTCTGTGAGTCAGTTTATTTATAGGGTGACTCACATACTTATTACCTGTGAACCATGTACGAGTCAATCATCCACAAGTCACCATCGAGTCACCACGAGTCACCATGAGTCACTCTAAGCCACTATAAGACACCATAACTCACCACCAGTCACCAAAATTCACCAAAGTCACCCAAATTCACCATCAACAATTCACCACAATTCAGCATAAGTCACCATAACTCACCAACGAGTCACCACGAGTCACTAAGCCACTATAAGACACCACTCACCACCAGTCACCAAAATTCACCAAAGAGTCACCAAAATTCACCAAAGAGTCACCCAAATTCACCATAAGTCACCACAATTCAAGCAAGTCACCATAACTCACCAACGAGTCACCATAACTCACAACGAGTCACCCAACACGTCACCACCCAGTAGCCACCACCAGGAGAGATGAAGACCTGTGTGTGTGTGTTAGTCCGCATCACTACCTCCTCAAACCTCCTATGCACCTCCTACACCTCCTATACACCTCCTATAACTCCCTATGTCACTCTAGGTTAAGTTTACATAGGAGTTATTGAGGGAGACTGAATACACAACTCGTTTATAGGCGAGTTAGGAAGGTCTCATATATCCAGTCTGGCAGACCTGGTAAGGGGTCGCTCGCGGAGTTGGCAGCGCTGTATCTGACGTAGGCGCAGATGGGGCAGCTCTATAACACAGAGGGCGCAGATCCCGACGCCCGATAAGTACCCAGTAACACCCGATAACGCTCTTACGCCCTGACAAAACGCGTAAATCTTAATGGGTGGGGCGTATGGTGGGCAGGGGAGGGATTGAAGATGGGTAGGAGGAGACTAAGGAGGATGGGGAGGACGGGGATGGGAGGAGGAAGGAGGAGGGAGGAGGAGGAGGAGGAAAAGGAGGAAGGAGTGGAGGAAGTGGAGGTGATGGGGAGGACAGAAGGGAGGGAGGAAAGGGGAGGAGAGGGAGGAGGATGGAGGAGGGAGGAGGAGGAGGGAGGAAGGGAGGGAGGGAGGGGAGGAGGGAGTGGAGGGAAGGGGGGAGGAGTGATGGGGAGGACGGAAAGAAGGAGAGAAAGGAGGAAGAGGGAAGGAGAGGAGGAAGGGAGGAGGGAGGGAAGGAGAGGAGAGAAAAAGGAGAGAGAAGAAGGACAGAGGGACACAAAGCACGCAGACAGACAGACATGCCCACCAACACAACGACTCATTACACGTCTTCAAAATATGAATCTCCAGTTAAGCAACAATTTTCGTGAGAGGAGCCGGAGGTGTAGTGTTGTAGGCAGCCCTCACCACCAGCGTCGAGGAGGAGGGAGAAGGGAGAGGAAGGGAGGAGGAGGGAAAGGAGAGGAGGGGGAGGGGTGTAGTGTTGTGGCAGCCCTCACCACCAGCGTCGAGGAGGAGGAGAAGGAAGGGAGAGGAGGAGGAGGAAGGGAGAGGAGCCGGAGGGGTGGGTGTTGTGGCAGCCCTCACCAGCGTCGGAGGAGGAAGGGAGAGGAAGGAGGAGGAGGAGGGAGGAGCCGGAGGGGTGTAGTGGGGCAGCCCCACCAGGCGTCGAGGAGGAGAGAAGAGGGGAGGAGGGGAGGAAGATGGAGGAGGAGGAGGAAGGAGGGAGGAAGAAGGGAGAGGAGGAGGAGGAAGAGGAAGGAGGAGAGCCGGAGGGGTGTAGTATTGTAGCAGCCCCTCACCACCAGCGTCGGGAGGAGGAAGGTAAAGGAGGAAGGAAGGGAGAGGAGGAGGAGGAAGGGAGGAAGAGAAGGGAGGAGGAGAAAGGGAGGAGGAAGGGAGAGGAGGAGGAGGAGAAGGAAGGGAGGAGCCGGAGGGGTGTAGTGTTGAGGCAGCCTACCACCAGCGTCGAGGAGGAGGAAGGGAAGGGAGGAGGAGGAGGAAGAGAGAGAGCGGGAGGGTGTAGTGTTGTAGCAGCCCTCACCGCAGCGTCGAAGGAGGAAAGATAGGGAGAGGAGGAGGAGGAAGGGAGGAGGAGGGGTGCAGTGTTGTGGCAGCCCTCACCACCAAAAACCGAGGAGGAGGGAAGAGGAAGGAAGAGGAAGGAGAGGAGGAGGAGGAAGGGGAGAGGAGCAGGAGGGGGTGAGTGTTGTGGCAGCCCCTACCACCAGCGCCGAGGAGGAGGGAGAAGGAAGGGAGGGAGTAGGTTACAGCCTCACCACAAGCGTAGAGGAGGAGGAGGAGGAAGGAGAGGAGGAAGGAGGAGCCGGAGGGGTGTAGTAGCAGGCAGCCCTCCACCACAAGCCGAGGAGGAGGAGGAGGAAGGGAGAGGAAGGAAGGAAGAGAGAGGAGGAGGGGTGTAGTGTTGGCAGCCCTCCCACCACCAGCGTCGAGAGGAGGAGGAGGAAGGGGAGAGGAGGAGAGGAAGGAGAGCGGAGGGTGTAGTGTTGTAGCAGCCCCTCACCACCAGCGCCGAGGAGGAGGAAGGAAGAGGAAGGAGGAGGAGGAGGAAGGGAGAGGAGCCGGAGGGGAGGTGTAGTGGCAGCCCTCACCACCAGCGTCGAGGAGGAGGAAGAAGGGAGAGGAGGAGGAGGGAAGGAGAGGAGGAGGAGGGGTGCAGTGTTGGGCAGCCCTCACCACCAGCGTCGAGGAGGAGGAGAAGGAGGAGGAGGAAGAGGAGAGAGGAGGGGTGTAGTGTTGAAGCCTCACCACCAGCGCGTCGAGGAGGAGGAGAAGAAGGAGGAAAGGGGAGAGGAGGAAGGGAGAGGAAGGGAGAGAGCGGAGGGGTGTAGTGTTGTGGCAGCCTCACCACAGCTCAAAGGGAGGAGGAAAGAAGAGGAGGAGAGAGGAAGGAGAGGAGGAGGAGGAGAGGAGGAGGAGGGTGTAGTGTAGGGCAGGCCCTCACCAACCGCGTCGAGAGGAAGGAAGGAGGAGGAAGAGGAAGGGAGGAGGAGGAGGAAGGAAGGAAGGAGGAGGAGGAAAGAAGGAAGAGAGGAGGAGGAAGAAGGGAGGAAGGGGAGGAGGGAGAAGATGAGGAGGAGAAGGAGGAGGAGGAAGATGAGGGAGGAAAGAAGGGAGAAGGAAGGAGGAGGAGAGGAGGAGGAGGAAGGAGGAGGAGGGAGGAAGATGGGGAGGAAGAGGGAAGGGGAGAGGAGGAGGAGGAAGATGAGGAGAAGAGGAAGGGAGAGAAGGAGGAGGAAGTGAGGAGGGAGAAGATGAGGAGGAGGAAGATGAGGAGGAAGAGGAAGGGAGAGGAGGAGGAGGAAGAGAAGGAGGAGGATTGGTGTTAGGATGTGATGTCGCATCCCTCACCACCAGCGTCGGGAAAAGAAGAGGAAAAAGAAGAGGAGAGGAGGAAGATGAGGAGGACTGGAAGAGGAGGAGGAAGATAAATAAACAGAGGAATAGGAGAGGAAGAGGAGGGCGGAAGGCAGTGTGACGCATCCCTCGCCACCAACGTTGAGGAGGACGAGGAAGAGAAGGAGGAGGAAGAAGAAAGAAGGAAGCGGAGGAGGCAGCAGGTGGAGAGTAAATTTAATTGTGACAGTATGAGCCTTTAACCTGATGACTGAGGGTGCAAGAGGTATTGGCACTACACACAGCACCTGGCACCATACGTGCGTCAACATTTGGTGCCTCTATTTGTATTGTATTTGGTACACTTAACGCCAGAGTGATGTAGTTAAGATAGTGTTATAGTGATTGGTATCTGTCGTGATGAAGAGCCAGTTACATCTAGCAGCTGTCGCGCCACACAAAGAGGGCGTGGCTGCTGTAAAATGAGGCGGACGCCATTGAGGAGAACCAGTTAGGTGGGGGGAGAGGCGCTCGCTCTCCGCTATGTGGCCCCTCCCCTCGTCCGGCCCTCCCGCGCACACACACACTCAATGTCTTCGTTCACTTCTATATATCGTTCACTGAGGTTAAATTATTCTTTATTTACCTTTCTTGAACACTAAGTGATTAACTTTATCACCTATAAACATATTTTCTGCTTATGTCAAAGTTTCTCTTCAAAATCATTTCTTGTGGACACAGGAAGGTGTTCAACTCTGTCTATCGGTCGATGACAAGTGGAAGGAGTCGAGGGGAGGAGAGAGCCCGGCGCGGCAGCAGGCCCATCAGCTCCCCATTACCGTGAGATCAAAAGCCTCGGTACAAACAGCGAGCGTCTGAAGCCTGATGATGATGCTGTTTTGATGGCCCGCCACTAAGTCAATTCCCCCCACCACGCCCTCCAACCATACCACCTGCCCCTTTGTTCTCCCAGTGCCACCTTGTCGGGGTTACCAGATACGGTCGTCGATGTTGAGTGGCAGTGTGGGTTGGCACTGTGATGGTGCCTGGTGGTGGAGAGTGGTAGGTGTGGGTTGGCACTGGTGGTGGAGGGTGGCAGGTGTGGGCTGGCACTAGTGGTGGGGGGTGGCAGGTGTGGGCTGGCACTAGTGGTGGGGGGTGGCAGGTGTGGGCTGGCACTGAGTGGTGGGGTGGCAAGTGTGGACTGGCACAGTGGTGGGGTTGGCAGGTGTGGGCTGGTACTAGTGGTGGGGGTGGCAGGTGTGGGCTGGCACTAGAGTGTGGTGGGGGTGGCAGGTGTGGACTGGCACTAGTGGTGGGGGTGGCAGGTGTGGGCTGGCACTGCAGTGGTGGGGTGGCAGGTGTGGACTGGCACTGAGTGGTGGGGTGGCAGGTGTGGGCTGGCACTAGGTGGTGGGGTGGGTGTGGACTGGCACTAGTGGTGGGGTGGCAGGTGTGGGCTGGTACTAGTGGTGGGGGGTGGCAGGTGTGGACTGGCACTGAGTGGTGGGGGTGGCAGGTGTGGGCTGGCACTAGTGGTGGGGGTAGCAGGTGTGGGCTGGCACACTAGTGGTGGGGGTGGCAGGTGTGGGCTGTGGCACTGAGTGGTGGGGGTGGCAGGTGTGGACTGGTACTAGTGGTTGGGGGTGGCAGGTGTGGGCTGGTACTAGTGGTGGGGGTGGCAGGTGTGGGCTGGTACTAGTGGTGGGGTGGCAGGTGTGGGCTGGTACTAAGTGGTGGGGTGGCAGGTGTGTGGGCTGGCACTAGTGGTGGGGGTGGCAGGTGTGGAGTGGCACTAGTGGTGGGGGTGGCAGGTGTGGGCTGGCCACACTAGTGGTGGGGGTGCAGGTGTGGGCTGGCACTAGTGGTGGGGGTGGAGGTGTGGACTGGCACTAGTGGTTGGGGGTGGCAGGTGTGGGTGGCACTGGTGGGGGGTGGCAGGTGTGGGCTGGCACTAGTGGTGGGGTGCAGGTGTGGGCTGGCAGTGGTGGGGGTGGCAGGTGTGGACTGGCACTAGTGGTGGGGATGGCAGGTGTGGGCTGGTACTAGTGGTGGGGGTGGCAGGTGTGGAGTGGTCGGGGTGGCAGGTGTGGGCTGGCACTAGTGGTGGGGGTGGCAGGTGTGGGCTGGCACTGAGTGGTGGGGGTGGCAGGTGTGGACTGGCACTAGTGGTGGGGGTGGCAGGTGTGGAGTGGCACTAGTGGTGGGGGTGGCAGGTGTGGGCTGGCACTGGTGGTGGGGGGTGGCAGGTGTGGGCTGGCACTGAGTGGTGGGGTGGCAGGTGTGGACTGGCACTAGTGGTGGGGGGTGGCAGGTGTGGGCTGGCACTGAGTGGTGGGAGTGGCATGTGGGCTGGCACTGGTGGGGTGGGGGTGGCAGGTGTGGGCTGGCACTGAGTGGTGGGGGGTGGCAGGTGTGGGCTGGCACTGAGTGGTGGGGGTGGCAGGTGTGGGCTGGCACTAGTGGTGGGGCGTGGAGGTGTGGGCTGGCACTAGTGGTGGTGGGTGGCAGGATAGAGTTTGTGAGTCGCGGGGAGGTAAGGACCGTGGCACTGTTGGGTTACTATCACAGTCTCCTTGTAGATGGCGCTTGGCACTGCTGGCTGTCTTGGGGCCTATGATGCCTGGCACTGCTTGAGACACACACACACACACACACACACACACACACATTCTCTTCCATACAGACTCGTTAAAAATAATACTTGAATTTTCTTGAGACGTAAAGTAAGGGAAGATTTGTATACTAATGTGTATGACTGGAAGACAAGGAGACAATGGTGAGAGACGGGGGTGAGGGAGACAATGGTGAGGGAGACGGGGAGTGAGACGGGGGTGAGGACAGGGGGTGAGAGACAGAGTGAGACAGGGTAGGAGACAGGGGTGAAGACGGGGGGTGAGAGACGGGGTGAGGAGACAGGGGTAGAGAACAATGGTGGGGAGACGGGGGTGAGACAGGGTGGGGAGACGGGGTGAAGACGGGGTAGAGACAGGGAGTGAGGAGACGGGGTGAGACAGGGAGTGGGGAGACGGGGTGAGGGAGACAGGGTGAGACAATGGTGAGAGACAGGAGTGAGGGAGACGGGGTGAGGAGACAGGGGTGAGAGACAGGGGGTGAGGAGACAGGGGTGGGGAGACAGGGGTGAGAGACAGGGAGTGAGAGACAGGGTGAGGAGACAGGGGTGAGGAGACAGGGGTGGGGAGACGGGGTGGGGAGACGGGGGTGGGGAGACGGGGGTGAGGGGCAGGGGGTGAGGGGAGACGGGGGTGGGGAGACAATGGTGAGACAGGGGTGGGGAGACGGGGGTGGGGAGACAATGGTGAGGAGACGGTGAGGGAGACAATGGTGAGAGACAGGGGTGAGACAGGGGTGAGGGAGACGGGGTGAGGGAGACGGGGTGAGGAGACAGGGTGGGAGGGCGGGGTGGGGAGACGGGGGTGAGGAGACAGGGGTGAGGTAGAAGGGATATAAATGGAGGAGGGGAGATGGAAGGATAGGAACCTTCTCCATCATCCATGTTTGGGAAGTTGTTGGCGTGTGAGGGAGGGAGAGGGAGGGAGGGGAGAGGAGGGAGGGAGGGAGGTAAGAGGGAGAGGAGGGAGGGAGGGGAGAGGAAGGAGAGGGAGGAAGAGAGGAGGGAGAAGGGGAGAGGAAAGAGGAGGGAGGAGGGAGGGGAGAGGAGGAGGAGGTAAGAGGGAGGAGGAGGGAGGGAGAAGGAGGAGGTAAGAAGGGAGGGAGGGAGGAGAGGAGGAGCCACAACTTTAGATTATGGAGGGTGAACACAGCCTCCTGCCTCACTTTTCCCTCCTCTCACTCCCACTTAGCCACACTACTACACCACTACAACTACCACACCACTACAACTACTACCACCATCACCACTACCACCATCATCACTATCACCAGGCAGTACCCCGTCACCAGGCCAGCCTCCCGTCACCCTTTACCAGAAGTGTTAATCAGGTTATGCCCTCAGCACTAAGAGCTCACCTGATGCTGCTCCCGATAACAAACATGGCTGCCAACCTCACCCAAATACTCATAAACAACTACTAATTTCTGCATCTCCAGACTTATATATTATTAAAAAAACATTAAACTATTAAATTACTTCTATGTTTATTAATCTAGTAAGTTTTATTTTTAATGGGTTATTTAGATAGAGGAGTGTTTGTTTACATTAGGTAAGGTTGGTAGGCGTGGGTGAGAGCTGTGAATGAAGGTATCAGTAAGTTTTATGGCGACCTGCTGGCGGAGACAATACTGGGACGGTGTTTGACGGTCTGACACAGGTACCACACGTCGCTAGCCCATAATGCCTCACTCTCCCTCCTCCCATCTCCACCCTCTTCCACCCCCCTCCCTCCCACATCTCCCTCCTCCATCCATCATCACCATCTCCCCTCACTCCCTAAGCACCTCACCAAATTCTCCATCTCCCAATATGGAAGCTCCAGGACTTTAGCGGCGCGGCGTAAATTGTGGACAGAACGCTAGAGGATGATGGAGTAATGGCCCGCGACCTGCTCAGTAGCCACGAATATGATCGATGCATTATGGTCCTAAGTCCCTCTTCCTTTACAATCCTCCACAATCCTCTACAATCCTCTACAATCGTTCACCTTACCCATCATCCTTCATCACCCGCAGTCATTTAATTTCCTTCTGGGTAGAGAGGAAGACGGGTCATTAAAGCGTGATAAAGATGACTGTGGAACTGTCTTTAGGGCTATAGTGTGTAGGTGTTAAGATGGTTAAGTGCGTGTGGGTGAGGGTGTGGGTGTGTGTGGGGGTGTGTGAGGGGGTGTGGGGGTGTGGGTGTGTGGGGGTTGGGGGTGTGGGTGTGTGAGGGGTTGGGGGGTGAGGGTGTGGGTGTGTGTGGGTGGGGTGTGGGTGGGGGGGGGGGGTGGGGGGTGTGGGGTTGGGTGTGGGTGTGTGGGGTGGGGTGTGGGTGGGGGTGTGGGTGTGTGAGGGTGGTGTGTGGGGTGTGTGGGTGTGTGAGGGGTGTGGGTGTGTGAGGTGTGGGTGTGTGGGGGGTTGGGGGTGTGGTGTGTGGAGGGTGTGGGTGTGTGGGGGGTTGGGGTGTGGGTGTGGGTGTGGGTGGGTGAGGGTGTGGGTGTGTGGGGTTGGGGGTGTGGGGGTGTGGGTGTGTGGGGGTTGGGGGGTGTGGGTGGGTGAGGGGGGTGTGGGTGGGTGGTGAAGGGGGTTGGGGGGTGTGTGGGGGTGTGGGTGGGTGGGGGGGTGTGGGTGGGTGTGAGGGGGGGTGTGGGTGGTGAGGGGGGTGTGGGTGGGTGAGGGGTGTGGGTGGGTGGGGGTGTGGGTGGGTGGGGGGTGTGGGTGTGTGGGGGTTGGGGGGTGTGGGGTGTGTGAAGGGGTGTGGGTGTGTGAAGGGGGTGTGGGTGTGTGACTTTATATTGCCTCTCTCTCTCTCATCGAAGACACATCCCCAACATAAGGAACAACATAAGTATGGTGACCGGAGCACTACACACCATGTTAATCATCACCCAGGGGACATACCCGACATACCTCTCACGATGACAACACTCTGTTATCTTTATCAGTGATCAGTGAACCCCCAGAGACCCCCTACGGCACCAGGTCTTGGGGATCACCTCAAGATTCGCTCCCCAGCTTATTACACCTGAAGATTAACCACCCTAAGTTAGCCACCTTAGATTTACAACAATGATATTAATCTAACTATGCCTTACCTAACCTACCCTATGCTAACCTAACCTAACTTACCCTATCCTAACCTACACTAACCTAACCACCACGTCGTGTTAGGGTGGCTAATCTTCAGGTGATCTAGTGTAGGCCCCTCGCTGCGACACCTTCCACGAGTCACCAGGTGTGGTAAAACTCTTGACTGAACAATACCCGGAAATGAGTCAGTCTTAAATACTACAAGACCAAGAGATGGAGAGATAAATGGTGGAGGTAAGAGAAGGACAGAGAATAGAGAGAGGGAGAGAAAGACGAGGCGACAGAGAGATAATTGGTGTAGGTAAGAGAAAGAGAGAATAAGGACAGTGGATATAGGGTGAAAGAGCAACCCGTAATCTCTCTCTCTCTCTCTCTCTCTCTCTCTCTCATCAACTATTTTTTGTTATACAAGAAGAGTCTCTACAGTAACACCCCATAAACCGCCCCTCACCGCCCTTCACCGCTCCTCAACGCCCCTCAACACCCTTTACCGCCCTTCACTGCCCCTCAACACCCTTTACCGCCCTCACTGCCCTTCACCGCCCCTCAACGCCCTTCACCGCTCAACGCCCTCAACACCCTTTACTGCCCTTCACTGCCCCTCAACACCCTTTACTGCCCCTCACCGCTCCTCTTCACCGCCCCTCAACGCCCTTTCACTGACTGGACCTCAACGGCCCCTCCCTCCCTCCTACCCAATCACTCTTTTTTTTCTACTCCCAAATATCCTCCCCACAATGTCCTCTCCTCCCAAGCAATCTCCCAGACCAAGTGACATGTTTACTCTGCCTGCTGTATAGTGGCGGCCAGTCCAGTCGTGTGTACACATTCCTACCTGTGGTGTGACATCTCTCTCTCTCTCTCTCTCTCTCTCTCTCTCTCTCAGGTAATGTGTCTACCTGGTCATCACAACACCAGGTACATCATTATCATTATTACATGACTGATGTGCCTAGTTCCGTCTGTCTGTCTGTCTGTCTCTATGTCTGCCTGTCCATCCTGGCCCCTACCACTCACAGCCCCTCACCTCCTCCCTACCCCTCACTCTAATACCTCCTCACGCTGCCCTCCTCCTACCCCTACTCTAATACTTCCCTGTGTGGCCAGAGTGTAGACGGCAGTGTTGAACATTTCAATATAAACAAGATTTTTATACTATGTCGCACAGACTGGTCGACCCTCCTCTCCCTCTCCCCTCCTCACCATCTCCCTCCACCAGTCTCTCTCTCAGGTGTCTGTGTGTGGGAGGAAGATCTGCAGCCCTACCTCCCCCTTCCTCTCTTCCTTCCCCTCCTCCTGCATCTTTCTCTTCCTCCTCCTCTTTCCTCCTCCCTAGTTTCCTCGTTCTTTTCTTCTTGTTCTCCTTCCCCATGAGCGTCTCTGTCGTATCAAAACAATAGCTAAGGAATTTAAGTGATTCTCATTGGTCCATTTATCCACACCATCAGGTTTTATAACACGTCTAAGTATTTATTTATTTTTTAGTTTGGTTTTTCGATCCCCTGTGAGTGTGGCTGACGTATCAAAACAATGGATAAGGAATTTGAGTGATTCTTATTGGTTCGGTGATCATGATAGTCAGGAACCCTCGACAAAAAAGGAATAGTTTTATGGTGTCGCATCTTATATGATAGAAGGTGACATGTGCCCACCCTCTCCTCCTCCTCCTCCCCCACCCCTCTAGTGAAACCTGACCCTTTGTGCCTTCTAGAATCCCATCATCCACTCCTATTGTCTATATCTCCTCCAATATCCCGATTATTACGTATTTTCTCATATCTCCCGCCTTCGTTGAGCGTTTTCCAATTCTTCCCCGTTTTTCTCGTTCATTACCGAGGTTTAGTCGAGTTAATCCTCGTTCTTTCATTTATTGACGTTTTCTTTATTGTTCCTTTATCAATTTTCCTTATAATCGTTTTTTGTTTCTTTCTTTATTTAATTTCTTTTATTTATTACTTAATTTATCAATGAATCTCGTTCTTATTTTTATTCATACACGAGACAATCACCATCATCATCATTATCATCACCACTGTTATCATCATCACCATCATTACCACCATCATCATCACCATCATCACCACCGTCAGCACTACCACCATTACCATCATCATCATCACCACCATCGTCGTCGTCATCATCATCATCATCACTACCGTTATCATCGTCACGATCATCACCATCATTACCACCATCATCACCACCACCACCATCATCACCATCATCACCATCACCACCATCATCACCATCACCACCATCACCACCACCATCACCACCACCACCATCACCATCACCACCATCATCACCACCACCATCGTCTTGCCCCCACGTTTATCATTCATCTAATCTCTTCGTCCGTGATGTACCGAACCATGTGAGGAGAAACAGTGGACAGACACACACAGAAGAGTGAAGTAGGTAGGTACTGTTGGTAGTGGGCGGCAAGCGTGGGCGGCGGGGGACGAGGGTGAGGGCGTGTGTCGCAGAAGGTGTTATCAAGGTCCACCTCGACCACCCAGACTTATGTACCGACAATTTGTTCACTATCACCTTAACAACACCACTATCTCTTCCCTCACCATAACGAGCCAGGGGGACGCTCTCCTGCCGGCGGCCGTGTGGGGGGTCCTGAGGCCACCTGAGAAATGGTTGTGATACTACCCGTGATATGCCTGAAGAAGGTGAGGGTGGTGTAGGGGGTGAGGGAGGGAAGGACGGATACAGGGAGGCATGGAGGGAAAGAAGAAAGAGTGGAGGGAAGGAGGAAGAGAGGGAACGATGCAGGGAGGGAGAGAGAGAGAGAGGGATGGAGGGAGGGAGAGGCACAACCCATCCTGTCGAACCAAAAGAAGTGTTGGGAGTGAGTGAGTGAACCTGTCCACCAGGTGACTAATGAGGTGATCTGATGCTGCCTCACCTGTGTGTGTGTGTGTGTGTGTGTGTGTGTGTGTTTCTCTCTGGGGGCAGCACGATGATGGGTAGTGGGTAGGGACCAGAAGGGGGTATGGTGGGCAAGAGAAGTGATGGGTAATATAAAGAGGGCAAGGTGTGTGGTGTGCGACAGAGGGCAGAGGGCCGTGATGGGCAGCGGAAAGGTAGTTCAGGGAGGTCCAGGAAGAAAGGGGGATCTAGGAGGGGGTAATGGAGGAAGGGAGGGAAGGAAGAGGGGTGTGAGGGGGAAGGAGGGAGGAGGAGGGAGAGATAGGTACGCCCAGGTTCGTATTATCTCAGGTGACTTGTAGGTGACACTTGCTCGTATTTTCTGCCACCTTCACCTGCTCACACCAGCGGGGGAGGGAGGGGGTGTGGGGGGCGGGGGGAGGGAGGGAAGGAAGGAGAATTTTAGGGATTGGATCCACCAATACACCAAAACTCCCTCCCACACACTAACGTTCCCTCCACTACACCAACACCCCCTCCAACACTACTCCACACACCCTCCACCACACCCTCCACCACCCCTCCACTCCTCGCATGCTACACCTCAATATTCAAGGACCACAAGGACCTTCAACAGAATCTATTTTCATGTTATACGTTTCCCTTATCTGAGGTGTGTGGTGCAGCCCGCCCCTCCATCATCATTCTTGTCTGCTTGTGCCTTTCCTGCTTGTTCCTTCTTGATGTTCCTTGCTTGTTATTGTTCCTTGTAGTTGTTCCTTGTTTGTAGATGTTCCTTGCTTGTAAATGTTCCTTGAATATGTTCCTTGCTTTATAATTCTATATCTGATTAGCTTGTATAGTGACAACTGGTGTAGTGTCAGCTGGTATAGTTACACTTGTTATAGTGTCAGCTGGTATAGTTACACTTGTTATAGTGTCAGCTGGTATAGTTACACTTGTTATAGTGTCAGCTGGTATAGTTACACTTGTTATAGTGTCAGCTGGTATAGTTACACTTGTTATAGTGTCAGCTGGTATAGTTACACTTGTTATAGTGTCAGCTGGTATAGTTACACTTGTTATAGTGTCAGCTGGTATAGTTACACTTGTTATAGTGTCAGCTGGTATAGTTACACTTGTTATAGTGTCAGCTGGTATAGTTACACTTGTTATAGTGTCAGCTGGTATAGTTACACTTGTTATAGTGTCAGCTGGTATAGTTACACTTGTTATAGTGTCACATAGTGTCAGCTGGTATAGTTACACTTGTTATAGTGTCAGCTGGTATAGTTACACTTGTTATAGTGTCAGCTGGTATAGTTACACTTGTTATAGTGTCAGCTGGTATAGTTACACTTGTTATAGTGTCAGCTGGTATAGTTACACTTGTTATAGTGTCAGCTGGTATAGTTACACTTGTTATAGTGTCAGCTGGTATAGTTACACTTGTTATAGTGTCAGCTGGTATAGTTACACTTGTTATAGTGTCAGCTGGTATAGTTACACTTGTTATAGTGTCAGCTGGTATAGTTACACTTGTTATAGTGTCAGCTGGTATAGTTACACTTGTTATAGTGTCAGCTGGTATAGTTACACTTGTTATAGTGTCAGCTGGTATAGTTACACTTGTTATAGTGTCAGCTGGTATAGTTACACTTGTTATAGTGTCAGCTGGTATAGTGTCAGCAGGCTAGACCCGTCGGCCACTCCTGCCGACACTGTGGGGGGTCTACGTCCGGGTGCCTGGGTAGCCGCCTCTGACTGTGACTTCGGCTTAATTCTTATTATTCTTCCTACATCTATTGCCAAGCCTCTAAGTTAGTTTACATTACAACAAACGTTATCTTCTCACTGTATTGCATTTTTGAATGTATTTTATTACTTTATCTATTCCTTTGAGGATATAAATGTAGAATTGTGAATAATTTGGTTAAGTTTGTGATGAATGAGATATTTAGCAGCCGAAGTCGTGGCCAAAGTTAAGGATCGAGAGAGATAGTGTTTGCCTATACGCGCCACACGCCCGGGTTATATCAGCCATTGTTTTACTGCTGCCGCGCCATTACCGGGGTCCCTCCTCCACCTTTCTCACCCAGATATATTCAAGATTAAATATTTTACCAGGTTTTAAATTTCACAAAAATAAATTCCAGTTCTGAATGAAGAAAAAGCCTTTTATAAACTCTATATATTGTACTTTGATTGAGAAGATATTTTCTGATTAAATTGTCGAGGTTTTTTTTTCCAGATAAAATCACTCTGTAAACATGAGCTTGAGAGAGGTTCCAACAATAGGGTGACCGATGGAGGCGACGTGTGACCCAAACTTTCCGAAAAATGATCGAAATTTGGTGAAAGTCTAGAATGGGCGGGAGGGGAGGACACTGCATTGTCATTTGGATCCGTGGGCGAGTATTTCACGAACGCTCGTCTCAGAGATTACGGCGGCGGCCACAGCTCCGAAATGAGATGTCAGGTGAGGTTAAGATAACGCCGCCATTATTCCCGCCAACCAGACTCATTCTCTACAGGGAATCTCTTTGGTCTCTCAAAAAATAAAAAAATAAAAAATAAATAAAAAATAAATATTTAACAGATTTGTCTTATCTTTTTTATTAACGAAAATAAAAGAGTAAAATATAGTAATGGTTTTACTGTCAATTGTTTTTATATTCATTTCACTATTTCACGTATTTTTTTTTTATATAGACCATTTACCCTTTGCTATTTCTTATGTATTCATCTAATTTATTTAATTACTTATTTTGTTAATTCATGATTTTGGTCTTCATATTTATTTTTAAACTCGTTTATTATTATTATTATTATTATTATTATTATTATTATTATTATTATTACTGTTGTTGTTGTTGCTACACAGGTACACTCACCTCAAACTGTTCGTGTCCTCGACAATCATAATGAACCGCTGGAGTGAACCCTCGAGTCCTCTGGTTCAGTTATTATTCTCAACCTATAGACGCGCGGTGTTTCTTACAGCACTGGGTAAACAACACAGCGCGGCGCCCAGTATACAGTAGTTACCGAGAGTGTACAGTCACCCACAAAAGTCCTGTCACCTCTCCCCCTGAACCACGAACCACGAGATTCAGGCTCGTGAAGCCGAAGTATCTATGGACAGAATAATGTATCAGTGCCTGGTGCTTCCCGTTCACGAGTCTGAATCTCGGGGTTCGTGAACAGCAGGAGAGAAGACAGGACTTTTGTGGGCGACTTTACCAACGGGTGTAGCTGTTCACGCCTGACCACTGTATACACTGATGTGAGAGTAAACTTACACTATATTATAATAAATATTTGGTTACTATACTGTACTCCCTTATGGTGATGTAGAGACACACATTATGGTGGGTCTGTGGAAGGAGAATTGTCGCGACCTGTGAGGCACGAGGACCACCACCCCGATGACTCCAACTCAGAGTCTTGTGCGTCTAATTAAGGAAAGCCGTTACGGAGGTATAATACCACCCCCCCCCATAATTACCAACAATATTGATTACACAAAGTGGGCAGGGCCTTGAAGTAGGGGAAATTGTGGGGCCAAAACACACAACACTGACGAAATGAAACATAACGAAACTTCCTTACCAGAAGGACCTGACCTAACTTTCCCTGGCACACCGTTGTGTAAAAAACTTACCTTAATTAACAGATGGTGGAGGATAAAGTGGTGATCGTTGTAGTCAGCTTGTAACAAGTTGAGGGAGAACTATTGTTGGTAATGTTCCTTCTTATTGCCGGACGAAGCACTCAACTCTTGGTATCCTTCCACAATTGCTCTATATTTAGCTCATGAACGCCTGTAGCACTACACAGAGGGTGGCAGAATATAATGAGCATTTAAAATGTCAATGGCATCGGTTTTGTTTTCAAATACACGATGAATAGTTTGTAAAACTGAGATAGAACACCAAAACAGAGAGAAGCCATATTGCCACCTGCCACTTAGCCAAGTCAACTGACCATGCGTAACACTGAGACCAACGGTGTCGTCATGATAGGTGCTGTTCATTACACACTGTTCAACCTGATGACCATAGTCCGCTGGGCTCACTTATTATCACGCCATCATCCAGGTTGACCGGCCGATGCACCTCTCACTACACCGAGTGACCGAGGTTGATGGTATTACCGGGTCGCTGTAGTTTGCTTAACTGCTCATTCGCTCGTTAGGGACGAGCTGTATGCACTGCTCCGAGTCCTCGCGTTTGTTCACATGCTTTTACTTTTACCTTCAGAAGGGAATGTTAGAGGAAATGTGTATAACATCCTCAGGTAAGGAACATTATAACCCAGAATACTCACAGGTGTGTAGTTCAGGATCCCAACACTGCCGGCGCTGCGTTATTTCATTTAGTTTCCATACTGACTCAACCGGGCGGAGACGAGGAGTTTTTAAGGCGACTACAGCACAGGACCATCACAGGTACATCACAGGACCATCACAGGTACATCACAGGACCATCACAGGACCATCACAGGACCATCACAGGACCATCACAGGTACATCACAGGACCATCACAGGTACATCACAGGTACAGCACAGGTACATCACAGGACCATCACAGGACCATCACAGGTACATCGGACCATCACAGGTACATCTAGGTACATCTGGGTACATCACAGGACCATCACAGGTACATCACAGGACCATCACACAGGTACATCACAGGACCATCCAGGTACATCACAGGACCATCACAGGTACATCACAGGACCATCCCGGGTACATCACAGGACCATCACAGGACCATCACAGGTACATCACAGGACCATCACAGGTACATCACAGGTACATCACAGGTACATCACAGGACCATCACAGGTACATCACAGGACCATCACAGGTACATCACAGGACCATCACAGGACCATCACAGGTACATCACAGGACCATCACAGGTACATCACAGGACCATCACAGGTACATCACAGGACCATCAGGGTTACATCACAGGACCATCACAGGACTCACAGGACCATCACAGGACCATCACAGGTACATCCTGGGACCATCACAGGTACATCTGGGACCATCCGGGACCATCACAGGTACATCACAGGACCATCACAGGACCATCACAGGTATCCCGGGACCATCACAGGTACATCACAGGACCATCCGACACATCGGGACCATCACAGGACCATCCTGGGTACATCACAGGACCATCACAGGACCATCACAGGTACATCACAGGACCATCACAGGACCATCACAGGTACATCACAGGACCATCACAGGTACATCACAGGACCATCACAGGTACATCACAGGACCATCACAGGTACATCCAAGGACCATCCTGGGTACATCACAGGACCATCACAGGTACATCACAGGACCATCACAGGTACATCACAGGACCATCACAGGTACATCCCGGGACCATCACAGGTACATCGGGACCATCACAGGACCATCACAGGTACATCACAGGACCATCTGGGTACATCTGGGACCATCACAGGTACATCACAGGACCATCCTGGGACCATCACAGGTACATCACAGGACCATCACAGGTACATCACAGGACCATCACAGGTACATCACAGGACCATCACAGGTACATCACAGGACCATCCAGGGTACATCACAGGACCATCACAGGTACATCACAGGACCATCACAGGTACATCACAGGACCATCACAGGACCATCACAGGACCATCACAGGTACATCACA
The DNA here is from genome assembly GCF_018991925.1 of Homarus americanus. Classification (NCBI taxonomy): domain Eukaryota; kingdom Metazoa; phylum Arthropoda; class Malacostraca; order Decapoda; family Nephropidae; genus Homarus; species Homarus americanus. The sequence continues at coordinate 11,392,195 of NW_024734940.1, read as the reverse complement.
GGACCATCACAGGTACATCCTGGGACCATCACAGGTACATCCCAGGACCATCACAGGTACAGCACGGACCATCACAGGACCATCACAGGACCATCCACAGGTACATCACAGGACCATCACAGGTACATCACAGGACCATCACAGCAGGTACATCCTGCATCACAGGTACATCTGGGACCATCACAGGACCATCGGGACCATCACAGGACCATCCAGGACCATCACAGGACCATCACAGACTAGGACCATCACAGGTACATCACAGGACCATCACAGGTACAGCACAGGACCATCACAGGACCATCACAGGACCATCACAGGTACATCACAGGACCATCACAGGTACATCCTGGGACCATCCTGGGTACATCCTAGGACCATCACAGGTACATCACAGGACCATCACAGGACCATCACAGGACCATCACAGGACCATCACAGGTGCATCCTGGGACCATCACAGGTACATCACAGGACCATCGGGTACATCACAGGACCATCACAGGTACATCACAGACCACACTGGGACCATCACAGGTACATCACAGGACCATCACAGGTACATCACAGGACCATCCAGGTACATCACAGGTACATCCTGGGACCATCACAGGTACATCACAGGACCATCACAGGTACATCACAGGACCATCACAGGTACATCTGGGACCATCGGGTACATCACAGGACCATCACAGGACCATCACAGGTACATCACAGGACCATCACAGGTACATCACAGGACCATCACAGGTACATCACAGGACCATCTAGGTACATCACAGGACCATCACAGGACCATCACAGGTACATCACAGGTACACCCAGGACCATCCTGGGTACATCACAGGACCATCACAGGTACATCCTGGGACCATCACAGGTACATCCCGGGACCATCACAGGTACATCACAGGACCATCACAGGTACAGCACAGGACCATCACAGGACCATCACAGGTACATCACAGGACCATCACAGGTACATCACAGGACCATCACAGGTACATCACAGAACCATCACAGGTACAGCACAGGACCATCACAGGTACAGCACAGGACCATCACAGGACCATCACAGGACCATCACAGGTACATCACAGGACCATCACAGGACCATCACAGGTACATCCTGGGACCATCACAGGTACATCACAGGACCATCACAGGTACATCACAGGACCATCACAGGTACAGCACAGGACCATCACAGGACCATCCCGGGACCATCACAGGTACATCACAGGTACATCACAGGTACATCACAGGACCATCACAGGACCATCACAGGACCATCACAGGTACATCAGGGTACATCACAGGACCATCCCAGGACCATCACAGGTACATCACAGGACCATCACAGGTACAGCACAGGACCATCACAGGACCATCCAGGACCATCACAGGTACATCACAGGTACATCACAGGACCATCACAGGACCATCACAGGACCATCACAGGACCATCACAGGTACATCACAGGACCATCACAGGTACATCACAGGTACATCACAGGTACATCACAGGACCATCCAGGTACATCACAGGACCATCACAGG
>NW_024734940.1:11168485-11390532 GCF_018991925.1 Homarus americanus | reverse complement strand
TTCATGGCTGCTGCAGGTGGTGATTTGCATGAAGTGATGGTATAGGTAAGACGGTGGTGGTGGTGGTGACGGTATGGGTAAACGTTGATGCTGCAGGAGGTAGAGCGAATGCTCACGGCCCAGCTTTGATCGTATGTATGAATGACAGGGGGAGGCCGTTGTAAGGAGGGAGGGAGGAGAGTTGGTGAAGGAGGACCAGTGTGTGTTTGATTTGGCCCCACATCCTCGATCTCTCCACACACTCAGGGTCTCTATACAGTCACCTATCCACTAATAGTGACTCTTCAGTTAGTCATGTTAATGTATCTTACTCACTCCCTCTTTCCCCATGCTGACAGAACTAGCTTCATAACTATGAACTATTAATTTGCCAGAATAGGATATCTCCACTACTATGTCCTGATTCCCAGTGTAATCAGAAAATGTCAACCTCTCTTCCTCACAGCCTAACAATACTTCACTTGGACTTTTCAATGAGAGACATCCAGAAGTAGAGAGAGAGGAGGAGGACAACACGTTATTTTTTAACTCAGAAATTGGAAAGTCACTTGTAAGGTTTAATGTGCCTTCAAGAATAACGTTCACAGCAGCATGTCTCATATGTATTACCAGTTTCCTTGGCTTCTAAGTTTATAAAATTGCTGGGCAATACGAGTATTCATGGTACTAAAGCATATATGTAATGGTCTGCGGTGGGTTATATTTAGATGAATCCAAGTGGCCTGTTAGAGACCCTTTTCTTTATCATTCTCATGTGGTATTGGCTATTGGGGTGAGGCGAAGGAAGGCAACTAAACCCAGGTATTATTGTGTGTAATTCAGGAAGAGGCAGAACACCCAGGAAGAATCTGTGAAGGAAGAGGTCAGGGCGTTCTTGGTGATTAGGATTCAAGGAAGTGGGGAAGCGAAAAGAGCACTGGAGAGACTGTCTCAACAGCCCTGAGAAACTTTAAGGTTCTCTTTATTCTTTTCAACAGATTAGAGAGAAGGAACAAGCTTATTGTGTGTGTGTGGCTGGGAGGGAGATACATGCGATCGTCATAGGCAGTGTATAGGGAGATGACTGGAGTAAAGATATGTAGTATATTTTATATTTTATCCATCAAGATAAACGGTACAGAAGAGTGTGGTACAGGAGGCCACGGTTGAGGTGATTTGACCCCACATTTCTTCCTGCCAAGCAATGTAAATCAGAATTTACTTGAAGGACGACCCCTCAGTTCTACTAACTGAGAACCCTGATTTTTTTCTGTAGGTTCAGTACACACCTGATCTCAAATTGCCAAATTTGATGAAGGTTTGAACGAAATGCAAAGATTAAGAATATTATATACAATTACCTAGAATCAGACCAAACATTAAGCTAGAGCTCCAAAGCCAAGGTAGTCTGTCTACTTCTATGGGTGGCCCTGAATCATCCCAGCCCTCAGAAATCTTAGATGGTAGAATAAAATCTGGGGGTGACAGAACATGGCGGGATTAAACACACTGTGAGCATGTGGATTGGATCTTTCTGACGTGGAGGAGACTCATCCTGCCAAAGGTGCTTACGGAAGGGAACAATTTAGGTCTCCCTCGGTCATTGTACTAATAAGTGTGTGGTGTCCCAAGAAGCCATGCAGAGCAATGACCCACTTCCTGCTTCAGTTCTGTTATTCCCAGAGAGGTCCAACAGCTGTTGAGGCCCTTGACGGAGGTGGTCAGTTTTTAAAAAGTCTGTTGTTACGGTGTGGCACCTGAGTTAGCGTGACCAAGGGCCGGGTAAAGAGCAAGGTTCACATGCCTGGTGCCTCCTGCAGTGTGAGGCGGGATCAGGTGAGGCTTGGGAGGAGGAAGGGCCATGCTGTTACCAGTGAGTACTGCTGCCATGGCTGAGACAGACGGAAGCAGGTAGCGGTTGGCCAGCATGGTGGACTGAACACACACACCAATGAACGACGACCAACCCTGCCAACGGCCTCACCCCCATCCCCACCCTCCCTAACTCTCCTCAGCCTTCCTTCTAATTTTTTCATAACTTTCTAACCACATTTCTCCTTGTAATCCTGTTACGTGTCTGTCTTTTAACTTTGGCACCCAAATTATCTGTTAAATTTAATCTCCAAACCTCAACCAGCCCTGAGTACATGGCGGCTATAAGAGTAAAGTCCCAGGTTTAATTTCTCTGCTAGATGCAGGAAATTCATTAAAGCAGAAAATCAAACGCTGTCATAATTTATACTGGTATAAAAATCTTTGTAAGAGTCTCAAATTCTTGAGGTGGACTAAGATGATCTGTACTAAAATGTCACACACACACACACATACTCATGAAGACATATCAACATGGCAGTTCCTTCATTTTAAGACTCCCCACCCCACAATACTACAGCTAAATCTGCTTTTTCTTCCTCATTCTTTCCGATCCCCCAAACCCTGTATACTTCATATTCTTTTGCTGATGATATATAATGTTTCATCAAAAAGAATAAACAGAGGCTTTGGTGAGGGGAATGTAGAGGTGAAAGGGAGGGGCCTTATCTGAATTGATTAATATGTAATCTTGGATGAATGTATGTCTTGGACTGAGGCCCCAAAAGCAGTTGTATAATTAGCATATATATAAACCCTCATATTCCTTTCCCTCCCTCCCTCCTCCCCCTCTCTCTTCAATATCCCTTTGTTTGTTGTTTATTGTTAACACTATGAAAATGCCACAGCAATATGCAAGCGGTCTAACTTGTACACAAAAAAGCAACGAAGGCAAAACAGGAAATAATAGGAGCTAATAAAAAAATGCAAAAAATAAGAATCGGGGCTACAAAATAAAATACAGCTACAAAAACAGTAAAAATGTTAACGGGCTACAAAAAACAGAAAAAAAAATCATACAAAAACAGTAAAAAATAAGTAACGGACTACAAAAAACAGTAAAATAAAGACCAAATAAAAAATTTTAAAAATGCTACAAAATAAAAATGTTAACAGGGATACAAAAACAGTAAAAATAAAGAATAAAAACAAAAAAAAAATGAATCAAACAAAAAAAAAAAAAAGCATAGGACATACAAAAAATTAAAAAATAAGTAAACAGAAGAATATAAAAACAGTAAAAAATGTTAACGGGGCTACAAAAACGGTAAAAAAAATTAACGAGGCTACAAAAACAGTAGAACAGGGTTGTTTACAGTGAAGAAGACACGTAAGGACAATACACGATAAAGAGTGACTTATATATAATAAAAAAAAAGTTATATTAACGAAGGAATTTATTTATTTAACCATTGTGTTGATGTGAGGTAAAAAGAATATACTATGTTGAATATTACATGTTATTGTAGATGTAGGAACAGGCACAATTGACTCAGATGAAGCAAGACAGTTGACTCATGAAGTAAGACAATTGACTCAGATGAAGCAAGACACAATTGACTCAGATGAGGCAAGACAGTTGACTCAGATGAAGACAATTGACTCAGATGAAGTAAGACACAATTGACTCAGTTGAAGTAACACACAATTGACTCAGTTGAAGTAAGACAGTTGACTCAGATGAAGTAAGATTTAAGCGAGTCATATGAAGTGTGGGGGAGTAGGAAGTCGACTCAGCCCTAAGGAGGCGATGAAGGAAGGGGGTGAAGGAGGAGGAGGAGGAGGAGGGGGTGAAGGAGATTTCAATACGACGGAGGGAAGTAATCCTTGAGGGGCGGACTCTCACAATAGCAGCGTCTGTGTAGCGTCTGTGTCTGTGTACTAGTGTAGTCTGTGTCTGTCTGTGTGGAGGATTACCAACAGTTTGTGGTAATAATAATGATCACCTCCATTGTTTCCTTCCCCTTTCATCCCTCACCCCCCCCTCCTCACCTCCCTCACCCCCCCTCCTCACCCCCCTCACCTCCCCCCTTCTCTCCCCCTCACCCTCCTGTGTTACTTTCTCAGCTCACGCCTCACGACAACTTACATTTGTTATTGTATTACGTCACGAGGGGTTCATTATATACACCCTACTGTGTTGTAAGATGAGGGGGCAGGGAGAGGGGGAGGGGGGTGGGGGGGGGTGAGGGGGTTGAGAGAGCACGTGGAAGAAGGTGGAGGAGAGATGAAAGAACACGTAGGAAGAATAGAAACAGGAGGAAAGGATGACAGACCACGTACTGTCTGTCATCTCCAACACAATAAAGTCTGGGTGTTCTAACTGTGTCTGTAAGATATATGGAACACTATGAGAAGGCCGAGGTCATCTGTGTGTGTGTATGAATGAGTTATTTTGTTATTTTGTCGTGTATGTTATTTTGTCGTGTATGTTATTTTGTCGTGTTTTTTGTGGGTCTTTTATTTATTCTTTGTTTATTTGTTATTTTTTGGTTTATTTTTTGTTTATTTTTTGGTTTTTATTTGGTTTTGTTTTGTTTACGTATGTGTGTGTTAGGGTAGCTATTGGTTGTGGGTGATAGATAGATAGATAGATAGATAGATAGAGAGATAGAGAAAGAGAGAGAGAAAAGAAATTTTTCAGAGTATTGTTGAAGAAGTGTTAAGAGGAGACCCCCCTCACGCCCCCTCAGGCCCCCCCGCTCACGCCCCTCACGACAGTACCTTCTTGTTCTAAGCACAGACGGGCCGAATGAGGGGGAGGTGTTCATGATATTCAAGGTTCAGGGTTCAAATGTTTGTAGGGGCTCACAAATCACAGTGCTTGTTCGGGTTCAGTGCAAAGGTTTCACAGTATTTTGCCAGGGTTCAGTGTCCGGGTTTCACAGGCATTTAGTGTATCCTCGCCTTCTGCATCTTCGTCACCAGTTAAGGTTCCCTTCAGGCCCTCACGAGCCTCCCTGGGTGTGTTGGGCACCTCCCTTCTCCCTGCCCTCTCGTCTCCCCTCTATTTCCCCTCCTCTCCTTCCTCGCTTTCTTTCCCTCCTCTTTCCATTCTTCCTCACCAATTTAATCCTTCCATCCTTTCTCTCACCATCCTCTTCATCTTTACATTCTCTCCTCCCTCTGCACCCTCCCCTTCCTCCTTCTCCCATTCATTCCACCCTCTCTTTCACTCTCCCCTTTCTACCTCATTCTTCCTCTCCCTCCTCCCCTCTCCCCCGTCATTATCATATTAACCCTTTTCACTGATCTTGACGCATATTTTGTCTTTCCTCCATCTCCTTTGTACTCTTCTGTCTCCATCTTGTTTTCTCCCTTTGTCCTCTCATCTGATAGAGGAGGAGGAGGAGGAGGAGGAGGATGGGGAGGTCGTAAGTGAGGTACATGAGCAAGCAGGTGAGTGTAAGGGGAAGCAGGCGCAGCAGACACACCTAGCAGGAGGGAGAGAGGGTGGTGCGTGGATATCTATGATCTCTCCTCTAGTCTAGTCCCCCTACACGATGTTCCTACCCCGCCACACCCCACTCCACTCTACCACACACCCCACTCCACCCCGCCACATCCCACTCCACTCTATCACATCCCACTCCACCACACCCCACTCCATTCCACAATAACGTGATTCTCAACTGAGCCTCCCCACTGCAGCAGACAGGTATATGCTTGCCCCTCCCTCCCTGCCCTCCCTCCCTCCTCCCTGCCCCTCCTCCTGCCCCTCCTCCTCCCTGCCCCCTCCTCCCTGCCCCCTCCTCCCTGCCCCCTCCTCCTCCCTGCCCCTCCTCCCTGCCCCCTCCCTCCCTGCCCTCCTCCTCCCTGCCTCCCTCCCTCCCTGCCCCCCCTCCCTCCTCCCTCCCTGCCCCTCCTCCTCCCCTGCCCCCTCCTCCCTGCCCCCTCCTCCTGCCCCTCCCTCCTCCCTGCCCCTCCTCCTCCCTGCCCCCTCCTCCCTCCCTGCCTCCCTCCTCCTCCCTGCCCCCCTCCTCCTCCTCCCTGCCCCCTCCTCCTCCTCTCTGCCCCCCTCCTCCCTTGCCCCCTCCTCCTCCCTGCCCCCCTCCTCCTGCCCCCTCCTCCCTGCCCTCCTCCTCCCTGCCCCTCCCTCCTCCCTGCCCCTCCTCCCTGCTCCTCCCTCCTCCCTGCCCTCCCTGCCCCCTCCTCCCTCCCTGCCCCTCCCTCCCTGCCCACTCCCTCCTCCCTGCCCCCCTCCTCCTCCCTGCCTCTCTCCTCCTCCCTGCCTCTCTCCTCCCTGCCCCCTCCTCCTCTTCCTCCTGCCCCCTCCTCCTTCTCCTTCCTGTCTCCTCCCTGCCTCCATCAATACCTTGTTTCGATACGTTATAGGAACATCGTCGCCTCCACCACCACCATTGACGGCAATCATCCCAATTCACTGTCATTCGTGCCTTCCTGTGCTCCTGTTCTTCCTCCTGTCATTACACTATCAGTTGAAGTAGTCATAGTTGTTGTTAAACGATGGTATGTGTAAAGTAAAGGTAGATGTTATGTTGAACGAGCAGTGGGTGGTGTGTCTCTTGTAATGCTGAGGGGGGAGGTGTGGCTCTCTAGTAATGCAAGCGAGGGGAGGTGGTGTATTTCAGTAATGCAAGCGAGGAGGTGGTGGCTCTCTCAGTAATGCAAGCGAGGGGAGGTGGTGGCTTCAGTAATGCAAGCGAGGGGAGGTGGTGGTTTCAGTAATGCAAGCGAGGGGGGAGGTGGTGTGGTTTCAGTAATGCAAGGAGGGGGGAGGTGGTGTGGCTCTCTCAGTAATTCACCACAACTTCATTTTAATCAACCTCGCTTCTCACCACACGCAAAAAACACGAAAGTTCATAGACATTAAAACGACCGATTTATTCTCTCTTAACCCAGCGGGACCTTTCAGTGGTCAATGGGTTGGAATGTCGACCTCCATTGCATCACAAACAAGCGAATCGATTCATTCACGAGGCGCCATTGTGGTCCACGTGCAAGTAGTTGTAGGACAGGAGTGGCAACGGGACAGAGGGGCTTTATCCTCGCCCTCCCATACCGCCGTAAATCACCCCTTACCATAGGCCGTTCTCACCCTTATGTCAATAGGGTAATATGACGCTTCTCTCACCTATCAGCCCCTCACTGTAGGACTAAGGAGAGTGGGGACTATTATAGCTGGACTGCATCACTGTTTGGCTAAGGGGACTTTCTCAAGGATCCTTCATACCATCCTACCATCCTTCATTCACCCTGCCGTATCCTTCATAGGTTATAAGGGCGATATTGTGGCCAGATTTTAGGTGATTTTCAGTCTTAAAAAAACCCACGTGTAATAAGATCAGTTTTGCACGAGTTTTAGCCTAGGTGTAGTGGATGCATACTGAGGACAAGACGGTCATAAGAGGACAATTATAGGGAGGAAAAAATGCGTAGTTCCCAGTGTGTGTGTGTGTGTGTGTGTGTGTGTGTGTGTGTGTGTGTGTGTGTGTGTGTGTGTGTGTGTGTGTGTGTGTGTGTGTGTGTGTGTGGGGGGGCTGGGGGAGGAGGCGGTGCTGAGGGAAGTGTATGGGGTGGTGGTGCTGGGATGAATGAATGGCTGGCAGATTCATTCATTACGCTTATTACACCCCCCTCCCTCACCCCCCTCCCTCTTTCCCTCTTCCTCCCTCACCCCCTCCTCCTCCCCTCCCTCACCCCCCTGAGCTGTTGTTCTTCCGCCAAACACAGTTTTTCGCCCGTCAGTTCCGGAGATAATTACCAGGTGCAGGAGATGACCAGGTGTGGTGTCCCAGCCTCTCTGTGTCCCAGTGTCCTGATCTTCCTGTGTCCCTGTTTCCCAGCCTCCCTGTGTCCCAATGTCCCAAACCTGCCTGTGTCCCAGCCTCCTGTGTCCCAGCCTCCCTGTGTCCCAACCTCTCAATGTTCCAGCCCCTGTGTCCCAGCCTCCCGTGTCCCAGCCTCCCCTGTGTCCCAGCCCCTGTGTCCCAATGTCCCAACCTCCCTGTGTCCCAATGTCCCAGCCTCCTGTGTCCCAGCCTCCCTGTGTCCCAGCCTCCCTGTGTCCCAGCCTCCCCGTGTCCCAGCCTCCCTTTGCCCCGGCACGTACCGTAAGGACATACCAAACATAACTATTAACTATATGATAATAAAACACATAATAGGTAGGGCTACTTAGATCACTGGAGGCCACCACAAGTATACCTCACCTGGGCCTCTCACCACCACATAGTTTCGTGACAATTGTGAGAGGAGGAGGAGGAGGAGGACAATGGGCTCCACACTCCATCACGGGGCGGTGAGGGCCAACACAGACAGCGTGAGACTCCAAGTATTCCGACGGGGAGTGAACAGTGGGAGGGGGAGGTCATCCTTGAAGTGGGGTAGAGGTCATCCTTGAAGTGGGGGAGAGGTCATCCTTGAAGTGTGGGAGAGGTCATCCTTGAAGTGTGGGAGAGGTCATCCTTGAAGTGTGGGAGAGGTCATTCTTGAAGTGTGGGAGAGGTCATCCTTGAAGTGGGGGAGGGGGGTCATCCTTGAAGTATACCTTTATAGGGTCTTGGAGGTTGATGTGTCCCACCCCTCCACCAGGTACAGTACAGAGGCCATGTAGAGGTGGAGGTCGAGTAGGAGGACATTCCACTTGAACCTCCCAACCTCTAAGGACACAGTTAACCTCAGAGGATTTTAACATTATGAAAGACAAACCTCATTCCATAATAACTCTTCTTTATCCGGAAAAAAAAGTATTCACCCAAATGTATTCTTCATCATATCCGGTGTTTACTGTGTTCGTCCGTTATATAACCGGTGAGTGAACTAATTGTAACGTTTGTGGAGTGGTGGTAGAGGGGGGGGGGTCAGGAAGTGTGGTGCAGGAAGGAAATCCGCCACCACGCCAGGATACAGAGTTGACTGCTTCATTGCTGGATTTAAACGGTGGTCATAAGCTGGTGACTAAGCTGGGGTAGTGTGGTGAGGGATGATGGTGGTAATGTGTGGTGAGGAAGGATGGTGGTAGTGAGTGGTGTATGGTGAGTGAGGAGGATGGTGGTGTGTGGTGAGGGAGGAAGGATCATGGTAATGAAAGAGAGAGAGAGAGAGTGAGTGAGAAAGTGTGTGTGAGAGAGAGAGAGAGAGAGAGATGTGAGATACACTCCTCCCAGGTCAACGTTCAACTCTCACACACTGAACACTGTCATTCACACACCATCAACAATTTTTTGAGAGCTCGTTCACAGTGCAATTTAAAATGGAAAGTTTGAAGTAAAGTGTGTGTGTGTGTGTGTGTGTGTGTGCGCGCGCGCGCCCCCACCCCCTTTCCTGTTAACAGAATCATTACCTGTTGACTTGTGATCATCGTGCATAGATTAACAGGATAAACAGATCGTCGTCGGCCAGGTAATAAGAATCTGTGGTCTGAGCTGAGTAGGGGGGCGAAGTAACCAGGTCTCCCCTTCGTCACCACTTCCTGACGTGACCCACACACACACACACACACACACACACACACACTATTGACGTGACACTCAGCTCAGGTCTTACTCTCAGGCACCATCACGTTTCAACACCATTGTAATTTTTCATACGTTTTTACCGTTGTCATTTCTTATCTTCTTCATTAAAACGAAAGATGATACAGCACTTTATTATTGGTTGTTTTGTAGTTAGTATGTATTGTTTTGTAATATCCGGAATTTACTGTAACATGATGTAACCTGTGATAATGTCGATAAAGAACTCCATCCTGCCTCAAGAAAAAATATCACGTTATTATTCCTCGAGTACATGATTGGTATACCTCATCCAGTCTTGAACTATCCTGCTTCGTGACCATCCCCCCTCAACCCCCGGACGCGGTGTTCCTGCCTCGATTTAAAACCGCGTCGACCGTCAAATCAGAAAGTTGAGATGGCGTTTAGTAGGAGGGAGGCGATGGAGAGGTCGTGTGGGGGTGGGAGGGAGGGAGGGAAACGGTAGATGGGAGGGAGGGAAGAAGGGTGAAGAAAGGGAAATTGTGGAAGGGGGGAGAGGGAGAGGTACAGTCAGTCCCCTCCCCCCCCTCCCGAGGTCTTACCGTAGTGTTCTCGACTGTCACTAGATGTCAGGGTGTTGCATATACAGTGTGACTCTTCTATGTGTATATATGGAATACATGTATTATCTGTATACATACTGAATTGTATACTTGCATCTGTTTTATTTATACATATCTTAAATCCTGTTTGATGAATTAACTGATTAAAAATAAACTGAGCTGGTTGTAAAAGGTGTGATGGTGTGGCAGGTACGATGGTGTGATAGGTGTGATGGTGTGGTAATTTGTGGTTGGTGTGGCAGATACGATGGTGTGGTAGGTGTGATGGTGTGGTAATTTGTGGTTGGTGTGGCAGATACGATGGTGTGGTAGGTGTGATGGTGTGGTAATTTGTGATGGTTGTTGTGGCAAATGTTAGGTGGTGTTGAAATGTGATCTATAATGTTAAATTTGCGTTTGAATTGTGGTTGATGGTTAATAGAAAGTGATGGATGGTGGTAGAAGGTGGGGAGTGGTGGTAGATTAGTGGTAGGGAGGGTGCTGCTGATCCGAGGAAAGTGGTAGTGGGTGTTGGTGGTGGATGGTAGAAGGTGTTGGTGTTGGGTGGTGGTAGTGGGTGGTGATGGGGATTTAAGGAAGCCTCATAAGTGTACTCTGGGTGTCCGCCATCTGTCACTGTGAAGCGACAGGACAGGAGGGTGAGGGGGAGGTGTTGTCCTGGTGTAGGTGTAGCGCATGGAGAGGGTGGGTGTTGTCCTGGTGTAGGTGTAGCGCATGGAGAGGGTGGGTGTTGTCCTGGTGTAGGTGTAGCGCATGGAGAGGGTGGGTGTTGTCCTGGTGTAGGTGTAGCGCATGGAGAGGGTGGGTGTTGTCCTGGTGTAGGTGTAGCGCATGGAGAGGGTGGGTGTTGTCCTGGTGTAGGTGTAGCGCATGGAGGATGGGTGTATTGTTCATTTCTTGTATACACATGGATATAATTCTGCAGTTATGATGATTATGATAATGATGATGATGATGATGATGATGATGATGATGATGATGATGATGATGATGATGACAGGCAGGGCATCACCATATATAAATACCATTGATGTTACGGTGGCGTGCGTGCGTGCTCCCGTGCTCACCACTGGCTCGGGTGTCACTAACAAACTAAGCCGTGTCAGGTGTCACATCCAATCATGTGTTAGATGTTAGCTGTAATCAAGAGTTGTGCTTCAAGGCGTTACACTAGAGAGAGAGAGAGAGAGAGAGAGAGAGAGAGAGAGAGAGAGAGAGAGAGAGACCTTATATTTTCTTTGTACCGTCACCTTGGAGGGGAGCCAAATTTCCTCTGCTTTTACCTCGGTTTTACCTGCATCGTCATTCAGTTGTGCTTGACGTTGCTGGCTGCCTTTCCCTTATATAAACTGGCCGTGAGCCAGGCGTGGCCTCGGGGCTCTGCTCCTTCAACAGAAATCACACCTTAAGGGAGAGGAGAGTCGCGGTGAACCCTGGACGATATCTTGAGGCCGGTGTGAGTCAGTCAGTATTGGTCAGTATAATGAGTGAGTGAGTCAGTAAAATGAGTTAGTGAGTCAGTATAATGAGTGAGTCAGTCAGTATGGGTCAGTATAATGAGTGAGTGAGTCAGTATAATGAGTGAGTCAGTCAGTATGGGACAGTATAATGAGTGAGTCTGTATAATGATGCCTTCTGCCACCACCAGTTAGGAGGGAAAATATAACACAGGAGACATTGAGTTGGGGCCGTAATGCAGTAGCGAGAGGAAGGAGGGGTGAATGATGGAGAGGGGGGATGGGGAGGTAGGTGAGAGAGGGAGAGGAGGGGGGGGGTCACTGTGTCCACAACTGCAGCTCAGAGAGGGAGGTGACGGCGTTCTTCTTGTGTTTATCTAGCCTCCCCACCTCCTACCTCCCCCCCCCTCCATCATCTCCCACTCTTCCCCCTCTCCAACCCCCCTCCACTGTGTTTGTCTTGGCAGCGGAGGTACAGTTGTAGCCTCGATTCACGCAAGGATTCTTCAGCGCTGCCGTCAGGAGGTGGATGGATCTCCTGTCTCCTGTGTGTGTGTACGTCGCCTTCGGGTATAATGGATTGGTTAGGTTAAGTTTGCTGGGTGTAGGGGGGGGGAGTGTATGGTGGCGCTGGTGAGAGAGGGTGTGTCGCTGGTCTAGGGTGTGCTGGATGTGTAGTGGTACCGGTTACACATAATGAAGGTGTTTAGGTCCCTGGTGTGTGTGCGTGTGTGTGTGTGTGCGTGTGTGTGTGTGCTTGTGCGTGCAGGTAATCACACTGGGAGAGAAGCTGTTACCTTTACTGTCTTGGCTGGATCGTAAATTCGCCAGGAGAGTTCAGGAGTTATTTTATTTCCGGGCAACAGCTGACACGGCGAGGAGGTAACCATCAAAGGTGCCGTGTTGTTTTTGTCGATCACACACACACACACACATACACACACACACACACATACACACACACACACATACACACATACACATACATACACACACACACACACACCATCAAACTAATTCCAAACACGAAATATGACAGCTGATCATCCTCTTACGACCACCATTTCAGTAACAGATGTGATGGAGGTCTTGTAAACAGGAGGAGAAGGACCCGGTATAGATGATAGTAATAAGAGGTTTTTATTCAACAACAGGTAGCAGAGGACCCACATGGCCGTGGGTTATACTGTGTTGAGGCTGTGTAATCCCTGTCATAAGGAGGGAATAGAGGAGGGGGGAGGGACCCTTCAACAGCTGGTCCCTCGTATAGATAATAACTTCCTAGGAACTGAGAGGGACTGGGGTGAGCAGATGGTTGTTGTGGTAATGTGGAGTAAGAGTGGTGGTGTGTCGGAAGGTCGGGGAGGCTAGGAGGAGGCCCTGAGTTACCTGGAGGTTACCTGGAGGTTACCTGGACCACGTGCTTCTCCCTCTCGTGCCCCACGGGAGGAAAATTCCCCCCAAACAGTATCTCACCTGGACAGAATCCGTTGAGTAGTTAGTGAGATGTTGAGAGCTGCACGGACGTAGAATCAGCGGACACCACCAGGATTCTCAGGACATCACCAGCACTCTCAGGACATCACCAGCACTCTCAGGACACCACCAGCACTCTCAGGACACCACCAGCACTCTCAGGACATCACCAGCACTCTCAGGACACCACCAGCACTCTCAGGACATCACCAGCACTCTCAGGACACTACCAGCACCTCAGGACACCACCAGGATTCTCAGGACATCACCAGCACTCTCAGGACATCACCAGCACTCTCAGGACATCACCAGCACTCTCAGGACATCACCAGCACTCTCAGGACATCACCAGCACTCTCAGGACACCATCAGCACTCTCAGGACACCATCAGCACTCTTAAGACACCACCAGCACTCTTAAGACACTACCAGCACCCTCAGGACACCACCAGCACTCCCAGGATATCACCAGCACTCCCAGGACATCACCAGCACTCCCAGGACATCGCCAACAGTCTCAGGACATCACCAGCACTACAGGACACTTCACAACACCACCAGCACTCTTAGACATCACCAGCACTCAGGACACCACCAGTCCTCTCAGGAAACCACCAGCACTCTTCAGACACCACCGGCACTCTCAGGACACCAATCGCACTCTCAAGACACCACCAGCACTCTTAGGACACCACCAGCACTCCTGTGACACGATCAGCACTCTCAGGACACTACCAGCACTTCAGGACACTACCAGCACTCTCAGGACACCATCATTACTCTCAGGACACCATCAGCACTCTTAGGACACCATCAGCACTCACAGGACACCACAACACCATCAGCACTCACAGGACACCACAACACCATCAGCACTCTCAGACACCTTACAGGACACCATCAGCACTCAGGACACCATCAGCACTCACAGGACACCACAACACCATCAGCACTCACAGGACACCACAACACCACCAGCACTCACAGGACACCACAATACCATCAGCACTCTTAGGACACCACCAGCACTCTCAGGACACCATCAGCACTCACAGGACACCACAACACCACCAGCACTCAGGACACCATCAACACCTTGGCTGGGGCTGGCAGAATTTTCTCTTCAATAATTATGGTTGTCAGGCGAGGGAGAGGCAAGCACGAGTTTAATTAGCAGGGGAGACTTACCTCAGGGAAACCCACAGCATCTAGCAGAAGAACTAGCAGAGCAACAGCAAGCAGAGAAGTAGGCAGTTCACCTTGGGTAGGACAGACCTGCCCGCTGGCCAACACGCCGGGAAACTCGCCTCTCTCACACACACACACACACACACACACACACACACACTTTTTCTTCAATGTTTATTTTCATCCATGACTCGATAATTTTTACCGTCACTCAACTCACCCAGACTATTGGCTCGGAGGTGAAGTATTAATGCACAGTATTAGAGCATCTAGCGCCTGGTCCGTGCCCGAGTTCTCTCCCGCTTCCTTGTTTACAGGTGGCTGGAAGGTACCGTTGTTGAGCATCTTAATTCAGCCATCATACAGTGGCAATAATATAGTTGACGTGCTCTTGACAGTTACATCTCGTACGGGAGAGTTACTGCTGTTCACAACTAACCACCCAGTATGGTGTGACGATGAGTGAGGACGAGACCCACGCCCTCGTCACTATCCTGCCTGACTGACAACATTGTGGGCGTGCGACGAGATGACAGCACAGACACACGCCTCTTGCAACCCCCACGCCCGTCACTAAGCCTTGAAGAACTGATGTTTAGATTTGTATTATGAAGAAGTTTTATTGTTGATGTTGTTTTACTCTTGACTGATAAGAAATTAAGGGGGGAAGTTTCTCAGATTAAGGGGAGGAAGTTTCTCAGATTAAGGGGAGGAAGTTTCTCAGATTAGGGGGGGAAGTTTCTCAGATTAGGGGAGGAAGTTTCTCAGATTACGGGAGGAAGTTTCTCAGATTAGGGGAGGAAGTTTCTCAGATTAAGGGAGGAAGTTTCTCAGATTAAGGGAGGAAGTTTCTCAGATTAGGGAGGAAGTTTCAGATTAAGGGGGAAGTTTTCAGATTGTGTGGAGGAAGTTTTCAGATTAGGGAGGAAGCCAGATTAAGGGAGGAAGTTTTCTCAGATTAGGAGGAAGCTTGTGATTAGGGAGGAAGTTTCTCAGATTAAGGAGGAAGTTTCTGATTAGGGAGTGAAAGTTTCTCGATTAAGGGAGTGGAAGTTTCTTGCATTAAGGGGGGAAGTTTCTCAGATTAAGGGGGGGAAGCCAGATTATGAGGAAGTTTCAGATTAGGGGAGCAGTTTCAGATTATGAGCAGTTTCTCAGATTAAGGGAGTGAAGTTTCTCAGATTAAGGGGGAAGTTTCGGGGATTAGGGAGGAAGTTTCCTCGATTATGTGGGGATGGTGTTTTCAGATTAGAAGGAAGTTTCAGTCACTAGGTGGTGGGGGTGTTGAGGGAGGAGGCGTTAATAACACAGCGTCACCCTCAGGCAGCAGTTAAGTAGAAAATTCCCCGGAGAAATTGGTAGAACTATCGCGGTCATAATCGGTGTTACACTGGTGTTACTAGTCATAATTGGTGTTAATGTGTCATAATTGGTGTTAATGTGTCATAATTGGTGTTAATGTGTCATAATTGGTGTTACTGTGTCATAATTGGTGTTAATGTGTCATAATTGGTGTTAATGTGTCATAATTGGTGTTGATGTGTCATAATTGCTGTTGATGTGTCATAATTGCTGTTGATGTGTCATAATTGGTGTTAATGTGTCATAATTGGTGTTACTGTCATAATTGGTGTTAATGTGTCATAATTGGTGTTAATGTGTCATAATTGGTGTTAATGTGTCATAATTGGTGTTACTGTGTCATAATTGGTGTTAATGTGTCATAATTGGTGTTAATGTGTCATAATTGGTGTTGATGTGTCATAATTGCTGTTGATGTGTCATAATTGCTGTTGATGTGTCATAATTGGTGTTAATGTGTCATAATTGGTGTTACTGTCATAATTGGTGTTAATGTGTCATAATTGGTGTTAATGTGTCATAATTGGTGTTAATGTGTCATAATTGGTGTTACTGTGTCATAATTGGTGTTAATGTGTCATAATTGGTGTTAATGTGTCATAATTAGTGTTACTGTGTCATAATTGGTGTTGATGTGTCATAATTGGTGTTAATGTGTCATAATTGGTGTTACTGTGTTATAATTGGTGTTAATGTGTCATAATTGGTGTTAATGTGTTGTAATTGGTGTTACTGTGTCATAATTGGTGTTGATGTGTCATAATCGGTGACCATAATCGGTACAGCGCTTAATGGGTCTCTCCACTAACTAGACCAAACATGACTACAGTTACCAGTCGTGTTGTGACGAGAGAAAAGTAACATCTACATTTTGGTGGTAGATTTACGACTTACCGAAGTAGCTGTTACCTTTAACCCTCAGCTAAATAGGGAAAGCAAATGGGCTGCAATTGTTGGGTAGTTTTTGGTGGTTTCTGGCAGCTAGGTACTTGATCCCCTTCCTACCTCCTCCTCCTCCTACTACCGGTATTTTGGCAAGATTCTCACCCCCCCCCCCTCCTCCAGCCCCCCCTACCGGTACTATAGCTCTCCTACCGGTACTATAACAAGATTCTCACCCCTCCAGCCCCCTACGGTACCTATAGCCTCCTAATGGGTACTATAACAAGATTTCAATTCCTCCTTCCCTACCGGTACTATAACAAGATTCTCACCCCACTCCAGTCTCCCCCACCGGTACTGTGGCAAGATACTCAAATTTGGGTCAGGATTTCTTAATAGTTCTTCAATTTCCTGCCAGACTGAAGCTGTAAGAACGCGGGTAACTAGATCACTTGAGCTGACACACACAGGCGAATACCGTATAGGAATTTACCGTGTACACGGAAGGTATATAGAGAGTGAAAGAGAGGAGGGAGGAGTGGGAGAGAGAAGAGAAGAATAGGAGAGAGAAGAGAGGAAGGAGGAGTAGGAAAGAGGGGAGGAGTAGGAGGAGAGAGGAGGAGTAGGAGAGAGGGGGAGAAGTAGGAGAGAGTGAAGGAGGAGGAGGAAAGAATAAGAGAGAGAGGAGGAAAGGTGGGAGGAGTAAGACAGAAGAGAGGAAGGAGGAGTAGGAGAGAGAGGAGGAGGAGAGGTGAAGTGCCCACTGACCAACCGGCTGTGATAATTGGTTGTCCTGCTTGCCCTCCACACTCACCCTCACCCCACGAACCTACACTCACACCCCCACCCTGCACACCCTCACCCTCCCCCCGAGCCTGCACACCCTCACCCCAGCCTGTACACTCACCCCCGATCCTGCACACCCTCACCCCAGCCTGTACACTCACCCCCGATCCTGCTCACTCACACTGTCAGTTGATTCTGCAACACGTGGGGAGAGGTGAGAGGAGGGGAGGGGAGGGTTGGTGAAGGGAGAGAAAGAGGGAGGGAGAAAGATAGGAAGAGAGAGGGAAGAAGGGGGGAAAAAGTTAGTGAAGGTGTTGTCTTGTTTACACTGGTGACATAGTTCCATTGGCACAGTTTTAGTCCATTGGTTAAGGGCACCTGTACAGTGGAGGCACAACAGGTGAACATGAGGTGGTAGATTGGTGCACTAGTGGGGACAACAGTGAGCCTAGCGAGTGATTGGTGAGGAGAGGGTGGGGGGTGAGAGGTGAGGAGAGGGTAGGGGGTGAGGAGGAGGAGAGGGGTGGAGGGGTGAGAGGGTGAGGGAGAGAGGGGTAGGGGTGAGAGGGGAGGAGGGTGGGGGTGAGAGGTGAGGGGAGAGGGTAGGGGGTGGGAGGTGAGGAGAGGTGGGGGGGAGGGTGAGAGGGGGAGGAGGGAGGGGTGGGGGGGTGAGGTGAGGAGGGTGGGGGGGTGAGAGGTGAGGAGAGGTTCTCTGTGGGGGGTGACAGGTGAGGAGGAGATACGAGGTACCGTGTAGGTGACATGAGAGACACAGACATTTCCACCTGAACGATTCCCGGTCAAGATTTTTGTCTGTCTGTGTGTGTGTGTGTGGGTGGGTGGGTGTGTGTGTGGGTGGGTGGGTGTGTGGGTGGGTGGGTGGTCACTGTATAGGCCACCGCGTGTAGTTCCCCTTCCTTCCAATTTAATCCGCCTAGTCATCATCTTTTATTTCACTGTCCCTCCCCTCCCCTCCTCTCCCCCCCTTCTCCCCCTCCCCACATATAACATCTTTTGTCTCTTCCATCTCCCCTTCCACACCCACCCTTCCGTCCTCTATCCGCCTTGGTCGTTAAGACAATGTGAAAGGAGTGGAAGAGAAAGGAAAAGACACTGGGAGGAGGGAGGAGACAGTGGGAGAGGAGGGAGGAGGAAGGGAGGGGGACAGTGAGAGGGGAGGAGGGAGGGGGACAGTGAGAGGGGACACAAGGGTCTAACTACACTCGATTCGTCTATGTCGTTTTAGTATTGAAATCTGACTCGAATTATCAGCATCACTCTTTCTTATAACTCTTGTGTCTATTGCAGCTGATAAAGGGGTGGGTGGTGTTGATGGGTGGCGTGAGGTGAGGGTGGCGGGGTGATCAAGGTGGGTAGCCGGTGTTGGTTGTGACGCCCTGGACAAAGGTAAGACAAACACCCCTGCACACGTTGGTCCACACAGCCCAAACACTCGTTACCTGTGTCTCGCTCACCTGTACTCCTCTTATTTTAATTTATTTTATTTTACACTCATTCACTTTTTAATGATTAATGAACGTAAACTTGTGAAAGAACTGCACACAAGACCCAAATGGTGTGCAAAAACTCGTCTCGGAGCACCTGTTTAATTACGAGGTGGCGGGACAACACGACACACAGGTAGAATGATGCTGTGACCACTGGTAAACACCGGGTTACCTTTGACACTTCGCGGTCAGGTAGGAAAAACTGATGAGACTATCTGTGGCCATCACGTGTCCGACCTATTGTCTCCTGACTCAATAATCATCGAATGTAAATCGGGCAGACTGACCAGTTTCCCCGGGACAGCGGCAGGGTAGAGTGGGCCTTATCCCTGGCTGGTGTTGAGGCGAGCGTCCCGGGGTCAGGAGGTCACCCCTCCCCGGGTTCACCTGTCCTCCGGTGGGGATGATTAGAGCTGGGCCGTGCACGCACCTGTTGACGCTCCTCCTCCTAAGTGTAGGCTACAGGCCCCCTGCCACCAAGCTGGTCAAGGAACATGGTGCCTGTGTTGTGATTATCTTGAGTCATCAACACAACATGAGTGAAGTGAGGACACGTGTGGGGGCCTTCGCCGTGTATGCCTCCAGGGGGACGACAGAGGGATATCCCGAGGCGCCGTCCCGCCCCAACCATCATCCGATCCCTCCTGCCTCACCCCTGGACACGCCCACACCACATTGCCTCGTGTTACCCTACAGTGAAGCTATAGGTACGGGATAGTGGTGACTTAACTTTACTCCGGACTGCTGTTACACAAGACTCGGCGCCTTAAGTCCCACACAACACGCGGGCTCTCGGGTATTGTGTCACACACCATGTTGTGTTGTGACTCTTACTTCATCGTTGTGTTCTGGTTTTGTGAACGTACAACAGCTTATGAGTTAGGAATACCTAGATTCCTTTTGTACCCTGTGTAGCTCCAGGAGGAGCGCCTGGGGGAGACGCCACCCAGGAGGAGCGGGGTTCAGGTAGCGACGGGGGTGCCCCTGGCCGCTACCGTCCTCATTACCTCCTCCCTCACTTTCTTCATTAAGTTCCCGGGACTGTAATTATCGCTACCAATTATTTTTGTGTTGTGATGTTCCCCAGCGGCCGCCGCCCGCCCCGCCTACCTTCACCATAGATCTCTTATATACGTGTTTCCTATCATTCACAAGGTCAGTCTCACTCCCTGACTTTTCTTTGCCATATTAATGTATTATGTTTTTGGTGGTTCTGCAAACACACACAATACCAGTGTGTACCTGACCATCAAGACTGAGGCCAGATAATAATGCATCTCCCATGTTGTCTTACAAGAGATGTCTCCACTTCGTCAGTCTCCACACTTACACATGTGCAGAGTAGCGTTACTACTAGCTTAACACCTACAACTTTAGGGAGTAAACACATGACACAGGCAGGTGTATAGCAGATGTGCCACGTAAAGTATCCCAGCGTTTGGAATCTCAAGCTGGTGACAGAATCTGTTGTCAGAGCTACGAGCGGACACGCCCCCTGGCCAGAGTAAAACCACCAGACCTTACCTTCTGAAGTTAATCAAACTTTATCTAACTTACAATTCGTCTTGTCCAAGTTTTGTGAAGTTACACGTGTCGGGCCACTAGTATTGTGACCTTGGTGCTGACAGTGGAGAAGAGCCGTAAGGTGCAGTACTGGGAAGCACACCACTGCCTCACAATGACTGGGGCGGACACAACATCGTGAAGATGCTGTCATGGGGGAAGAACAGCAGATAATGACAGAGTAAATAAATGCTCCAACACACATGAGCTAAGTGCTTGCCTGGCGTCTTCTTTCTCATGGAAATGAGTGTTGTGTGAGAGGCTTTGTGGTTCTGGCAACCCTAAGGCGAGGCCTCGGCCCAGCCAAACTCGGCCTCTCCTCCCCGGCCACATAACCAGACAGTCTGTAATGAGCGGAGACTCACGACCTGCCGACGATTTATTGTATTTCAGAGAGTCACGAGACTAACAGCAGGGAGACAGGCAGGAAATTTTAAGGTTTATCAGTTTATTAACAACAACAACGACGACATGGTGTATCGCGTTAGTGTTAACTACAGGTGTGTGTGTGTGTGTGTGTGTGTGTGTGCCGCATCTCACTCGTCACATTTCCTCATCACAAGATCCAACACTTATCGTTGATGGAGATCTTGTGGCCACAAGTCCTGAAAAATATCAAGTTACAAAGTCGTTTGAGCTTAAATTTAGGTGGTGAAAGGAAAGGTTAGGCCCAGCACCTCGGAGGTGAGGTGAGATGCCCCTCTGGAGCCCTGAGGCCTGCCTGACCCTGACCCACACTGGTATAGTACCTCTTGTGGTGTACAGTGTCATGTACTGGTGGTAATAACAAGTTCAAGGATTGTGCTTATGATTCACACATCTCTTTTTTGTGTCTCCTGAGCGTGCTGTAGGAGACGGTGAAAGAGTGAAGAGAGCCAAGTCTGGTCCTCCAGTACCTGGAGGCCGCCAGGTGGGCACGCTCTCTCTCCTTCCACCTTGCTGGAGATGGGCCAGCTCCCGGCCCGCTACCCATACCTGCCACAACTACGCCGTCGCTCTCCTCTTCCGGGTCTCTCGTGTGTTTTCATTTATTTCTCTCATCTTTAAGTTTTCAGTTATCTCCTCGCGTCGTGTCACCTTTACTTTCACTTCATGTACCTCTATGTACTTATTTTTCTTTACGTCCTTCAAGATATATTTCTCTCCCAGTGCTTAGTTATCCTTATTGTCACTCTATCTCTCTATGACCGTCCCTTTCGCCCCCCACAATCCGTGCGTCTCACTGATACCTTCTGCCCGACGTGGCACCTGTCAGACCCCTGCCTCCCTCCCTCAGGTTGCCTGGTCCCTCCACTCACCAGTGTCGATGACCGCCGCACGGAGGGGCAGAGTCCCGCCACCTCACAACTGCAGTTTCATGCGGTTTCTTCGTGTCGTACAATTCTCAAGCTTTGATATTGAGTTGTCCTTGATGACTCACACGCTCCCCGTACACACACACACACACACACACACACACACATGGCGGGAAAAAACGGAAACACATCCCTTAAATCTTGCTACTTCCTGTTTTTTGGGGGATGGTGAGGGATGGAAGGGTTGGCATATGGCACGAGGCGAACAGTGTGGTGGCGACTGATCGTCAGGTTGCCGGCGTGTTGTACGTGACGCTCTTCTTCCTGGTTCTTGATAACTAGCGCGTCCGTCTGTCTGTCCGTTCGTCTGTTTACACTCGAATGGAAAGGAATTATTATTTTTATTAAAGGTTATAGATTGTTATGGTGTTTAAGATTATTAGGTGTGTACCTTTTAGTGCCCAGCCTCATATCTGTTGTGTTACCTGGCCTCACCTGTATATACGTAATTAGCTCCATTAAGTACCTCCCCTTACATACTACACAGTTGTCTTAGGTTCCTCCACACCCACACACTAACCACTTACTTATATACTGTGAGTGCAGCGCCCCCACCCGCCCGCCCGCTACACCCCACCCGCCCGCTGCACCCCCACCCGTAAGCAGCAGTAGTGGACCTCTTCCCTCCAGGCCTCAGGGGGCGGCACGAGCCTCCACACCTCCACCTTGACTCTGAACTGCTGCCTCAAGTACCCGGGAGGAGGAGAAAACTTATGAGATTAGAAACTTCCGGGTATATGTGGTGGTGATGTTGGAGGCGGTAATGATGGTGATAAAGGAGGTGATGACGGTGTTGTAGGTAACCACAGTCGTAATATTTGGTGGTTAGCTCTGCCGTGGATGACTTGCGTTACGAGTACCTGTATGTAGTGACCACCCTGGCCGCCACACCTTCAGGAAGAACCCAGGAAAAACTCCACCCGGGAACTACAGAATTAGTATTACTTGTTGGCTTTCAGTTTGGGGGAAAGATTGCTGTTGAAAATGAGTCTTGCGGTGTGTGTGTGTGTGTGTGTGTGTGTGTGTGTGTGTGTGTGTGTGTGTGTGTGTGTGTGTGTGTGTGTGTGGTGACGTGGTGGAAGGTTCGACGACTGCCAGCAAGTGTCTATAATTTCCTTTTTTTTCTTCTTTTTTAACAATCATCGCGAGAATCTGAGCGTAAAATTGTCTAGTGTGTGTGAGTGAGTATACCTTCACACACACACACACACACCACACACACCTCACATTGTTTCATTGTCTTTGTATAAAATGATCATCCTTGACCTATTCACACTCTCTCTCTCTCTCTCTCTCTCTCTCTCTCTCTCTCTCTCTCTCTCTCCATTACCTGAGTATAGATCAAGTTATTTTAATCATCTAATTACAGGAGGCAATAGACTCTGATTTATTATGTGTTTCTTTGTTTATAGTTTTGTTTATGTAATGTTTGTTACTGTGTGTGTGTGTGTGTGTGTGTGTGTTCCTTACAGTATAAAACCTTGTTTCCTGGGAGTTTGTTTACAAGTGGCTAATACGTCCTCTCTCTCTCTCTCTCCTGACAGGTGTTGTGGCATCTGGACATCTTCCGTCGCAGTTTCCGGGAGCTGAATGGCCACGCCTGCATGGCTGAGGCCTGCATCTTCTGTGCCCTGAAGGTGAGTACTGCCACTACTGCTACGTCTCCTCCTCTTCCTCTGTCGCCACCACACCCTTTTCTATTCATCATTCGCCACACCCTCTCTCATTTTTCTTCCTCTTCTGCCACGCCTCCTCCTCCTCCGTCATGCCCACTTCTACACTTCCGTCTCTTCTCCTATTACCCTTTCTACTCTTCTTCCTCCTACTCTTTTCGAGCCATGCTTTTACCCTTTTTTTATAAGGGAAAGGAGGAATGAAGGAAGATTAGAGGTGGGGGGAAGGAAGTTATAGTTCGGAAATTGAAGAAATTGAGGAGGAGGTAAGAGAGGGCGGGCTGACCGCCTAGCTAAGCTAATAGTGTGTTTGGGTTGTGTCATGGGTTAGTTATTGTCTGCCGGTACAGGCACTAGACAGCCTACCCTGTCCCATTTATGGGTGTTTTAAGGGCCTTATTTCATATTCCGCCAACCCTACTGGTGGATGCTGGTCTAGGGAGGTTGTCTATTGCCTGGCCGTGTAGATCAGGGGTGGTAATGGACCTTTTGAGATTTCGTAGCTTTTTGGAAACCATGTATGGTTGTTGTTGTTATCTGGTGGGAGTCCTTTATCTCTTCTGTCTCCTATTGTCCTCCCCCGCTGTGCCTTCTCTACTACACCACCTCTTGCAGCTCCTGTTACTTCCCCTTCCCTCCCTCCCCTACTCTTCTTTATTATCGTCCAATTCATCTTTTCCTCTTCCTTTTACCCTTTCCAGGTTACCTATAAGGGGAGTACTGAGCCTCAGGTATCGTCGCTTAGGGATCCTCTCGCCCAGGTACAGGTGTTTGAGGTGTCGTGTTTTGGTGAAATGGGTATCGTCCTCACAGGGAGATTCTGGACACGTACCTGGGTCAAGGGGGGTGGAGGTGACACAGGTAGTCAGAAGGTGATGGTAGCGTTGTCTTGATAACCACACCATTCATCATCTTTATTCACCCATGAGCGGCACCCAGGGAGGAGGGGAGGTCACGCCAGGCAAGAGTAGGTAGGCCAAGCTCAGGTATAGAGAAAGTCGGTCCCTGGTCCCCACTGCCTGTGTGTGTGCCCAGCGTCACTCTCTACACCGCCTCCGTGCAGTGGTTACGCCCAGCAGCTTTTGTCTCACACCGGGGCCTTACATTACACCTTTATGTTAGTCTTCAACAAAACTTTAGCTGTGAACAGAGCAACAAGCGTCTTGATGCTCACCAAAAACATGGTGAGAAGTTGTCAATGTGATTATCACAGGTGAAAATGATACATGTGTACCAAGGCCAGGAGGTGTTGGTGGGCCCGAGTCACACCTTCACCTGTGTGTGACAACTTTCTAAACATTTCCCCGAGACCCACCACGAGGCTGTACCGGTACCTGGTGTTTGTCTTGGCTCCAGTATTATCTGTTTAACACTCTTCACGCTCACGATCAAATATGTAGAAACGCTTTGACCCGAGTCGACCTCACGACCCTGGGGGGGGGTCACAGACCGGGATGCCCCGCAGGTTAGGTCTAGGTCATGGGGAGGGGGAGGGATGTTCCTCCCTCCCCACCGCCACCGGGCACCCTTTTCTTTTCTTCCTTACCTTGCCCCCCCCCTCCCCCCACGACATGGTCTCTGGATAGTTATCTTGTGTACAAAATCCATCTCGGGGCCGTGATGCTATCAGTATTGTTTGATTTATTTGCACCATGGGTGACCTGACCTCTGGAAACGTTGTGGTGGGTCCGTGGCTGATGCCAGGGCAAAGGTCACGACTGACTCGCTAGTTACTGATTGGGTCATTATGCAGAGAAAACAGGAAGGCTCTTTTATGACCGACACAGCCTCAGCGTCGTGAAGTGTCTGTAGCCTACACTATACAGCACAGCCTACACTATACACAGCACAGTCTACACTACACACAGCACAGCCTACACTACACACAGCACAGCCTACACTACACAGCACAGCCTACGCTACACACTGTTACTTGTGTTCATCTCCCTCTAACACTGTCTGTCTGGTGTATCACAGCTGGCCAGTGAGGGGAACATCTAGGCATAAGAAGAATAATAATCACTGTATGAGGTCGGGTGAGTGTAGGTCATGTGTGTCGTCCTCCACACGCCGGGGGAACTAATCACTTTCCGGGAGTTTGTACAGACAGTCGACCTCAAGCTCCTCCAAGACGGCGTGTCGTATTTCCCAGATTATTAAACCAAATCATTTTCATTGTTTAAGTTATATAAAGTAAAAAAAATCCATTGTTCTGATAATTCTGGTTTACTGGAGAGAAATGAACAATGTGTCAAGAATAATGATGAGAAAAACAAGGAGAGAGTTAGTACATTCCACATTAATTTCCAGCTGAGAGCCTTGAGGTGGTCGTCGGCCGCGTGTGTATTAATGTCACTCTGGGTGTTGCCTTGGTTACTACTGACCGCTGCCTCGTAGTGAACTTGACATTGAGGTGGTGAGGGAAGGTAACCCGCCACCACAAGCCTCGGGGTAATGTGGACATCACTGACCACACACTGTTGATCACCTCCATAAATGGATAATGTTACATGTGTGATGATGATGGTGGAGAGATTGTATTACAGCCTAAGTTAACAGCATCAGTGTGTGTCTGGCGGCACTCCTCACCTGCGTAGTAATGAGGCGAACCGCTTAATGAAGTCACTATCAAGGTAATGTTTACCAGAAATGATAACCAATCACAGTGTTTCCATTCATCATGTGCACACCTGGTGGGGACCTTCAGCTCGTGGCGGGAATATTAAGGTAGAGTGTGAGGGGCCGCACGTCCTGCCCGCCTCTCATGACTCTCTGTCCCATAAAAAAACTGTGTTATCAGTGCTGGCCGTCGTGTACAGGTGGATGCCAGAGTATAAATATGTTGTAAATAAGTTACAATATTTGATCTATATGACTAGAGTGAGGAGTGTGTGGGCACGTGAGGAGTGTGTGGGCACGTGAGGAGAGAGTATGGACACGTGAGGAGAGTGTATGGGCACGTGAAGAGTGTATG
This sequence comes from Homarus americanus, assembly GCF_018991925.1. Lineage (NCBI taxonomy): Eukaryota > Metazoa > Arthropoda > Malacostraca > Decapoda > Nephropidae > Homarus > Homarus americanus. The sequence goes on along the minus strand of NW_024734940.1, from coordinate 11,364,395 downwards.
GGAACGTGAAGAATGTGTGGGCACGTGAGGAGTGTGTAGGCACGTGAGGAGTGTGTGTGTGGGCACGTGAGGAGAGTGTATGGGCACGTGAAGAGTGTATGGGAACGTGAAGAATGTGTGGGCACGTGAGGAGAGTGTATGGGCACGTGAAGAGTGTATGGGAACGTGAAGAATGTGTGGGCACGTGAGGAGTGTGTAGGCACGTGAGGAGTGTGTGTGTGGGCACGTGAGGAGAGGCTCACTACCTGGTGATGTATGTAACTTTATGTGGCGCTAATGAAGTTGATTCAGGTATGAGGTGACCATGTCTCTGAGTGGTGTCCAGGTCGTGGCTAAGGGCTGAGAGGAATCCATCATTATATCGTGTATGGTAGAGTGGCTGTGCGCGTGTGTGGTTGTCGTCAGCCGGGGAGAGTTGTATCTGACTGGGAGGTCCATTAAGGAGTTTTTGGTGATTATGAAGAGAAATATTAAGGTTATGTGGATGGGATGGCGAGTCAGGTGTCTCCACTTGTCGATTACAGGTAGATCAGTGGCACATCCAGGCGGTTGTTTGTATGACTCACCTGCTGCCACCATATATGCCTACCCCAGCCTCCTCCTACATCCCTAAACACCAAGATCTGCTTAATTATCGCTCATGTGTATGTTTTTTATGTCGAGAGTCCACCAGAGTTTAGCCTTGTATGGACTACGAGTTAGCGAGTTCTGTCTTCCTTTGATTATTTGTTTGAGTTTGAGGAATTTGTGTTGATTACAGTAAGAGACAAGCTGTGAAGGTGAGACCAGTGGAGGTGTCTCTCGGTGCACTACAGCCACCACCAGATATGAATCAAATGTAAGAAAGAAGAAAGCGCTTGGCTCACACTTCCTAGATGCCAAGTGACCTCTAAACGTCCTGAGCCACCAGCGTAAACAGCGTAACCGCCAGAGAAAATTGAGAGAAAATTCGGCTCATTTGCATCAGCTGTAAAGGGTGGAAGTAGCGTGGCGCGACCTTCCATGTGAGCCGGTCAGAGGCAGCCGGAGAAAATCTCGTCGGATCACTTCTTGTTCTACCGTTGATTTCTCCGCTAAATATTTTTTGACCAGCACTTGGGAGTTTACCGCTGTGTCCTGTAGGCCTGTGAGGTGAAGGCTTGGTGTAGACCTTAGTGGTATAAACAGGTATTACGGCAGTGTAAACAAACACGGGGCCGACCAGCGACACTACGCTTGTATAGCGGACTTGGGTGAACCTGCTGGGTGATGCCACCAACACTATCTTAACCCATGACGCGTCCCACCACCACTCCCAGCCTTACGCTGCCCGCCAGTAAGGTTGTATTAGCTCACGCTCGGCTACAGCTGCACGTCGCTCATGCTGGGGGTGTCAGTGGTGGAGGCTGTGAATAATAATCAGTGCCAACTCAGACGACGAAGTGGAGGGAGCGTGTGTAGCCCCCCACTACCCCAGGAGGACTGGGGCTGTCGTGCTGGACTATAGCGCCACACCTGACAAAGTTTAGCGGGAACAGTATCACTACATACTCCCTTGTTTCAGATGAGGAGCATCAAACTGTGGACTGTTCCCAACCAAGAGACTACAAGGTGTGCTCCACAGATTCTCCTGTAGGACACATTTGGACCGACGGTAATGACCCACTAAAGTGCCTGAACTGTCGGGGGTCACACAGCACCATGTCCACGTAGTGTCCTAAAAGAAAGGACAAAATCAGGCAGGCCAAGAAAGTCTGAACTATAACCCCCTCCCTTCTATAGTGTTTCCTCCACTATAACTTAGGAAGACTGGCGTACTATGGTGTACACTGGACGTCTGGTGCACACCGTCAGCTGAAGATACTGTTTATAGTAACTGTGAAGTCTTCTCAGGTAGACGGAGGGAGTGAGTGCGAGGCTCCAGCTGCTGATGAAGGTGTCAACTTGGCCACGAAAAGTACCGTAGGTGAGGGTGCTGTCGGGGTGGCTGCTAGCAGCACCACGTCTAAGCACACATTACTGGTGCTGGTTATTACGAAACATAACGTGTGCCCCTCACCTGGCTAACTGTGACGCCTGGAGTAGCGGCCCAGTCTGCCCCTCCACCTCTAGTACCCGGCCTCCTCCTTCTCTACCTGCCTTCATCACTGGATCACTACAGATCACCCATGAAATAATTTGCATAATTTTAACTCTGTCTGTCTGTTTGTATGATTGTTTGTCTGTCTATCTTTGGCCGTCTGTGCAAGTAAACAGGGTTAACTCATACCCTAAAGCACAATAAGTACCCACCACCTCCCCGGCGCGGCGCTGCAGACGAAGAAATAACAGTAGTATGAAACCAATAAACTGCACAGCGTCACGACAGCTTAACCATTTACAGGTAGTTGGGGGGGTCACCGGGTAGGCGGAAGTTATCTGGGCCAAGTTCTCCAGGTGGTGGCGGGGATGGGGGAGGAGGGGGATTGGCATGGAGCGGGAGGAAGAGGGTGGGATTAAAGAGGTAAGTTTACACGGAGAGAGGAATGAAGGGGGGGAAGAGGGAGAGATGGGGAGCCGGCAAAGAGTGTGTGGAGGGAGGGATGGGGGGCTGGCACACAGAGAGGGGTGAGGGAAGTGTAGTGGGCTGGTACACAGAGGGGTGAGGGAGTGTAGGGGCTGGTACACAGAGGGGTGGGAGGGGTGGAGGGAAGTGTAGGGGGCTGGTACACAGAGGGGTGAGGGAAGTGTAGGGGGCTGGTACACAGAGGGGTGAGGGAAGTGTAGGGGGCTGGTACACAGAGGGGTGAGGGAGGAGTAGGGGGCTGGCACAGACAGGGGGGGTTGAGGCATGCGGGGGTAGCTGGGTTAAGTTGGGCAGGTGGCCGGGGGCTGCGCCAGGGTGTTCATTCAGCACTGGACCTGGAATGTGGCTTCTGGTGGCTGTACTTGTTATGTTGAAACACACGTCACACCAGTGGTCGTCACATCGCTGGTCACGCCTTACTTGTGGTCGTCACATCAGTGTTCACGCTCTACTCGTGGTCGTCACATCAGTGCTCACGCTCTACTCGTGGTCGTCACAGCAGTGTTCACGCTCTACTCGTGGACGTCACAGCAGTGTTCACGCTCTACTCGTGGACGTCACAGCAGTGGTCGTGCGTTAGATTATCACCAACAGCATCATCATCCACCTGCCCGTCATCTTGCCCATCCTAATCTTAAATTTTGTCTTTATGTGTCATCATCACTCATCCTTCATCTGTCCTTCCTCCTCACTATCGCAGGGTTTTGTCAGTAAGGCAGAGGGGGGTCGGGCAAGGGGGGGCTTGGGGCAGGGCAGGGGGTGGCGTGAGACAGGAAAGGGGTTGGCGTGGGGCAGGGCCTGGCTAAACATTACAGGACAATAGTATCATAGACCTAACACAACACAACACACGTTTCGGGTAGGTGTAGTAAACATATGGTTAATAAAACACTTGCATGTACTTGGTTAACTGTCGAATGACGACACCAAAATGATGTTTCCATATTTCGAATTCATTCATAACCATATGCACAGGTGGACTAGAATGACATAGTGTGATGAATGAGTGTGTAGTAGTAGTAGTAGTGTCCCATACGTGGAGGTGGGGTAACAGTGACACAACAAGCGAGGAATACAAAGTGGTCAGCCCGTGCCCTTAACACCTGCACCTTGGCAGTGTGCCAACCCGTCAAGTCTTCCCGCCAAAACCACTGCACCTCAACGAGGCGAGTAAGTTTTGGCGGGAACAACTGTGGAGTGCTCTAACTTGATGCGTTCAGCTCAATGACTGCAGTTGTGGGTGCTGCTGCTGCTGCTGACAGCGGAGACTGAGGTACTACAGGAAGATCATAATGGCGACACTCGAGCTTCTTCTGCTACTTGTTTACTCCCTGGTACGAGGACATGAGGGACAACTCAGGTTGACAAGTATCTAGTCACAAGAAAACTGGGAGTACTTGTGACATAACTAACTACTAATACAATTACGGTACACAGGAACTATAGTTGTGCACCACAAGAACTACTCTGTCAGCCCAGAAAAAAGCCAACTACGTGAAGGTTTAGGCGGCGGCGGGGTCAAGGCAAGAAGGACACACACAAACATCAACAAAACCCCGTAGTACCAGTTTTTGCCGGCCACCCGCCGCCGTATTGTGAGCTGATGGTGATGCTGTTTCTCACCCACCGCACTTATCCTGCCTCACACCACTTTGCTCTGTTCTCTCATAGTATAAACTTTATACAAGTCAAGAAATCCGTGAAAATCCCACTGGAAAACTGCCTTTCCAGTCGGCAAAATACGTTTACAACAGTCAAACGAGTCTTGAGCGACTGATATTTACTAACACCTCTCTGGAGCAATATTGGCATAAGCAGAGCTGGTCGGGGTGTGGTAGTGAGGCTCTTATGGACAGGGAGAGGAAAGGCGGAGTTGATCTGTGTTGCGTGGAGCGGTGGCCATTGCACCTTGCAGAACATTATACACCAACCTGTTCCTTGGCCCGGCGCCACTCAGAGCTTGTTCTTGTGCCTGTGTATGTTAAGGTACCACTACCCGAGTCTTACACACACCTGCCCACACACTTACATTGTTAGATCACTTTATGATGCATAAGCGATTTCAATTGCCGTGGTTATTAGATGGCAGCTTTTATGATTCACGTTACGGGGACGCCTACGACGGTTCATTAGTAACACGTATGACGGACACGCCTGGAGGTGACTGGGAGGGTTAACAGGGATCACCAGTATTGTATGGAGAGGTAAACTGTGGAGCAAGTTAACGTTTAAGTAAAAATGGAGAGAGGTAGAGATGTCCGCTGATGACAGGTAACGTGGCCAGTGGTGGTGATGAGACGCGCGTGTCTGGAGTGGAGGACGTTGTTGACAGTTGACTGAGAGGCTCCCCTGTGTGTACTGTGTGATGCACGGTGTATGCCCTGTGTCGTGGCGGTGTATGCCCAGGACACGTCATCCATCCTTGTCCTGGCCAGCCCTCGTGACTGCCTCAATACTCGACACTGTTGGCCTAAGCGTGTCTTAATAGTCCTCCCCGTGATGAAGAAGCTGACTAGTGCTGCTCTCAGGTCTTTCATCAGGCTCTAACTCTCTGGATATTTATGAATGACATAAAGGGAGGAGCAACAGTTTGCTTACTGCCGCCAATATTTAAGTTGTACATCTGTCAACATGACTGTGTGGGTTTTAAGTCCCCTTGCTTAACATTGGTAACAGGTACTGTTTAAGTCACCGTTACTCACTGTACTTGTCTTAAGTTATGTTGCTCATTGTGGACATTTTTTTGTTCCGTTGTTTAATGTAGACATCTGTTACGTTCCCGTTGCTCAGCGTGGGCGTACCGGTACGACTCTGTTGTTAAAAAGCTTGCCGGAAAGTGTGTTGTTGTTACCGCGCCGGGGGTAGTAGCGGCAGCAGCGGCGGTGGTTCCCTGGAGAGTCGCGGATGCTGCTGCATTATCAACACGGGCCAGAAGTTCAACGCCCTCCCGCCTCCCTCCCCTCTCTGCCACGTACTGTCTCCTTGCAGTGTCGTGTTCCTCCTTCTCTCTCCTGTTAGTGGTGACTCCAGGGACAAGAACGAGTTATCACACTACTTTACAATTAACTGTCCAGTCTACCCGGAGACGCCACTTTAGGCTATGTTCTTCCTGGTACGGCCCCTCTCCTTCCCTCCACCATATATCCACCCTGGGTGTTCCTCGCCAGCTCAGGACCTGTGGCTAGTCGACTCACCACTCCCTCCCTCCTGGTGACCGCCGCCGTCAGGAGTGGAGAGTGTTGTGTCATGAATCAGTAGCAGTGATTAACGTTGGTGGTGACCCGCACTTAAACTCGGCCACACAGTTATGACTGGGTTAAGTTTTACCTTCCTGCTGTAACCTCATGTCATTTACTAATTATATACACTTTTTTTAAGCATCTACAAGATTCTTTAAGTTTTTCTCTCCTCTTTATGTTTATTTCATTATCATATCCCACCTTTAACGCTTTTATTATTTCTTCTTTTCTTCACTGTGACACAAGAAACCAAACACGACATCCCAGAGATTTTTCACTTGGATTATCTTCTCAGTCTGCCCAGTGCTTGTCCAGACTCTCACCAGTTACCGGGTCAGGTGTAGCACAGCGTGTGTGATGTTTGTTTATTTACTGAGACTGTGAGAAGGGGATACTGGTTCTGCTAGTTCTCCCGGGCAATTACTAGGAGCAGTTCTAGAGGCACTACTAGGACCACTGGAGGCACTACTAGGATCACCACTTGAGGCACTACTAGGATCACCACTTGAGGCACTACTAGGATCACCACTTGAGGCACTACTAGGATCACCACTTGAGGCACTACTAGGATCACCACTTGAGGCACTACTAAGACCACCACTAGAGACACTACTAAGACCACCTATAGAGACACTACTAAGACCACCACTAGAGACACTACTAAGACCACCACTAGAAACACTACTAAGACCACCACTAGAGACACTACTAAGACCACCACTAGAAACACTACTAAGACCACCACTAGAGACACTACTAAGACCACCACTAGAGACACTACTAAGACCACCACTAGAGACACTACTAAGACCACTAGACACTACTAAGACCACCACTAGAAACACTACTAAGACCACCACTAGAAACACTACTAAGACCACCACTAGAAACACTACTAAGACCACCACTAGAAACACTACTAAGACCACCACTAGAAACACTACTAAGACCACCACTAGAAACACTACTAAGACCACCACTAGAGACACTACTAAGACCACCACTAAACACTACTAAGACCACCACTAGAAACACTACTAAGACCACCACTAGAAACACTACTAAGACCACCACTAGAAACACTACTAAGACCACCACTAGAAACACTACTAAGACCACCACTAGAAACACTACTAAGACCACCACTAGAACACTACTAAGACCACCACTAGAACACTACTAAGACCACCACTAGAAACACTACTAAACCACCACTACTAAGACCACCACTAGAAACACTACTAAGACCACCACTAGAAACACTACTAAGACCACCACTACTAAGACCACCACTAGAAACACTACTAAGACCACCACTAGAAACACTACTAAGACCACCACTAGAAACACTACTAAGACCACCACTAGAGACACTACTAAGACCACCACTAGAGACACTACTAAGACCACCACTAGAAACACTACTAAGACCACCACTAGAAACACTACTAAGACCACCACTAGAGACGCTACTAAGACCACCACTAGAAACACTACTAAGACCACCACTACTAGCAGAGGTTAGCAGCATCATATAATAGATGAGGCAGTAAGGTAGGGAAACCCCCCCCCAGGACATGAAGATCCCGAACCGTGATATAGATAGAGAACCGGTCCATCCTGCCCCAACACTACCCGACCGGCAGGAAACCCGTCTGACTGCTTCCTTAACGCGGCCCTCATCAGTACAGAAAAGTCACTCCACTACATGAAATAAATTGGCGAGACTAGTGGTAGGTACCGTAAAGGCGGGCCTCAGCTAGCCCAAGTTTTCTTATGGAAAGACTGGTGGTGTAACAGTTGGTTAACATCTTTTTTTGTCTATTCATTCTTGAAGAGTGTTTGTTTTGTTGTTGTCTTGTCTTGGTATAATGGCTTCATTCTGTTCCAATCATTTTTTCTATTCATTAGAAGGCGTGTGGGGCTACTCTTTTTAACATTATGACTGCAGATGATATTAATACAGTACAATCAAACTTGTTCCGCCTTACCTTACCCCACCCCGCAATACCCTACCCCACCCCGCAATACCCTACCCCACCTCACCCTGTCAGTAGCCCAAGGAGAGAGAGCTTAGTCCCTTTTATTTGTTACTTCATATGCTAATACAATTTTTTTTATTGGCTGGGGCACAGTACAGGGATCCACAAACATACACACGCGTCTGGGACATCTTTTATTCACCGGGTCTTTTGTGTGTGTGTGTGTGTGTGTGTGTGTGTGTGTGTGTGTGTGTGTGTGTGTATGTGTCGCTCTACCTTATTTACTGTTGGTGTTATTGACGGCTTTGTCCTGTATCATACCACTGTTTAGAAACATACTTACCTGGGGGGATCCTCAACACACATAGATCCGGGTAATTTAGTCATGATTGCTGTAGTTTAGGCTTTTCTGGGGGAAGACCTGGGGAAAGGAGAGAGGAGGGGGGCGTGTTTCAACGGAGAGTGAAGCTGAGAGGGAGGGAGGGAGAGGGAGAAAGGGAGGGTTTCTAATGATGAAGTTACATTCGTTTGGTGTGATGGGGTGTTGTGGTGTGACGGGGTGTTGTGGTGTGACGGGGTGTGATGGGGTGTTGTGGTGTGATGGGGTGTTGTGGTGTGATGGGGTGTTGTGGTGTGATGGGGTGTTTTGACGGGGTGTTGTGGTGTGTTGTGACGGGGTGTTGTGGTGTGATGCTACACTGAATTCACCTCCTGTATACCCAAGTTAATACACCTTCATGTTCCTACACTCCCTGTCGTGAACCAGTCAGTGTTAAGGCGTTCCTGTCATGAACCAGTCAGTGTTAAGGCGTCCCTGTCGTGAACCAGTCAGTGTTAAGGCGTCCCTGTCATGAACCAGTCAGTGTTAAGGCATCCCTGTCATGAACCAGTCAGTGTTAAGGCGTCCCTGTCATGAACCAGTCAGTGTTAAGGCGTCCCTGTCATGAACCAGTCAGTGTTAAGGCGTCCCTGTCATGAACCAGTCAGTGTTAAGGCATCCCTATCATGAACCAGTCAGTGTTAAGGCGTCCCTGTCATGAACCAGTCAGTGTTAAGGCGTCCCTGTCATGAACCAGTCAGTGTTAAAGCGACAGTTATAACCACTCACACACATCATCCTTGGAGTGAGTGTGTGGAGGAGTGCGTTAGGTAAGGCAGCATAAAGCAGTGTGTTTAGGGAGCGTGTCGTCCCTCACACTAAACACCGGCTGGTCGACTATTTACACTTTTTAGGCACTTTTTTGTTTTCGTTCTTCGTCATTTAATTAGAATAGCTTTTGTTTGTGCGGTTAAGGTTAGGTTAAGTTTATGTAAGACTGGCGGCTCCTGTGTACAGTATGTGTAAGACTGGCTCCTGTGTAAGACTGGCTCCTGTGTAAGACTGACTCCTGTGTGTGTAAGACTGGCTCCTGTGTGTGTGTAAGACTGGCTCCTGTGTGTGTAAGACTGGCTCCTGTGTGTGTGTGTAAGACTGACTCCTGTGTGTGTAAGACTGACTCCTGTGTATGTGTAAGACTGACTCCTGTGTATGTGTAAGACTGACTCCTGTGTATGTGTAAGACTGACTCCTGTGTATGTGTAAGACTGACTCCTGTGTGTGTAAGACTGGCTCCTGTGTGTGTGTAAGACTGACTCCTGTGTATGTGTAAGACTGACTCCTGTGTGTGTGTAAGACTGACTCCTGTGTGTGTAAGACCGGCTCCTGTGTGTGTGTAAGACTGACTCCTGTGTATGTGTAAGACTGACTCCTGTGTGTGTGTAAGACTGACTCCTATGTAAATCAGGTTCATAGCAGTGGTGGGAGACGCCTGTAGTGCCTCACCCGACACCCCAGCGCCTAGTAGGTGGATGATGTAACTTACCTGATATCTAAGTTGCTTTCTTTTTTTTTTACCTTAATTAAGAAATGTATACCTGGTGGGCAGAGAGTTTGAGGCGTCATCATCAACCTGTGTGGTGTGGGCGGCGTGGTGAGCGGAGTGACACAGGAGGAAAAGGGAGGGAGATGGTGAAGGGAAGTCGTTGTCGTGTGTGGTCCGTCAGGTTGTGGTGGCCAGGTAACCCCTCACCCTTCCACAGGTGTTAAGTTAGTCCACCACTTGTTATAGCAGATTGGGCTGTTATGAATGCTAGGATGATGATGATGATAATAATGATGATGGTGATGATGATGATGATGATGGTGATGATGATGATGATGATGGTGGTGGTCTCTTTGTATGTCTGTCTGTTTGCCTCCTCTTTCCTTCTGTCTGCCCCTCTCCCCCCCCCCTCTCTCTCTCTCTCTCTGTCTGTACCTCTCTCACTCTCTCTCTTAAAACAAGGTACGGAAGTGGTTGTTTGTGTGGTAAATTGAGTTTCGCGGTCGAGTACTGGAGGTGACCATAGGTGGGTGTCCTTATTTCCTGTCCGCCACACTCTCCTGCCCACCATCGTCTTAATGAAGTGAGGCGATGATGAGGTACCTGTGAAGCAGTTACGCCCACCTGCCATTATAAGACACACACACACACACACACACACAGTACCTCCCGATATAAGGTAACTATCACAAGGACCAAAATGTAAAACCTTCACAAAATGATTAAATATTACTCGGCAGGTGTACTGTACATAGCAGATATACATAACTGGTATAAAATACATAATAGGTATATATACAGTGTAATAGCAAGCGTACATAACCAGTGAGGTAAATATTTGGTGAATTATGAAATGTGTCCCACGTCCAGTTCCGTCTGGCCACGAAAGACACCACCCCCTTCCTCTCTCCTCCTGCCACCACCACCACAACCCGCCGGAACGAAGACAATGGGCGTCGTGTGGCCGTAGATGGCTGTGTGGTAGCCATAAATACAACCGAGGTGGCAGTTTTCTTACTGGGCGTGACGTGGCTTGGGTAATTAATGACGAGCAGGGAGGTGGTGATGGCGGCTCCTCACTCAACCTCTGCCTCCCACACACACACCTCACTCGTCTTCTCACGCATCTACAGCATCTCATAACCTATAACTTCTTTTTATTTTCTGTGGATGTCATTGGAGTGTGAAGGTGTAGTGTGGGGGGAGGGGGGAGATGGGGAGTGACCAGTGTGTGGGTCACCATCATCTTTCTCTACGGTTGAGGCGGTGATGAGGTCTTGACGCACATACCGTGGGAACTCGCTCATCTCTCAGGCCACACCAGTACGCCCCCCCCCCCACACACACACATACCTTTCCTCAAACGCACTCTCACTTCGGCTCCCTAACAGACTCTCACAAAATTCAATGCCTCTCATCCATATTTTACACACAAAAAAATTACCCCCAAAAATTCGTACTGCAATGTGTTATATATATATCTTTTTGTACAAGTTCTCACAAATTACATTTATCCATTATCAATGTAAAGTGGATGTGGAAACAATAACAGTAATTTGTGTCAGTGGTTTAGGAAAAATAACTGTAATTTTATTTTGTGGTTTGGGAAGAATTAGCTTATTTCATTGTGTTGGTATCGTGTGTGTGGTGACTCAAGAGGCAGGAACACACTGCAGGAGGCGGTGACGGTGTGTGTGGTGGTGCCAAGCAAAAGGTCATCTCTTATACATTCATATCTTACATATTTTGTCTTTGTCGTCACTGATGGATCATTGTGTACGATGGTGTTAAAGTTTCACCTACGAAATGTTTGTGTAGTTGTGCGTGTGGATGTTATCACCTTTATTCAAGCAGAAGTAAGTACTACATTATACACAAACATAGAGCAGGTTAGGTTAGGTTATTATATACGTTGGGTGAATGTGTACGTCTTTCACATTCAGGGTGAGTTCAAGTGACACTCGTATTATAGCTGCAACAAGTCAGTTTCCTGTTGCACTTATCTTGTACGGCCTCAGCTCGACAGTCAACACCCCTCTGCTAATTTGGTTAAGTTAGTCACCCGCCGCCGTTGTGGAGTGAAAGCCTCCTGCATATGGGCTGCACTAAAACCCTCGCCATAAAGGATGAAGACCCTCCTTAGTTAACACAAATCCAGGCAGGTCATCGCCATATACAGCATCCCTGGCCCTCCGTGTATGGTGGCGGGCGTCTGCTGCCATACACCACACACAGGATTAACCAGTAGCTCGCCTGAGAGGACCTGAGGGTGATGTATCACAGTGAACAGCTGCAAGGTTCATATGTGGTGTGTCGCTGGCGAGTACTTGGGGTGGGGTCACGTCATGCAGTGTAGGGGGTGAACAATTATCTGCGGCTGCCTCGCCCCTCCACCACACCAGCTGCCCAGTTCTTCTTCTACTTTACACCAGTAGTCAACACCTTCCTCCACTCCAATGCCTTTCTCCACTTCCATACCTTCCTCCACATCTCATATCCCCCTCCACATCACCTTCCAGTATCTACCTTCATCATTTACACCTAACTTACACTTAACCCAGGGATCTGTCGTTGGATTAAAGGTGTAAATATTGTAAAACTTTATTTGATCCGAGTACAGTATATATATATATACATAACGTTCAGTACATAAACTACAGACAGCAGTGTTGTTCCTGAGTTAGTGTTGACAAAGTTTTCGTTTTTGTAGTGAAGCAGAGCAAGGAAATGGGCTAGGAGGGCTGCAGGTCTGGGACGCAATAACAAGTAGCGTTCTCACCGAGCAATTTAATTAGTGAGAAAGTTAGTGTGTGTGTGTGTGTGTTTTGCTGTCGGCGGCGTAGTAATGTTGGTATGAGGAGGATGAGTTGTGCAATTTGTATATGAGAACCACAATGTTACTCCCGCTCTCTCCCACCCTCCAGCCACACCGCCCTGGGCACCACCACCACACTCCCACGATGCCAGACCTGTTATCTGCCCCACATGTTCATCACCTCCAGCCACGATGAGAGGCGTGTTACTGGGATCACTGGTGTGGAGAGGGAAGAGGCCCTGACAATGACCCTCTTAGCCCCCCACACATTATTATTACATACACACACACACCTCACTACGGCCTAGGTCTCCTCTGGTGTCGTTTTGGTAACAGTGAGAGAGTGGGCGAGTCTCAACACGCCCATACATCTTAGGCTTGGCTGTCGTCAGATGGGGGGGTGTGGCGTCGTGTTTGCTGGGCGGCGACCATCTGTCTCTCTGTCTGTCTCGTGCAGGTGACAATTACTGTAGCGTCGCCTCACCTTGTCCCGCCCACCGTCAGCACCCCTGTGGATATACTGTACAGTGAACGTTGATAAAGAATTCACAGGGAAAAATATTATAGTCAATGTTATTGCGAAGAAATTTGTCCTAATCTATTCTAACCTAACTAACCTAACCTATCCTCCCCCCCAACCTAATCTACTCTAACTCAACCCAACCTAACCTAACATGCTACTCAACTCACCCTGAATCACCTCTCCCTCACAACACTCACTAACTGCAGAACTACAATACTCAGCTGGCCACATCTTGCACGAGCCACACCTTCTGTTGTTTGTGTGAGTCTGTCTCTATGCAGTGTGAGGTTTACCATAATATAGAGGCCATGAACAATAATTCTTGGTTTATAAATCACTGTTTTTATAAGTCACTGTTTAATTTCTATTACTAACTCACACGAAAACATTTCTATACAAATATATAAATTACCATATACATTATTGAGATCACCTGAACAATCATCACCCGCCCACAAGCAATATAAGCTAACCTAACCTCACCTGAAGTATCGTCACCCCTAGAGTGTCACCTGAAGAATTGGAGCACTGTTAAAGTCTGGGGTGACGAATCTTCAGGTGATCTGGGGTGACGATTCTTCAGGTGATTCCATTTTTGTCTGTAAGGATATTAAGTGGAAGTTCTGTAACGCCCTATACTCTCCTGGCTGTACTTTCATCACTTTCCGGAGAAATGTCTTAAAATGTGCAAATCTGTCGGGAAAGCCGCTTACGATGTTAGGTTGTGGGGGGCGGGCACGGTGATCCTCGAGATGTGGAGTGGGCGGGGAAGTGGGTGGGCCTACGGAGATTATAAGTGGGTGTGGGGGATAGAGATATGATGGGCGGGTAGATGGGAATTAAATTAAAGTGAGAGATGACCTGGGTGTATCTAGTGTAGGAGGGAGAGATGACCTGGGTGTATCTACTGCAGGAGGGAGAGATGACCTGGGTGTATCTAGTGTAGGAGGGAGAGATGACCTGGGTGTATCTAGTGTAGGAGGGAGATGACCTGGGTGTATCTAGTGAGGAGAGATGACCTGGGTGTATCTAGTGTAGGAGGGAGATGACCTGGGTGTATCTACTGCAGGAGGGAGAGATGACCTGGGTGTATCTACTGCAGGAGGGAGAGATGACCTGGGTGTATCTAGTGTAGGAGGGAGAGATGACCTGGGTGTATCTACTGCAGGAGGGAGAGATGACCTGGGTGTATCTACTGCAGGAGGGAGAGATGACCTGGGTGTATCTACTGTAGGAGGCAGAGATGACCTGGGTGTATCTACTGTAGGAGGCAGAGATGACCTGGGTGTATCTACTACAGGAGGGAGATGATCATGTGAGAGTAAAGTACCAAGTTGTTGAGGGTGAGGTGAGATGGAGGAGGCAAGTGCTGTCAGTGGTCGTATGGGTCAGAGGCTCCAGAGGCTGGGAGGAGATCTAGGGTCCTGGGGATTTTAACTCTGAAAAGTTATCCAAAACCGATGTGTGTGTGTGTGTCGTGACCGGAGTAGAATGTCTACCTTTCCTCTACCTCGTGTTATCTACCATTATCAGACAAACATAGGAGAAGGAAGGAATTACCCACCCAATATTACCTTTCACGTCGACCCCTACCCCAGGTTCGTAGATCGATGGTCCTCCCTCACGAATGCCTAACATTGGGTATGTTACCGCCGACCATTCACGTCATAACGAGTGAAAAATTAAAAAGACGAGTATTAAGAGTGAACAGGAAGTCTCTTTGAGGGCTCAAGAGGCAACAGAGTCATGGACGGCCTCCAGTTTCTTAATCAAACATCAATGGCGGTCACAGTGGCGGCGCCTTATTGCTGAAGAGCCAAGAGAAGGAAGACGAGGGAAGCATCCAGTATGTTACCAGTAAACGCGTGTTCCCCCTGTCAGTGGTAATGGGTTTCCTAGGTGTGGTTATCAAGGTGTTGGGCGGGTGAAGACGTGTGATCTAGTGCTGTGACGTGCGTGCTGCCGGCCATCCGTGCATCGGTCAGTCGGCAGTTTCTGTTGGGTCAGGTCACGTCGGTCGGTGGTCGTGAGTTGTGGAAATGCAGCGGTGACGAACACAGCGTGACGTGGCCGTGTGGGGAGGCGTAAGGGGGGCGAGGTAAGAAACATTTGAGGTCAGCTGAAACTTAAGCACCCCAGCTTATTACACCTGAAAATTAACCACCCTAACGCTATATGGAGGTAAGGTAGCGTTAGTTAGGGTGGCTAACCTTCAGGTGATAAATATTTGTTATTTGAGGAAGAGAAAATAATTGACAACGGGGAAAACAGGTGAACGTACGGTGTGGTTGTTGTGGAAGGGACGGGGATACAAGGTGTGGTTGTTGTGGAAGGGACAGGGATACAAGGTGTGGTTGTTGTGGAAGGGACAGGGATACAAGGTGTGGTTGTTGTGGAAGGGACAGGGATACAAGGTGTGGTTGTTGTGGAAGGGACAGGGATACAAGGTGTGGTTGTTGTGAAAGGGACAGGGATACAAGGTGTGGTTGTTGTGGAAGGGACAGAGATACAATGTGTGGTTGTTGTGAAAGGGAGAGAGAGTAAACAAACTCTGTTATTGTGAATAAGAGAGTTTTATATTTCAGGACGCAACACCCAGGGCTCCGTGAGTCCAGGTAAACACAGGTGTGGCGCGGAGTTTCCCCATCAGCCTCGGGTCATATACCTTGTGACGTCACCCATTACACCAACCTCCAGACACTCGAGATTCTCAAAGTTACGATAAATTTATTCCCTTTCATGAAAGACAGTTGTTGTTATTTACAGAAGGGTATTGTGTTTGTGTCGGGCACGTGAATCAATATGTCTAAAGCGAAGGGAAAATGAAACTATGAATCTACGAGAAATCAGAAACTTGGATCTAAGAACAGAGATTTTCGTATGAGCTTACGTGCCTGTTCTCGCGTTATTGTGATGGGGAACACCCGGAAAGACGAGCATGTCTAATGGGAGAGTGGGTGGCTGCAGGTCTTAGCGTCATCCTACGAGCAGTGTGGCCAGGTAAGGTGTAGTGCCCTCGGGCAGTTTTACGAGGCTTGGCCCAGGAAAAGATCTACGCAGTCCAACGTAGTACAACCTACCGTAAGGGTGTCGGTTGCCCGCTCCGTGGAGGGATGGGGCTGGCCTCTACTCCACGGAATATTAGCTCCAACGTCTCTTGTGCATAAGGCGGCGGCGCGTCTCAGGAGGCCGTGGGGTTACGCACAACAAAAGCTGGATGAACGATGTTGCTGTAAGAATTTATCAAAATTTCATTTTTCCCAATATTGAATCAAGAATATAAACAAAGTTCAAATTTCCTGGAATATTACTGAATACATAACCTATGCCATTCGCTGATATGATGGATGTCTGAATGAGACAAGTAAAATATAGAAGTTTTTACGGAAATGGTACCTGCGTCTAGCCTCGCACGAGATCCCCAGACTTCTGGAGTCCACGGGTAGACCACACCTCACTCCCGCCGTTTTCTAAGAGTTCTGGGATGAGCTAAGGATAACTCCGCTGAGATGTTCACACCTCCATAGTCGCCCGTTTTCTTTGGATGTTCACCTGTGGTAGAGAATGAGAGTTTGATAAAGGTAACACAGTTTATGTTGATGTCTTCTTCAAAAACTTATACTGGGAACTTAAGTAAACCTGCCATTGAGTATTATATCTAACTGAGAAGAATAATAGTTTATATTGTAAAAAGTGTTCACACGTACAGTACACCTCCCTCACACACACGGGTCCCGGTGAAGTTAGTGGAGAATAAATCCACGGTTCTTAACAGCGGCAGTGTGTGTGTGTGTGTGTGTGAGAGAGAGAGAGAGAGAGAGAGAGAGAGAGAGAGAGAGATTATTGCCTCCCCCCCATGGTCATACTGGGTGACCTACATATTTCCTGCCCCTCCCTCCCTTGGCCTCCCTCTGGGTAGGTGTGGCCGCCTATACCTCACTAGGTGAGGTGACCCACCCAAATCTACCTCACTAGGTGTGGCCGCCTTTACTTCACTAGGTGTGGTCAGCCACCCCTCCCTGTACGGGAGTGGGTCGGGGTGGGCTGGGGGGTGGGTAGCTGTGTATATTTTACAATGTGTAATCAGTGAATTCATGAAATCCCTAAAACTTGTAGTAAGTTATATATAATTACTGTTAGGTTACGTTAGATCATTACATATAACTTAATAACAGTTTTAGGGATAAGAACATAACATAAGAATGGAGGAAACTGCAGCGGGCCTATTGGCCCATACTGGGCAGTACTGTTTACACCCAACCCCTATTGCTCATATAAGCATCCAACCTATGTTTGAAGCTATTCAGCGTATTCGAGTTAATGATGATATTTGGTAACTTGTTCCACTCATCCACTACTCTGTTTCCAAACCAGTGTACAGTATTTTGCTATGAATTACTGTGTTTGTGTTTAACTTTTGATGGTCGGTTGCAATTAACTTACATTTGTTCTTTTCTTCCACAGGTGAGGATGGTGACCCAGTGTGTTAGTAGTGTTATGGTCACGGTGAGTACACGGTAGGAAGTGTGTGATGATGGTGAGTACACGATAACCGCACGGAGAAGGAGGGTAGGAGAGAGTGAGACAGGAGGGTATGGGAGAGAAGGTATCGTGGTTGTCCTGTGAGACTCCCATTGTCAGCCGTCTGACACACACACACACACACACAGTCTTCCCGCCGTGATAGTTGATGCATTAATGACCTGCTTTTCTTTACGAGTGACTTCAATGTGTTACGCTGGATCACCTGAAGATTAAGCCCCCGCCCAGATCATTACTGTATATTCAAGATTTAACCTAATCTTGTACTTTGATAATGTTTAGTGTTAGCGCAGTTATGATGGAGAAATCTTTGTACAATACCGTAAATTAATGATATTCGGAGTGGATTATGCAAGTGAGATGAGGAGGTAGTAAATAAACCTTTTAAACTTAATGCCGGGAGTGTGGTGGTGGACCGCGGACCACGGAACACCATAAAAGATTCTCACTATATATGGACCAGAGAGACCACACCAGATAAGATTATTATTCTCCCACACTTCTAATGATGAGAACTGACTGGTTCTTTATATCCATATAACCGTAGTGTGTACCAGGCCAGACAGAGGTGATGGGTATAAAGTACAGCAGCCTTTAAACCATACTCCTCACCTTCTTTGTCTAAGTTGTTAGATACATCACCTGAGTGTCTTAAAGAAGCGCGGTCAACCTGACTGAAATGGGAGTGGAGACCCCCCCCCCCAACCCCATTCCCTTCCCCCGTCGTCTGGGTGGTGAAGTAGCTGGGGTCAGGTGGCAGGTCCCTAAATCCAACTCCAATTAAACACACGGCGTGGTGCACAAAGACACCACAACTACACTCTCTTCTGAACTTGTATACTGTGGTGTGAGTCTGGCACAACATGGTTAATTCAATTATTTTTAGAACCAACTAAACCATAGTAAGGCAATAAACTTGCTGCAAAACATAACACCTTAGAGGTGGGTGGGGAGGCGTGGAGTACACCCGGGGTCCACCTCGTGAGCGTCCGCAGGTCCTGGTCGCCTCTCCTATATTAGGATATGACGCAGCACGTGTCCACAGGCAGTCTCCCACAGTGTTCATCCAGCAGTGTTGCACCAAGCCGCCCCCAGCAACCGCCGATGGTGTGAGACAGACTCACTGTCTACTCTCTGGCCTAATGGTTTCCAGGGGGAGTTTGTGGTGCTCGGTACTGTTCAGGAGGTAGTGAATCGCTCAGCATCTTGTGACGGCGTCTACCTCTTCAATTACGGCAAGACCTTGATTATTGGTTTGACGAAATATTCATTAATATGGCCAAGATGGTACAAGAGAAGCAGATGGCGGGTCAGTCTCCCCGCCCCTGGCCACGGTGCCGTATATGGTGTTAACTGCTCCACCACAACGAACAAAATTGTCGCAGCACTGGAATTGTGTATAGGTGGTGCCGTGACTTACATCATGAGCAGCTGTGATGCCCCGAGTACTGAGGCACATGGCGGCAGTGTTATAGACATATAAGAACATAAGAATGGAGGAAACTGCAGCGGGCCTAGTGGCCCATACTGGGCAGTCCCGTTTACACCCAACCCCCATTGCTCATATAAGCATCCAACCTATGTTTGAAGCTATTCAGCGTATTCGAGTTAATGATGATATTTGGCAACTTGTTCCACTCATCCACTACTCTGTTTCCAAACCAGTGTTTACCTATTTCGCGCCTAAATCTAAATTTGTCTAATTTAAAACCATTGTTACGAGTTTGCTCCTGGTTGGAAAGTTTGAGTACCTTTGTAATGTCCCCTTTGTTTAGCCCTGACTTCCATTTATACACCTCTATCAGGTCGCCCCTCGCTCTACGTCTCTCGAGGGAGTGCAAATTAAGATGCTTTAACCTGTCTCTATACTCAAGGTTCCTAATGCCCGGGATTAGTCTTGTCATTCTCCTCTGAATTCTTTCCAAGGATTCTATATCCATTCTGTAATACGGTGACCAGAACTGAACTGCGTAATCCAGGTGTGGTCTCACAAGTTTTAGGATGACCTCGCTAGTCTTGTAACTAACACTCCTTTGTATGAACCCAAGTACTTTATTAGCCTTGTTACGAGCAAAAACACATTGTTTACTTGGCTTAAGGTTCCTACTTATCATTACTCCTAAATCTCTCTCGCAGTCGGATTTCTCTATGGCATCGTTGTTCATCTGGTATCTGGTTTCCCTGTTTACATCTCCTATACTGAGTACTTTACATTTGTCCACGTTGAATTTCATCTGCCATTTTTCAGACCATTCGAAGAATTTGTTTAGATCTTCCTGTAGTTTTGCGGAGTCCTCGTCAGATTTAATAACACGTCCTATTTTAGTGTCATCAGCAAATTTACTTATGTCGCTGTCTATGCACTAGTGACGTTGCTCCAATGGGACTTAGTGCCATTAATGCTCACTCGCTGTTTCCTGTCCTGTAACCACGCCCTAATCCATTTAAGGATATTACTTTTGATGCCATGTGCTTCTACCTTTCTAATTAGTCTTTCGTGGGGGACTCTGTCGAAGGCTTTGCTAAAGTCGAGATATACCACATCATAATTGTGCCCCTCGTCCACCGATTCGAAAACTGATGAAAAGAATGTTAATAGATTAGTTAGACATGAACGCCCGCTTGTGAAGCCATGTTGGGAATCATTGATCAACTTGTCCTTCTCCAGGTGGTTTCGAATAGAGTTTGAAATGATTGATTCAAGTAATTTGCCTACTATTGATGTTAGGCTGATTGGGCGGTAGTTAGAGGATAGTGATCTATCCCCCTTCTTGAAAATCGGTATTACATTCGCTATCCTCCAGGATTCTGGTACTACACCTGTATTTAAGGACATGTTAAACAACTTTGCTAAGGGCATACTAAGCTCTTCCTTACATTCCTTTAATACTCTGGCAAATATCTCATCAGGACCAGGTGACTTATCAGGCTTTAGTTTATCTATTTGCTTACTAACATCGTTACTAGTCACTACTATCTCGCTAAGTTGTTTTCTTCAACATCTCTGAATAGAGTCGGTGCCTCGGGTATCATGTTTACATTTTCGGTGGTGAAAACTGTTGAAAAATATTTATTCAAATTATTGCTTATTTCTCCGTCGTTATCAGTGAGCTCGCCGGTATCTGACCGTATTGGTCCAATCTTTTCTCGTGTTTTAGTTTGATACATTTCTGCAATAGGCCGGTTGGCCTGTGCATGGCAGATTCTATCGAGAGTTACTCTCTATCATTCATGAATCTATCTAACCTCCTTTTAAAACTTTCCAGCGTTCCAGCACTTACTAAAAAGTTGCTAAGCTTGTTCCACTCCACCACCCTATTTGTGAACCAGTTCCTTCCTATCTCCCTCCTAAACCTAAACTTATCCAACTTAAATCCGTTGCTACGAGTCCAATCGTGCACGGATATTATGAGAACTTTATCTATATCTCCTTTATTGATTCCTTTCACCCACTTAATTACTTAATATGGAAGGGTTTTAAGTCCCGGAATCATTTTCGTCATTCTTCGCTGCACCGACTCTAGTGAATTGATATCCATTCTATAATAAGGGCACCAGAACTGAACCGCATAATCGAGGTGCGGCCTGACTAGCACAAGATATAGTTGCAATAAGACCTCTGCACTCTTATTACTTACACTTCTAGATATAAAACCTAATACTTTGTTTGCCTTATTTCGAACATTAACACACTGTTTTCTAGGCCGTAGGTCCGGGCTTACAAGTACCCCTAAGTCTCTTTCACAAGTCGACTTCTCTAGGTTGATGTTGTTAAGGCTGTATACATGACAGTATTTGTTCTTCCAATATTAAGTACGCTGCACTTGCTAGTGTTGAATTTCATTTGCCACTTTTCTGACCACTCCTGCAGTTTATTCAAATCCTCCTGTAGTGCATTTGCATCCTGCCCTGAATTAATCTGCCGCCCTATTTTGGTGTCATCCGCAAACTTGCTTTTGTCACTGCTAATCCCAGTATCTAGATCGTTTATGTAGATTACGAACAAGAGTGGGCCTAGTACTGACCCCTGGGGAACCCCACTGGTTACACAGCCCCACTCAGATTTAACACCTCGCCATCTCGCCACCCTCCTCCTGGTATCTCCTCCCCATCAACCTACACATCCTAGCCTAGCTGCACCCGGGACCACACACTCTCACTACACCTACACACCAAACCTCAACTGCCAAACAAAGCTCGCCAGCTATATATTTCCATGGCTTACATACACACCCAAGTATATCAGCACAGTTGTCCGCTACACACCCCTGTACACCCAGTTCTCCACGGTACACCCACATAGCTCTCCATTATACATCTGTGTACCTAAAGTGAGTGTACACAGTTCTTCACGGCTCACTTACACACACGGTGGGTGCCATTGCCACAACTTTCCTTCATCCTTCCTCCATCCATCCGGGTCAGCTCATCTTCGCACGCCCGGTTGACCTCTGTTACTCCCCCATCACCTTTCCCTCAATACTCTTTACCAACACTCGCCCTCCTCTCCACATCTCACCCCTTCACACACGTCATCACTACTACACGCCCTCTCATGGTCTTGTGCTATCTTGCGAACATTATTTTTGTCTTATAATATACTACGAAACAATCAGTTGTGTGTGGGGGGGGGGGTTGTTGTTGGGGTCAGATAGTGGTTCCCACGGTCCGGCCCGGTACGGCACACAGCGTGAGGCGACCACGACCCTGCAACAAGTGCAAGATGCTACGGGTACATGGATTCCCCCCCTGCCTCACGACCTGCTGCCCTCACCCTCGACACCATAATCACTACCTAGTGTTAATGTCCCCCATTATCACGGCACCGCCTTATTATCTATCATGTTTAACTACTACAAAACCTTTATTTCATTACAAAGATAAAGTGCGCGTAGTTTGTTGTGGGGTCGTCTTCCCCTGTCGGTGCAGCGAAGAATGACGAAAATGATTCCGGGACTTAGAAACCTTCCATATCAGGATAGGTTAAAGAAACTTATCTTGCATTCCCTAGAAAGACGAAGAGTGCGGGGAGATATGATAGAAGTATTTAAGTGGGTGAAAGGAATCAATAAAGGGGATATAGATAAAGTTCTTATAATATCCGAGCAGGATAGGACTCGGAGCAACGGATTTAAGTTGGATAAGTTTAGGTTTAGGAGAGAGATAGGAAGAAACTGGTTCACAAATAGTGGTGGACGAGTGGAACAAGCTTAGCAACTTTGTAGTAAGTGCTGGAACTCTGGAAAGTTTCAAAAGGAGGCTAGATAGATTCATGGATGATAGAGAGTGGTAGTAACTCTCGACAGGAGCTGCCATGCGCAGGCCAACCGGCCTATTGCAGACTCCTTATTTTCTTATGTACACTGTTGAGGCCCCGAGATCTCACCCGGTCCGCTCTACACTTGTCTTTGTTGGGCAGCACCAGGTGGGTGTTGCAACGTGAAGTAGTTCGGGGGCCTGGAGATGCGCCGCCAGGTCACGACTTTTTAATACGGTACGCCCATGGCATGCCACACACCATTTAACCTCTGACCTGTAGAAGGAAGACCCAGAGGCCCAGGTTCTTCTTCAGTGAGAGGCCTGGTGTGGTGTGCGGCTGCGGCACCCGGACACAGATCACGCCCAACCATACCATTCATTACCTCATCGTGAATATTAAACACGTAATTACCATTTTACTCCCAGACACTAACCCATTACCGGGATCTTTTTCAACACCTAAACATGTTCCTTATATGTTCATCTTTGTTTACTTGTTAGTTTTTAGATGCGTTAGATGCTTTAGTACGCCTCGATAGACGCATTGGTGTGTAGATAATAAGATGGGTTACCTCTCACTTTCTCCATCTGTTGGTAAGATGGAGGGAGGGGAGGTGGTGGTTCCCAGCCAGACTCGTGACGGTGTGGGAAACTGCAGGAGGTGTGCGGGAAAAAGACGGTAAACGTGGGAACTAAGGAGACAGGTGGGAAGGAGCACACCTTGAGAATTTTGTGCTAGCCGCCGTGTTTACCTAACTAACAATACTTTATGTTGAGTTTACAGCAGAATACTACAGGTTACGCCTCTCAGCAGGTATCGCCTTGTAAGTTACGTGTTTTGATTATAATTAAGACTTGAATTCAACTTCACTCTCAACAGAGACGGTAATTACAGTGGTCGTTCACCTGAGGAGTGAGTCATGCTACACATGTGCCAGGTGGATCGTGAAGCTCCCCGCCCACCTCCTCACCCACCTCGCCTCCACAATGCCTCACAAATATCAGGTTTGGCTTCACCCGCAACAAACCTCTCATGTATTACTGCACCCTCCCCAGGGCCTTACTGAAACACATGGGAGCGGAGTGCAGACGCTGTATGGCTTAATAACACAACACCAGGACTCATAATAAGACGGACATAACACACGAGGCCTGCAGTCAGTGCCTACTTAATGTAAGGTAATACAGTTGACGTTATACCTGTGGTGGATCCTGTGGCTCAGTGAAGTCAACTACTGTATAGGATAGCCTGCCCCCCTCTTATGGCGAGACACACACACACACACCTGGAGGGTATACAATCAGGTATAGAAGAACAAACAGGTGATGAGTCAGGAAAAAATTTCTCCGTACATAAGTTAATCTTGAAAAAATCAAATTAACAACCAAACTACCCTACAAATATCAGTACATATTAATGTATTAAATAACCTGTTAAGGTGTGTGTTGGGGGCAGACAAGTGTTGTGGTGAAGGGAAGTAGAAAAGAGGAAACGAAAAGTGCGTTAACGAGGTCCAGTTACCACCCGTTACTTGTGTTGGTCCCTCCCCCCCCCCCTTCCACCTTAAACATCCTCCACCACCGTCTCGACCTCCTCCACCACCTCTCTCGTATAACCAGTATTTTGGGTGGAGTAGATCCCAGGCCATGTGTGGGAGCGACCCTTGTCTCCACCACTAGCTACACTTACACCCACAACACCTCTGCCTTTATAAACCTTAATAACAAGATACACATCCTAGGTGCCAGTGTCTCAACCTTGACACACACACACACACACTAATTACGGGGTCTACTGATCCGTGTTGCCCCAGTTCTTACTCACCACAGGGTCTTGCACCACCACTGACCCCGACAAGTGCTCTTTCTGTGTCCAGGGGGGGTGTCACGTACTCGTATGTGTCACGTATGTTAACAGTCTTAGCTACTGTGAGCTGTGTTGTGAGGAGGAAGAATGGTCATACTTATCCTTCCTCCCCCCCTCTCCTCCTCCTCCTTGGATCTTGCTACAGTAGTGAGGGTAAAGGGGAGGTGAGAGGAAAGTGGAGGGGGGGGGGGTTGGCTCCTTTCTGTCAAGTGTGTGGAGACTGGAGATGTGATTGCTGTAGTGGAGAGTCGTCGTGGTGGTTGGTTGTTGTTGTTGGTTGTGGAGATGGTAGTAGAAGCTGATGTTAATAATATTGGTAGTATTAGTGACAGGTGTGTTGGATACATGTGACTGAACGTGTAATAATAAATAATAATTAACGGTTTATTGAAGAGCATGCAGCCGGAAGGCTGAAAATACACAGTTACATAATTGGGGAATGGGTCACTTGGTTTACAAACAATATACAAGTAACATAAGTGATACAAATATAATATATAATAACTAGATGGGGAGAAGCTCAAACTACAGGGCATTTCAACATGGTGACAGTGCAAAAGAGTAAGATTGACTGGGAGTGAATACACTGGTTGATTACAAGTGTGTGTGTTAAGGGAGGACCAGGGCAAGGGAGGGAGGGAGAGAAGGGGAGTAAAGCAGGAAAGGGGGATTGTTGCTTGCTGGTGATAAGGTCTGCAAGCAAGAGATATGTACCATGGTGAGGAGGACTACATGGGGGCTAGGTACCATGGTGAGGATTACGTGTGGCACAGGCTTAACTAATCAGCTTGTGTTGTGTGTAGAGGCACGTGCGGGGGGAAGGTGGAGGCGGTGGGGCGAGATCCGGCACACTCAAACAGAGCCCTTCAGTGTTCTGCCCCTCCTCCTCTCACTCTCTCACACACACACACACACACACACACACACAGATTAAACAGAAACTAAACATAATGTAAAAAGTAAAACAAATAATATAAAAATAAATTAAAAAATGTAAACAAGATGCAATAATTAAATACGATTCAGATATATCAAACAAATACAAAGGTGTGATCAAAGTTGCAACACGTGACCCATATACTGTATAGTGACCTGTGTGTGGGGGGGGGGTTGATGTAGTGCTAAATTTCGCTGCTGTTGCTGGACTCCGCCTATCCCGCCCACCCTCTCCCCTATCCTACCATGAATGAGTCTTTCAGTAGGTTATCATATCCTCGTGTCCTGTGGTCAATCACTCCCCGGACCTCGTGATAACCCCCCACACCACCACCTCCTCCCTCAACAGCATCCCCCTACACCACCCTCCCTCAACAGCTCCCCTGCACCACCACCACCCTCCCTCCCTCCCTCCCTCAACAACCCCCCACACCACCACCACCACCCTCTCCCTCAACAACCCCCCCACACCACCACCACCTTCCTCCTCAATAACAACCCTACACCCCCCTCAGTAACAACCCCCACACCCCCCCTCCCTACACCCCTTCCTCAGTAACAACCCCCACACCCTCCTCAATAACAACCTCCCCTACACCCCCCCCCCCTACACCCCCTTCCTCAGTAACAACCCCTACACCCCCTCCCCACAACAACCTCCCCTACACCCCCTTCCTCAGTAACAACCCCCTACACCCCCTCCCTCAATAACAACCTCCTCTACACCCCTTCTCAGTAACAACCCCCTACACCCCTTCCTCAGTAACAACCCCCCACACCCTCCCTCAACAACAACCTCCCTACACCCCCTCCCTCAATAACCCCCTACACCACCAATTCAGAACTCGAATCACCTGAACAATATATGAGAGATGAGGTTAGGTTAGGTTAGCGTTGGGGTGGTTAGTCTTGAGGTGAAATAAGCTGGGATGGAGATTCTTCAGGTGATCCCATAACTCTACGCCACCCAAGTCTCCAGTATGCTAGTTATCTCTGGAACATCCATTTGGGTCAGACCTCAACTGTTAGGCCTACTCGTTTTAACATTTTTACTGTGATTCAAATTATCAGTTGTAATTATTAATATATTTACTGTAGCCAAAATTGAAGGTGTGTGTGTGTGAGAGGTAACTTCGGTCCTCAGTCCTCTCCCCTCCACCAGCTTTTAACTACTCTCAGACACAAGGTAAACACTTCAACATGACCCTCTCGCCCCCTTCACCATTATATTATAAACTCGTAAAGGTCATTCTTCTTTGTCGCCTGTGAATGGCTGACGATGATAGACACCATTAAGCATCAGAGAGGCGTTATCGTCACTTCTTCTAGTTCAAATTGTGGCCTTAATTGTGTGATAGTGGGAGTGTGTGATACGTCCCTATGTCTGTTGCTGAGGCCCGAGTCCTGGTTAGTGTTTGAAACGCACCTCTCAACTTTTCCAGGGCACTCGAGAGGCCTCCATCATGGGTGGTGTTCGGTTACCTTCACACCGACTTGGTTTGTTCCTTTTGCTAGAGTAAAGTGACTCGCACTTTTTCATTGACTTGCTATTTATGAATCATCTTGTTTATTCCCAGCAGTATACACACAGATGCAGCTGCTCACGTTCTGTACCCGGCCACCTCTTAGTAAACAGCTAAAACTGTCTGTCTATCAAGAGCCATACGGGATATATAAGTCTTATTACAATTACTTCAATCAACAACACAAGAACACTTATCCTACCTCAGCCACATCTACCACCACTACCACAGCCACCAACACAGCCACCTCTACCACCACATCAACACAGCCACCTCTACCCCCCACTACTACCTCTACCCCCACCACCACTACCACAGCCACCTCTACCACCACACCAACACAGCCACCTCTACCCCCACCACAGTCACCTCCATCACCACAGCCACCTCTACCCCCACTACTACAGCCACCTCTACCACCACACCAACACAGCCACCTCTACCCCCACCACAGTCACCTCCATCACCACAGCCACCTCTACCCCCACTACTACAACCACCACTACTACAGCCACCTCTTCTACCACCACCACAGTAGGTATAAACAGCATCACAAGCAGCAGTAGTGTTGCCACGTCTGGTAAGGTAAGGTCGGAACACCGTGAGGAGGTAGTGGTAATAACAGAGGGCCAAGTATGGGGCACCCAGACGCCTCCTTATCGCCAACCTCGGTAGAAAAATAATCCAGCGGCCACACTCACACGCCGGGCGTTAAGTAGGCAGTTTATTTGTTTATGTGGGGGCGGGGTACTTATTCACTCATATCTATTGCTCTGGCAACCATCTTTTCATGGTCATCATATGGAAATCTTTCATAACGTGTAAATTACGGCACTGCCACCGTATACTATCCACTCGATGGCTCTAACTGTTGTTCTCGTCAAGATATTTTCCTTTGTATTGTGTAACATTTGAACACACTCAATTTTAAAAGATCACAGATGGAGGTGAGACGTACCGCCTCCTTCAACAGTGTTATCAGTCCGGATGTTGTACTTCGTGTTCGGTTATGTTATGATTGGGTGGCTGACGTGCAGGTGTTTCTTGGTACCTTAGGTGACGTCATGCACTGCACCTTTTAGTTAGTTTCACGTCTCGGGTGTGGTCTCCGCCTTCTCCAGCTACATACACCTTTAGCAAGTAAATAACATTCTTATAATAGTTTCTAAATCATCATTGTTTACAAAGTCATAAACAACAACAAACACTGCTTAGGGCCGACGGACACCGAGATAATTTAGTACAAGTGACTCTTAGGATACTCTTTCAGGGTGTTCAGAGGGTTGGCGACCACGGCCCACCCCTCACTTTGATTTCGTACTATCTGTGATCGAGTCATGTAGTAATAACGTAACTTAGTATCAATATGTTGCCATTCACCATTAAAGTTTATTAATTTATATAAAACAAACTAACGACTTTGACCAACAGTAAGGTTCATAAACAGGTAATTCCTGAAAGTGGAAATCCTTTGTTATTTTTTTATATCCAGTAAATCCTTTTATCAGATAAGATGGAAGTCATGTCGGGATCGGCTTAGGCCCGCCTAGTGTGTGTCACCAAGTGTTGCGGGTAATTGTTTTATCTTGTAGAGTTATACACAATACTAATGGCAGAGTAACACATAACAATTAAGGTCTGTCTGGTTGTTTACCTTGTTACAGACTTAAACACCTACAGTACACAGTTCCATCATCAGGGTATATTAAGTCCAGTTTTATGTTAGTGACCACTGGGATATAATCATTGCTAAGTCCCATACCCTCACTACACACTACCAAGACTCTCACCTCATGTTTCAACCCTCCTCCCCCCCTCCATATCCTCACCTACCATCTGTTTACTATCCTTCTTCCCTGTGTCTCCCGTCTCATTCCATATTTTTTTCCTATCCCTTTCCTCCTCTGCCCCCTCGCCTGGCCTCAACATCCGGCAGAGTCATTCACGGGTTATCTGGTTGTTGTGGTGCTCCAGGAAGGTGGCTCACTGAATCACTAAATTCTATCTTGCGTATAACCCACACCTTCAAGGACCAGCCAGCGACCACCTCCCTCACCACTTCATTAACCCCAAAAATGAACGCTCAATGCCCCAACACCCTACAGCTAATATTCGCGCCATAAGTGTAGCTACAGGCAGAAAGTAGATGGACGTTCACCTGACGTAGTTTCTATAATTATGTTACCTTAAAGGCGAGGGAAACGCCAGGCGCTGTTAATTGCTTGTCCGGACATTGTTTTTACCGTGCGGGCCTAAAGGTACTGTCATCAACTTTGCCATCATTACAGTCTTGTAGGTCGTAACATTGTAGTTAATCTTCAAGTAATACAAATATATACATAAGGGGCACGCCAAGAGCTCAAGGAATATCGGCAGGTTTCCCAGGTGAGGTGAATGGCGGCGGCCACCCGGGGACTGCCACCCACCCACTCGGTCGGTGCGGCGGGTCAGGGGGCACCGGCGGAAATACTGGAAGAGTTGCACCATGGATATCAACCCCCCCAGGAGTCAGGGTGGGTGACTTGCTCCCATCTGACACTGGTGCTCCACGCTGATACCCCCCCTCCCCCTCCATACTTCACTACTTATCCCCCTCCCTACCTGCCCAAGCCTTATACGGCCGCCTAGTGTTCACCCGTGGCACCTCTGTTTTATCATACACTGCAACAGTCTACTCCCTCCAGCACAAGTTAACTGTCGTTTACCTTGCCTTGAGAAAGCATGGGCGTGTTCCCTAATGTTTAACTGGGTGTGGGCGGGGAGGTGCGGGTCCTGGCGCCGTATAGCCGCTGCTCCAGATCCCTTCTTCCAGCTCTTCCACACTACGCCCCACATGACGCTCTCCTCCGTCACCGGCTGTGAACTCAACAATAAGAGCATAAGAAAATAAGGAGTCTGCAATAGGCCGGTTGGCCTGTGCATGGCAGCTCCTGTCGAGTTACGACCACTCTCTATCATCCATGAATCTATCTAGCCTCCTTTTAAAACTTTCCAGCGTTCCAGCACTTACTGCAAAGTTACTAAGCTTGTTCCACTCGTCCACCACCCTATTTGTGAACCAGTTCCTTCCTATCTCCCTCCCAAACCTAAACTTATCCAACTTAAATCCGTTGCTACGAGTCCTATCCTGCTCCGATATTATAAGAACTTTATCTGTATCGCCTTTATTGATTCCTTTCACCCACTTAAATATTTCTATCATATATCCCCGCACTCTTCGTCTTTCTAGGGAATGCAAGTTTAGTTTCTTTAACCTATCTTGGTATGGAAGGTTTCTAAGTCCCGGAATCATTTTCGTCATTCTTCGCTGCACCGACTCCAGTGAATTTATATCCATTCTATAATAAGGGCACCAGAACTGAACCGCATAATCGAGGGGCGGCCTGACTAGCGCAAGATATAGTTGCAATAAGACCTCTGCACTCTTATTACTTACACTTCTAGATATAAAACCCAATACTCTGTTTGCCTTATTTCGAACATTAACGCAATGTTTTCTAGGCCGTAGGTCCGGGCTTACAAGTACCCCTAGGTCTCTTTCACAAGTCGACCTTTCTAGGTTGATGTTGTTAAGGCTGTATACATTGACAGTATTTGTTCTTCCAATGTTAAGTACGCTGCACTTGCTGGTGTTGAATTTCATTTTCATTGCACATAACAATGATGTGTTATGTACCATGATAAGTGACTCCATTACTTCAGTACTCAAGTCCGTCACGCGTTGTGACAGCTTCAGTAACTTGCTTATAATAATGTCGACAGATTTCCACAACTTACAATTTGATAATGATTGTTATAACGGAGTACTGTATTAAGTATACGAGTTGGTAGACGTACTCGGGCACCAAGCACACGCCTCACACCCCCGGCCATTACAAAAAAAACTTGCCATTCAGCGGCACCGTTAGTGCGTTTCCTGCCTCAATTATTTCCACCCCGGGTCGCGACTGCCACCTGGGAGTAGAGTGGTAAATGTGTGGGTGAATCCGAATGAGCTTTAGCTTTAGAGCCTCTCGGGAGTGACACACTCGCTTGTATTATTAAACAACATCTTCCCTTGAAGAGGGTCGTCGTGTTTCAACCCGAGTTTTAAACTAAATGAGTCCTGAGGGACACCGCAGTACAGTACTTAACGGGGTGGTGTGGCGGTAAGATTAACTAATTCCAATATTATAAAGGAATGTTATTGGCATTAGTTAATTTTACCGCCACACCACCCCGTTAAGTACTGTACTGTACTGCGGTGTCCCTCAGGACTCAATTAGTTTAAAACTCGGGTTGAAACACAACATCCCTCTTCAAGGGAAGATGTTGTTTAATAATACGGGCATCAGACTCTTCATTGTTACAATGTGACTGGAAGTACTTTTTCACCCTACAATATTTCTCTGGTATACGCGAGTTACGATCAATCGGGCTCACTGTTTCCAGTCCACCAGTGTTAATCGAATATTTTATCAAATCTGGCTCAGAAACAATGTACGTGAAGATGAGCACAGTTCCCGGGCGTCACTATTACACTCGACAGCTCACATCACTGTAAATTTCCGGCACCTTCGTTTTCAGGGTTGATCTACACAAGCTTGGTTTGTATTCCCTATAGCTAAACGTCTCTAGCACCAGTCTTGTTGTTTGTGATAAGAGTAGTAAGTCGGGGGCATGACGCGTGGTACACCTGTGAGGAGGGGGGCAGGACGCGTGGCAGGTTTCCGGGAAGTCACTCATTGGGTCGTCTGCCCTCAGGGGTAAGGACCCGAGGGCCCATATCCCACCTCTCTGGACCAGTATGGTACAGACGTGAACCTTAATGTATTGTGCTAAGCTAGACTCTCACCTTCTGCTAAACCCCGGCAAGTACACCCAGGTCAGTGTTGCCACATATGACCTGACCACACCTTCCTACATCTCCAGGATATCGTAATGGTTCACCCCACCATGCTGGATCACCTCATATCAGCCCACCAATTTGTAAGTCACACCTGTATGTAAACGTGAACACAAATATTGTATTGTAGTAAAACAAGTGTAGATGTCTACTTTACGTTATTTTTGGTTGTACTCACAAGATGCACGTAGGAGTTGACATTAACTTGGAAAAACTTCCCACCTTGTAATGTGGATTCGACTTACAAAAAGTACCTTACCCCGTTGTATCACTCTACCCCACCTGGAATTTACCTCACCTTATTAGACCTAACCTCACCTTGTTGGACCTGACAAAACCTTTGAGGCAGGGATAACGCATTTATTTGGGTTCTGCCAACCTCCCTTACAATAAAAGTCGATTTTGTTGGGAGCAGGTTGACAAGCCATAATGCTGGAGTCGTCGTTGTTATTGCCTTCACTTTACTCGGTGAAATATCAGTCCAGCAAACTAGTTGTGTATTAATACAAACAGTTTAAGAGTGTGCGTCGCGTAGTGTTGTGGGCGGGCGTTGTGGTCAGTAGGGAGAACCTTGCGGGACACCAGCCCAACCAGTTGCAGTCAACTCCCAACTTCTTCATCTCCTACACTTCACTTCTACTCTCTTGTACAACACAGCATTGATTTAGTTCACAGGGAGGAACAATGGTACACCAGCCGTTGCTCTGTGTGACCAATTACTGAACTAGCACCTGCTAGGCGTGGGCAGGAAAACGGAAATAGCGGGGTGGTGTGGGCAGGTGGGTCCAGCCATCATCACCAGGTCGCCCCGATGCACACACTCGCCCACTCACTCACCTACACTCTCTGGCTGTCCAGTTAGTCGTGTCCCTCAGTGCTGGCAGGTGGAGGTGTGCTCCTTCTCCGCGGACTCTTCGCTTCCCTACACTTGTTTTGTAAATGACCATACAAGCTCGTTTACGTTTTAGCTCGTTGTTTACACAATGTTACTGAGTGATAGTGCAGAGACCCTCGTACCCATAATAGTGTGCACCTTGCAGGCTGTACTCACAAAGAGACCTGTTGCGGGAACTGTACAGCAAACATCATTGTGTGTTATTATAATGTTTGAGCTGAACGGAAACATACTTCGTAATATTTAGAACATCACCAGTTATTGTTGGTACGGACGTGGGTCAGTGTTGACGATTACTGAGCATCGCGCACCTACAGGGGTGTAGTGTATCCCGTCACGGCGGCTAGGAGAACAGCAGCCTGGATCATTACCCACATGTGTCAGGTCGTGTCGCTGCTCAGTGCTTTATTTGTGCATTAAAATAGAAAAACTTCAATAGTGTGGTTGTCGTGACGTGAAGGATTCTGTGGCAAAAGTCGTGCCTGTGACAATCTCTAGAGGTGATACATTTATATGAAATTTGGTGAACGATTTGGATCAATTGCGGTATAAATTCAGTAAAAATACAGTCACAGTGAAAACTAATGAAACTATATATTATAGAGTGAAAAGTGAATGGTGGTGGATAGCCAGAGGTGTGAGGCCGGTTATGGTGGCGAGTGTTAACCTGAAGGAGCTCCGGGCTACCTCCAGTACCAGCGCCTCGTGACTCACACAGCGAGGAGTTAATCAGTAAGGCTGTGTTGACCCAGCACAGCAAGGCCAGGACTGTGACCATCTCTGTAATTAGTGAGAACAAATGCACGACAACAACATCCTTAAATATACTGTGATCACGAGTGCTGCTACAGCTACCAAGTGAATGTAAACTGAAGACCTTGATTTTTTTAAAGCTGCTGCTGCGGCGGTGGTGGTGGTAACACTCATCGCCCACCACGCTGCTGTTGTCTCACTACTGCTTACCTGTCTCGCTCACACCTTGTGATCCACTCCACCGAACCTTAAAACAACATTTTACAATAAAATAATTAAGATAACAGTGTTGGAATTATTGCTGATGCAACAATCTCAGGCGGAGAAAGGGAGAATCTTGCAAGATACAGAAAAACTGCAAGTGAAAGGTACAAAGCCAGGAGGGAGTGGGGCGGGGAGGCGTGCGGCGGGGAGGCGTGCGGCGTGTGCCCCCCGTTGTGGTAGTGATGTGCAGGAGGGAGGGAAGGGGTTGTGGGGCGCCAAATTGAAAAGTGTTAAGTGATTGAGATATGCTTAACTACGGTATTTTTTAACAATTTTTTTTTACAGAACATATCAATACAAGCACAGTTCTTTGTTATGAATATATGCTAATATTGAACAAAATACAAGTCCTCAAAAAACAAAAACATAATGATCTATCAAGTGTACATAAACGGTAAATGTAACGAGGGCGAGGTAAAGTGATCCTTGGTGATGAGACAGTTTGGTCATGGCCACGGTCAAGGAACCATGAAAGTGTACGTACCAGCGATCACCCCCAGCAGCCACCAGGTGTTCCTCCCAACAACACCTTACTACCTCAGGATATGTAAGCCCAACCACACTCGACCGGCCGATATGAACATCCAGACATTTTCCTTACGACAAGCGCTGAAGGTAAGACTGTACCCCGCCACCCCTGCTACCCCCACATACTACACCTCTGCTACCACCACATACTACACCTCTGCTACCACCACATACTGCACCTCTGCTACCACCACCACCACATACTACACCTTCAATATCAAGTAAGATAAAAGAAACTAAACTTGCATTCCCTAGAACAGTGGTTCTCAACCTTGTTTGCCCCATGCACCCCTTTCACCATATGTCAGAATGTCATTCCCTCCTCCTTTCCAAGATTGTCTGCCTCAAAAAGTGCATTCCAAATAATATCCATATAATACTGAAAATCCTTTATTTTTTCCATATTAGTATCAGTCCCCCCTGAAAACCTGAGGGGGGAAATTCCCCCCTGGTTGAGAACCCCTGCCCTAGAAAGACGAAGAGTGCGGGGATATATGATAGAAGTATTTAAGTGGGTAAAAGGAATCAATAAAGGAGATATAAATAAAGTTCTTATCATATCCGAGCAGGATAGGACTCGTAGCAACGGATTTAAGTTGGATAAGTTTAGGTTTAGGAGGGAGATAGGAAAGAACTGGTTCACAAATAGAGTGGTGGACGAATGGAACAAGCTTAGCAACTTTGTAGTAAGTGCTGGAACACCGCTGGAAAGTTTTAAAAGGAGGCTAGATAGATTCATGAATGATAGAGAGTGGTAGTACTCTCGACAGGAGCTGCCATGCACAGGCCAACCGGCCTATTGCAGACTCCTTATGTTCTTATGTACACCCCTGCTACCCCCACATACTACACCTCTGCTCCCACCACATACTACAACCCTGCTACCCCCCACATTCTACACTCCTATCACCACATACTACACTCCTGCTACCCCCACATACTACACCTCTGCAACCCCACATACTACACCTCTGCTACTCCCACATACTACATCTTTGGTTTTTCCTACTACACCCCAGCTCTGTTCCCACATAATACACCCCAGCTCTGTTCCCACATAATACACCCCTCCTACTCCCATATACTACACCTCTGTAACCCCACATAGTACACCTCTGATACACGACATACTACACCCCTGCTATTCCCACACACTACACCTCTGCTAGCCCCTATATTACACTCCTGCTACCCTACATACTACACTCCTGCTACCCCACATACTACACTCCTGTTACCCCACATAGTACACCTCTGATACACCACATAGTACACCTCTGATACACCACATAGTACACCTCTGATACACCACATAGTACACCTCTGATACACCACATAGTACACCTCTGATACACCACATAGTACACCTCTGATACACCACATAGTACACCTCTGATACACCACATAGTACACCTCTGATACACCACATAGTACACCACATAGTACAGCTCTGATACACCACATACTACACCCTTGGTACCCCCACACTACACCCTTGGTACCCCCACACTACACCTCTGCTACTCCCACATACTACCCCCACCTACTTCATACCTGCAACCCCACGTACTACACCCGATACACTTTTGTTTTTACGTTATATCATGTTACCAACCCTGACCAGCAGGTCCTCCGTGGCTGGCTGGGAGGGACGCCTCTGCCCTCTGGAGTATTTCATCCCTTTTCTATTAATCTTGTTATCGTTAACCTCAGGTAATACAAGATGAAACTATTGTGTTCCCTGGCAGTGCCGGTTAATTTCCTGATTGATGTGCGATACACCGCCAGTCTCGCCCTATGTTTGGGGCTAATCTAGGCCTACTAGCCCAGCCGAGCCGGAGGTCCCCCCCTCTCTCTCTCTCTCTCTCTCTCTCTCTCTCTCTCCAAATTACTGGTGTTTGGTAGAGGGAGAGGGTCGGTCATTCTATTTGACTGGATGCGTTTTATTCTACACCATGACCATATAGGAGGATTTTAGTTATTGTACAAATAAACTGTTCATTATATACAAACAAATAAAAAATCAGTTGATAAAGGCCATGTTTGAAGTGTTGATGGACTAGATTAAATAACTCGACGATTACTCATAACATAACAGGTTCAGTTGTGTGTTAGGTCAGATGCTCTCGTACATAACAACAGTGTCATGCCCACGCGTTCTTTAACTGGAGACATATATTTCTCCCATCCAGAGGATTACTTGCAGCAGATAAAATAATTAGGTATCTTAATACAGCCCATGTCTCCACCCTGTATCATTACCTATATAGCCATAAGTGTGTTTATAATAATAATAACAAATAACCCAATCACCTGAAGAATCTCTATCCCAGCTTATTTCACCAAAAGATAACACTATTTGAGAGGTTGAGGTTAGTTACTGTGGAATAAGCTGGGGTGGAGTCTTCAAGTAATAAAAAAAGTATGTTGTTACTTTGCACTTAAAACAAAATGATCATAACTAGTGAAAATCTCTGAACTACTGTAGACACTGATATCTAGTAAAGTTGCACATGTGCACAGCGGCTCACACATACAGCCTGGCTCTTTTCTGGTGGACAGTACATAAGCAGCCTCATATAATCCTGTCACAGCCCTCACGAGTGTCTTAGAATGAGAGTAGAGGCTGGCCACCCTTCACCACCTCTTACTGTCACTATGACAGGCAATATCATATCGAACACGTCATTCACACAGCGATATTTACCTTGATCTCCATCTTGTGACTCAAGGCACGTTGTTACTTTTCCTCTATTATGACCAATTTCCCGGTACCTGTGTGTCATCCAGCCCGGCTAATGGTGTGTGGGTGGGTGGGTTTATGTGCGTGTGTGCACTGTGCAAGACAACTAGACAATGTCGCCTGTCACTCAGCAGCTGGTGTACACCCAAAGCCACAACTTAATGAGAGAAAGTCCGCTACAACAAATACGCGTGCAAGTGTGAGGCAGAGGAGTAACGTGGCTGTCACCGCCACCAACATTCTAGTTCTCTAGAGGTATACTGGTCGGGGTCCAGACAAAACCCCCTCAAGTAAAGTGCAAAGTAGGGGGGGGGGAACTATTTAGAGTAAAAAAAATAGGATAAAAGCCCCTATTTTTGTATCTACTAAAGCCATATAGACTTCATTCAAATAATACACTATACTGTACATACGAGAGCACTTTGGGTGGAGTGTGCGTGCAAGATTTTCTTGTAATCACACGCTGGCACCAACTCGGCTGAGGCCAACTCCAATACACTATTTCAAAACCATCTTGTGAAATCTTACCAAACTTATCCGCTACTGTATCTTGCTCTTGTGAGACCACACCTGGATTACGCAGTTCAGTTCTGGTCACCGTATTACAGAATGGATATAGAATCCTTGGAAAGAATTCAAAGGAGAATGACAAGACTAATCCCGGTCATTAGGAACCTTGTGTATAGAGACAGGTTAAAGCATCTTAATTTGCACTCCCTCGAGAGATGTAGAGCAAGGGGCGACCTGATAGAGGTGTATAAGTGGAAGGCAGGGCTAAACAAAGGGGACATTACAAAGGTACTTAAACTATCCAACCAGGAGCGAACTCGTAACAATGGTTTTAAATTAGACAAATTTAGATATAGGCGTGAAATAGGTAAACACTGGTTTGGAAACAGAGTAGTGGATGAATGGAACAAGTTACCAAATATCATCATTAACTCGAATACACTGAATAGCTTCAAACATAGGTTGGATGCTTATATGAGCAATAGGGGTTGGGTGTAAACAGTACTGCCCAGTATGGGCCAATAGGCCCGCTGCAGTTTCCTCCATTCTTATGTTCTTAAAAACGTCAATGGTTATACTCCTTAAAAATATATTACATTAGGAAACACAACTCATATTACTAGGGTATACTAAAGTAATCCTATCACTTGTGTTGGGTTTCGATATATTGTACATAATTCTTGCTTGTCAGCCATGCTGTAATACATAATTTTGAATTAATATTTACTTCAAATGTACATTCATTACTACTGACCGAGGTACTGCTGCTGCTGCATGTTTCAAGCGTCAGGTTGTGTGCGGTAGGGAGAAACCCTGGACAACCAAGGCCATGTATGAGGGGGGTGAGGGGCGAGGCGAGGGCAGGGGGTGGGTCAGACGCAGGAACCCTCGTCAACACAATAAACCGCGTCACTAGACTGGGCTACACTCAACACCTCACGACGCTACACACGCAAAATGGGTAAAATAGAGCTATATTGGATTACCATATTAAATGTTACCTTTATGAAGATTGCGTTTGGTCCCACGTAAAGATCCGTTCCGAAACTTCAGGAATTATTGTGGACTGAAGTTGGGGGACTGTTCTTATGTTTATCTTTCCTTGGTGAAAATATGCCCCAGTATATCTCTATTTCTCACTCCCTCCCTGAACTGTATATAGTGCTGACCAGGTTTAAGCCAATCTGTCTTTCACTCCATTTTCTTTGTACTGTACTTTCAGTTGCAAGAACATTGTGTGTTAAGTGAGAGCTTCACTAGTTGCTGCCACACAGGTGGAGGAGAAGTGTAGTTCCCTGTGTTTTTATTTAATTATTGGTGTGTATCAGGTGGACTAAGTGAGTCTGTTCTTCCGCAGGAACTGTTCTCTCAGCTGCAGTACAGCCATGAGTCTGCGTTGCCGCCAGACGCGCTGCGCCGCGCACTCGCCCAGACCTTCTACAACCAACAACGGTTCCAGCTGGGCTTCATGGACGATGCCGCTGAATGCTTTGAAAATATCTTACTACGAATCCATTTCCACGTGGCGAGTGGTGAGGCGGAGGACATGTGCAGCGCTCGCCATTGTATCCCCCATCAGAGGTTCGCCATGACACTGGTGGAACAAAGTGTGTGTGGGGACTGTGGAGCCACCTCAGAGCCCCTCCCCTTCACCCAGATGGTACACTATGTGTCGGCCTCTGCCCTCACTGCCCAGGCCCGGCAGATGAATGACCCCGGTGGTGGCCCTCAGACACAGCAGCAGCCACTAGATATGTTTGGCCAGCTCCTCAAGAAGGCAGGCGGGATGGGTGACATACGTGACTGTCCTGTAAGTATTCCTTTACCACTGTACTTATTGGTTATAAAACTATTGAATTATATGAAGTAAATAAGGATAATACACTAATAGCAGTAAATGACAATTATATCGATACCTGTTTACGAAAAACAAAATATTCAGACACTACTGTTTATGTTCATTCATTTCCGAGTAATATTTATAAACCCACAGTAATCGTAGTTTCAAAATCTTTAAAATACAGTTTTAAACAACTTTTTAGGGTTTAGTTAGATCAAGCAGTTGTATTATGGTTTTATGTGTGAACAGTTCTGGGTGACAGTTTAATAATTGTTATGACCCTGTACAGAGCGCTTGTGGGGCCAAGATCCAGATCTGCCGCACACTGATGAACCGACCAGAGATTGTGTCCATCGGTGTGGTGTGGGACTCTGAGCGGCCCACGCTGGAACACATCATGGCGGTGTTTGCCACGGTAGGCACCACACTCAGGCTGAGAGACGTCTTCCAGAGTGTAGTGGACGACCGCTGGGCACAACATACCCACCACCAGCTTGTTGGAGTTGTCACTTACTACGGCAAACATTACTCCACATTTTTCTACCACACAAAACTGCGTGTGTGGATCTACTTTGACGATGCTACAGTTCGTGAAATTGGACCACATTGGGAGCAAGTTGTTGACAAATGCAGACGTGGTCACTTCCAGCCACTCTTGTTGTTGTATGCCAACCCTAGCGGGACACCTGTACCTGTGGACAGTGCCCCACGGACAGTGACGCTGGTGCCAGGACACCGCCCACACACCCGCACTTCACAGCCTTCCCTCAAACCCACCAATGGTACTGGGGAGCCGTACTCCCAGACCTCCACGCGCCGTGCAGTCACGCCCAACCCAGAGAAGTGTGGGGATGGATCAGGACCAACTCCCCGCCGAGCCATCACGCCCAGCCCAGAGGTGGCTGCCCAGCGTGACACCCACAGGGACTATCAAAATATCCATGCCCTTGCTGCCCACATATACCAAGATGGTAACAGTGAGGCTCACAATGATGACGTGTTTGAGGCTGGCACTTCCAACTATCGGCGACAGCTGGAGAGCATCAAACAGAGCGGCACTGTCCTCCCCAACAAGCCGACCATCCCTGGCCGGGGACGACTCGATTCAGACGACTCGGTCTACGCTGGTAGACGGAATGATCCACAGCGACAGGAACGACAGCGCTCAGTCAGCTGTAATGGCTACAACCAGCATGGTAACCGTAACAGTAACTCCTCACTGGAACAATTCGAGAAAGATGGCTTAAAAATGCCTGAGGGTAGTAATGTGCCAAGGCGTCGAGACTCTGGTAACTGGAGTGGTGACCGTAACAGCGCATCCTCCTCCTCATCCACATCATTAGAACATCCTTACTTGTTTATAGTGGGGAAGGCAGGTCGACAGCCACCTTCACCCACCACGAAGGCTCCACCTAGCCCCTCCCGCACCGACCACCCAGAGTATGCAAACCTTGGCGTGGGCGTTCCACCACAACATGCCCACGCCCTTAACTCCACGGGACAACCTCCTAACACGGCCCCCAATGGACAATATGACCCTGGCTATGACTCCTACTCACTCTCCTCGAATGACTCCTATCCTATCCAACAGAACCTGAAGCATAACTTACAGGTGAGCATTTATCTGTTTGTAACCATAAACATGTAATGTTGATTCATTAATAATTAAACATGGAAATGATGATAATGATGATAATAATAATAATAATACTGTACTTGAATGGATAAAGAAAGAACAACTGGAAATAGAAAGAACAACTGGAAATTTATTAAAAATAAAACAATGCATGTCTAACTTTGTTTTTCTCAAAATCAGCTTCAGCAGATCCCTGAGTGTGTGCAGGCGAGTGACAGCCCTGGCACCTACACTGGAGGGAGTCAGCAGGATAGTAGCAGTGTCAGCACACTTACGGAGAGTGAGACTGGCGGTAACTGTGAGACCCTCTGCCTGGCAGCAGATTCCCTGCTTGAAGAGGCCCGCGCCCGTGAGGAATCTGGAGATCTTTCGGTTAGTATCACCTCACTGAGACTCCCTTGTGTCCATTCCACTCTGTAATTGTGAAATGTTGTCAAACATTGTGACATGACATCTAGCAGAGAAAGTAAAGCATATACTGTACTAGTAGCAATAGTTTAATAACTTTGTTCTATTGTAAACACAGGGTGCCCTGGATCTGTGCAATGCAGCAGCAGCCAAGACCCGAGCAGCTATGGACGCACCCTACAACAATGCACACTCCCTCACCTTCGCCCGCATGAAACATAATACATGCGTCATGCGTGCCCGCTCCCTTCACCGCCGCATCCTCATCCAGGAGGAGACTGCTGCCTGGGAGGGCCAGTATAAACTTGGTAAGTTGTTTCATAAATCTTGCTTAGCTCGGCTGCTGTTTTTCCAAGAAACAGCTGATATCTTATGGTTAAGTAGTGATTGCACCTAGAATTTTAACTTAACTTTTTATCATTAAAGATTAACATCGTCTTTTTAAGAGCTTGATATTTTATACAAAATCACATTTAGTTTGTTGTAAAAAAAAGGTAGAATACCTGTACTGTAATTAATTCTGCGGTAACAATGAGTTAACTGGTGCTATGTCCCGCAGATGGTCCCCACCACAGTCGACAAGGCTCACGAGACTCCCAGAGGTCACGGACCAGCCGCCAAGGATCAAGAGAAGGGTCAGTCCACCACAGTAGACAGGGATCACGTGATGCTTCCAGTGGGTCACAGGCCAGGTCACAAGACCAACTGGACACAGCCGTTACCCTTGCACAGACAGCTGAGAAACTTCAGAACACTAACATAGAAATTTATGCCACACTGCCCAAGAAAAAAGGGAAAAAGTTATCATCCGAGAAGATCTCCAGGAAAGATGATGTTGAGATACAGCTGGAGAAGTCAAAGGACAAGAAGAATACCGACAAAACGAAGGACAAGTCACACAAGGAGAAGAAGAGTGGTAAGAACCGCGCAGTTGACAGTGACTATGGCAGTGACCATAGTTCAAAGAGCTCTAAGAAAAGCCTTGACAAAGATGATGTTAATGCAATTGTTGAAGTAAAAGAAGAAAAGTCTATTGGTAAGAAGCAGCATAAGATTCGCCGGAAGCTGCTCATGGGCGGCCTCATTCGGCGTAAGAACCGCAGCATGCCAGACCTTCGAGAGGGCCAGGATGGGGAAAACCCCAAATCTGCTACAGATGACCTGGAAGTTCGTAGTTTCTCACGGCCAACCACACCTTCTGGTGAGAAGACCATGGCTGGGTACCTGAGTGAAGGCCATCTGGAGTACAGTAACCCAAACCTTGAGCGTAGTAAACTCATGAGAAAGAGTTTCCATGGGAGTGTTGGTAAGGGTTTGTCACCTGCCAAGAACACAGCTGCTACTAAAGTGCCTCCACCCATCCCTCAACGCATCACTTCCCAACTTTCTCACAAGAATGAAAAGAACAGCAGAAAGGAGGACAAGAAGCGTGAAAAACGACCACCTTACCCTCTACCACCGAGTGATCGTCAGGTTGAAGATCCTCCAGCACTCCCTCCTCGTTGCTATACACCAGAGATCGTCAACAACAATAACAACATGCTTAAAAGTGAACCACAATCCTTGTCGTACCTTCACACTCAGATGCCGCAGTATGACATGTACCAGACTAATTCCCTTCCCTACAGTGGACCTCTGTATACAGATCAACAACAGCAGGTGCCGCAACAGCCACCTGGCACACCCACACAGATCACCATCTGTGCTGATGTCCATCAGGAAGCTACCCCAAGGGAGCCTCAACAACAGTCATATCAGATGCATCAGCAACAACAACAGCCTCATGAACAAGAGGAGCATCTGCGTCACCAACAAGAACAGGCTCACCATGTACATCAAGATCACCAGATGCACCAACAGCCACAGCTAAACCATCAACAACTATATGAACAACAAAATCACCAGATGACTAATCACCAGTCTAAGGCTCAAATTAATACTACTCCTTCCTGGCCCAGTATTGCTCACTCACGACAGAGTAGTGAGGACTTTCCTCCTCCCCCTCCTCCACTGGAGGAGGCCGTGGAGGATCTTAAGATCAGGGGACTTCTGCCCCCACCCCCACCGGTGTCCAGGGCTAACCCCGAGGCCCTTAATGCCCCAGAACCCTCAAGTCTACTGGCGCAGTTGCAACAAAAGCGACAGCAGATAATTGAGAATAAAGAAACTGTGGGCGCAACCAATGATGATCGGGTTAAGACGTCAAAGAGCAGCAGTGATTGGCTACAAGAACTGCAGGCTAAGCAAGCAGCTATGCGGAAGAAGATGCAGGACCAGAATGGACCCGGTTCAGGGGCTAAAAATGATGTGAAGGATAATGACTGTAGTGTTAACCGAGAGAGTGGCACAACTTCTGTGCGAAATTTGGCCTCAAAGTTTGAAAATGTGAGCATGATCTCAAGTAAAACTGAGGTGGGAACTGATGAGGTAGACAGCAGCACTGCTCCACCTCCAGCTGTAACTCAGCAACCAGCCCGCGAGGAGATCAGCGAGAGACAACGAACAGTGAGTAAGGAGTTGTTCACAAGGGAATATACTCAGTGTAACTCCCTCCAACTCCCCTCCCACAGTGGACACGAGAGTAGACTTAGCTGCTCATACCGGACACGAAATGAACATAGTGAAAGTGCTAATGGTAGTTGTAAGGATAGTGTAAGTGACGGTGCCAAAGAAGATTCTGAATTGAACACTAGTACAGATACAAACTCCAGTGATGGTGCAAAAAAGAAAAAGTCTAAGAAAAGTGTCACGTTCTGTGATCAAGTGGTTCTAGTAGCAACAGCAGAAGATGAGGAGGAGGATGCATACATCCCTAATCCAATTTTAGAAAGAGTACTAAAATCAGCCTTGACTTCTTCATCATCCATGTCGGACACAGACACCTCATCTTGTGGGGAACCTGTCAGTCCCAG
Organism: Homarus americanus; assembly: GCF_018991925.1. NCBI lineage: Eukaryota > Metazoa > Arthropoda > Malacostraca > Decapoda > Nephropidae > Homarus > Homarus americanus. Next base: position 11,319,928 of record NW_024734940.1, on the reverse strand, counting down.
GACGAACTGTGCGCCATCACAAACAAAAGCAAATGTGCCCACACCACAGGTAAGCCCACATTACCCATCTGTAGGAAACTCACAGGCTCAGCCTCAACAACACTCTTACATTCAGTCACACCCTTCAACCCAAACTCACAGTGGCCAAGGCTACCATACCCAACCACCTCACAACCCACCACACCATCCCCAATCTCATCCCCATCCACCACAGTCTTATTCAACCCAGTCCACTAGCCAACAGCCTCATCCATCCCAAGGCTATCCTAGCCAGCCCCTGCCTACACAGCATCACCCTGTAACGGCTCCTTCACAAGCCCATCATGGCCACACTCACCCAACACACACCCATGGGCAGCAGTATCAGCAGTCCTCACAGAACAACAGTGCTCAGGTGAGATTACCACCCCCTTACCAACCTCCTCCCAGTGTGTCTCATCACCAGGGTACCGCCAAGACAGTAGGTACTCACGGCCCCCAGACTCACCCACAATCCAGTCAGGTGTCGCACCCTCAAGCATCACATGGACAGAGTCAGAGCTGGACCCTCACTAATGGTTTGCATCCTTCTCAGATGCCCCATCTTCTCCCTGGTCAACATACAACCAGACCAGGACAGCAACAGCCACAGCATATCAGACATATACCAGCACAACAGCAGCAGACTACACATTATCAGCCTCAACAGCAGCAGCAGTCCCAGCAAAGACAAACAGTCGGGCCTTACCCAGGGATGATGACCCGCCAGAATAGTAGTCTAGGGTTGCAGCATCACACAGAGACAGAAAGAACATATCCTCCATATCAGCGTGTACCTCACCCTAGCCCTGTACAAGGACAATCCCAGGCACACACACAGTCTCATCCACAAAACCACTCACAGACTCATCCACAAACACACTCACAGTCACACCCACAGACTCAGACTCACCACCAGAAGATGCACCCTCAAATACATCAAGCTATGCACCCCTCAGGTCGCTCTGGCCACCCACCTCACAGCCACCCAGGAACTACTGGTCAACCAAACAGCTACTCTGCTTACACGTCTGCTGGGGCCTTTAGTCGTCAACAACAGTCCAACCATCCGGCACAGCAGCAGCAACAGACCACACTCAGCCACTCACAACAGTCGCAGCCACAACAGCATGGGTCTGGGTATGGAAGTGTCGGCAGGGGAGGTGTTAAGGGAGGACCAAATCACTTCTGTGGCCCCCTGGACCCTTCTGCTATTTACTCCACAGTGAACAAATCTTCCAAGAAGCCAACTGCAGCACCACCCAGCACAGGCTCGGCTCTACAGCCCTGTAATTTGTGCAGAAAAAAGTGTGTTAACCCGTCCTCCACTTACTGTAATGACTGTGACTTCTACATGTCCAGGTTCAAGCCTAAAGTATAATACTCAATCATTTCGTCGTAAACACGTATGTCGTAACAATCCCACATGTAATAATTCTCAAATACGTCATAAATCTCATTTACTCCTATTATTCTCAAAAGCAAAAGACATGACAATAGTTGTAAAGGCTAATGAGCATCGCGTATCAGTGATGACCGGCATTAGAGGGACGTGGTGTAGGAGCGAGTCACCTGGTCATGGATAAGGACCTGTGATGATCAAGTGACTCGCCACCACCCCCTCACCCGTGTGGTACCAGTGTTGTGATTCTTACCATTAATTTATATTAAATGTTTAATATTCTAATGAAATATCGAACTGTACCTGCTAGACATGATTAGAGACATTGGTACCACTCCCACATGCTGACTACGTGATGTACTACAAGTACCTGTACTGTCACGATTCGATTCTCTGTACTAGTGTTACATTATTGTGCAGCACCAGGCTTCCTGTGTTGACTAGTGCTCCACTATATGGAGTAGCACCAAGCTTCCTGTGTTGACTAGTGTTCTACTATATGGTGTAGCACAAGGCTTCCTGTGTTGACTGGTGCTCCACTATATGGTGTAGCACCAGGCCTCCTGAGTTGGTTAGTCCTCCACTTTTTGATGGAGCACTGCCTGTGTTCTCAAGATGGGTGCTCCACTTTCGTGAAGTTAAGAATCTTCTTTCATTGTGATAATATGTTATGGATCTCAATATTGGCTTGTTTTTAAGCTTTATTGCTGTTATTATATTATATTTGTATTTATTGTACAGTCAAAAGCTTTTTTTCTGCACACTTGTTCGTGCGATTGTGAATCTGACCATGTTATGTGCCAAACTGTGTAAATATCTTGTATAAAGAAATTATTACTCTATACAATGTACTGTACATATCGGCAGCTTTTGTATGTTTTGTATCAAACGGAGCTCTATGACGCTACTCCTTGTTTACTTCCCCTTCTTGTGACTACAGTTGTGCCAAACATTTGCTTTTTTAACCCATGTCTAGGAATATCTATTAAGGAAGTAGCACTCGCATATGATCCCTCTATTTTCGAGTTGTCAAAAGCAGAGCCGTAGATAGAATGAGTTTGGCCAACCGGCCGCCATGTTGTTACTCAGTGAGTGGGTGGTAAGTTCTCTCGGGCTGTTTATAAACACGTTAAGGCAAATGAAAACATGTATGACAATTTTACTGAGTAAACATGTTACTCAGCTGAGTAACAACATGGCACCTGCATGTCACCAAGTTGAGTGCTCTCTCTCTCTCTCTATCCATGGCTCTGGTCAAAAGTTTCTTCAAGTGCCACCTATAGGGTGAGTAGCTAATTACAGAAATCATTTTGGGTAGAATAAAGTATTCCACTGGTCACAGAAAATGGTACTAGATTATTTAAACTGGGATAGTGCTCTTTCTTTCTTTTTTTTTCTTCCCTTAGAATTACAAATTAATTAATAAATAAATGGCTGAAGAAAAGTATTCATTAAGCATATCATTAGTGCTATCAACAACATACAAATCATAGACAAATTTATTGCTAGACATTCCTACCGTAGAGTAATTATTTCCGACAACGCCACTAACTTTAAAGCAGTTGCCGAAATCCTAATTAATTTAGCTCAAGCCACAGAAGTAAGAAGAAAACTCGAAAATTTCAAAATCACTTGGAAGTTCATCCCAGCAAGGGCACCATGGCATGGTGGATTTTTTGAGAGAATGGTAGGAATTATCAAAGGTTGCCTTAAAAAAAAATCATTGTTTAGAAAACAAGTATCTATCCCAGAATTACTAACCTTACTCGCTGAAATTGAAAGCAATGTCAATCATAGGCTTTTAACTTAGCATGCTGGCAGAATAAACCATCCAGAACCCTTACTCCTTCACAGTTGCTCCACGGTAAGATACTGAACTGAATACCTATCCAACAAATCCTCACTATGACGAATACCTACCAGAACCCCAGGTTCATCAACAACTAAATGAATGTCAACTGTTCTTAGATAAAATACTAGTTTTTTGGCAAAATATATAGCATTCTGAGTATTTAACTTCTTTAAGGGAAAGGTATCTAAAACGAGGAGATAAAATTAAGACCTTCAAGCAGAACATTAGATTAGGTGATGTGTGCTAAGTTCATGATACCAGTAGTAGGGATCAATGACCACGGGGAAGAATCTTAGAGACTTACCCTGATGAAAGTGGCCAAGTTAGGGTTGTAAAATTCAAACCTAGAATGAGGAACATAATTTGTTCAATTAAGCATTTCGTCCACTCGAAGAATCCATGGAAAGAAATGATGAAGCCCAGGACGAACTCAGTAATGATAACGTACAGTACCAACGAGCACAACTGTAAATGTAGATATATGAAATGACATGAGAAAGGCCACCAAACACTGCAAGGCTTGGCTCCAGAGAGTATTGTGTTATGAGGAGTCGGATTCCTACAATTGACCATCTGTCTTTGTCATGAATGTATGTAAATACAGTAATTCTCTATGCTAAGTATTAAAATATTAAGTAATACAGTATATAATATTACGAACCTAGTATAAAACTGGTGGGAAGTGGAAATTTTCATCTTCTAAACTACACTTTGTATGAATACTAAATTAGAGAAGAACTCGCTACATATTTAAAAAAGCTTACTGAATAAAAAGTATTATAATTTATAGTTTATAAGATAATTAAAATTAAACATAGAGAGTTCCTGAGATTTCACGCATCAGGATACAGTATATGCCTGCAAGACGCCACACAGACCAGCAACAGCACCGTTCATAGGAGACAAACACATTCCAACCTCTGGCGAGAAAATCTTCAATCCACTAGATTTTTATAGCATCTTCTGACAATTAATACATCAACACTGTTTATTTAATATCCCAAGACTCACAATCATCATTATGTAATCTTCTACAGATACCTATGTAAACATTCCACAAATCATTATTCTTGAGATATTTGTCTTAATATTTTAATTTGTGTTTCCTTCTGTAGAATGTAAACAAATACAAGTACAGAGCTGTCACACTGCACAAAAGCTGATGAGCTTCTGTAAATGCATTACTGAAGGGGACTGTACATCATGGAGATTTCTTTGGATGCATAGGTATCTGTAGAATATTACATTATGATGGTTTAATACAGTGTATTTAGCAAATGCTGCAGCTGCTGAGAATAGAAGGGGGTAGGATTTACTACCAAGTATACTGCCCAATTTTGGGGCCACTAATTCTTAGGGGATAACTTAACTCCACTCTTAATTGATGTGCGTAGTACAAAAGAACAGAGACGTTACCGAGAACCAATTCCGATTTGAATCTCATGTACACTAATAATAACCAGTTCCTTGATAAGAGAGAGGAGCTTGAAAACTACTGAAGGTACACCAACCCGATATAGTAGGAGTTGTAGAACTGTTGTACAAGAACAGGAGAATCGACTCAGAGGCATGCGAGTTTAGTACTGTATTGATGAATATGACTTATTTACAAAACCTTTCTCAAGAAACTTGCAAGAGGGCTGTGGTTATCTATGCCAGGCAAGACCTTAGAGCCAACCAGGTGAGGGTACAGGGAGAGGATGTTTTTGAAAAATCCAAGTTTGTAAAGTATTTGAGAGCATTATCGGAGATGCAGCGATGGAACACCTACTACGAAACAACCTTGTAAATGATTGCCAGCCCGGTTTTACGCTGGGGCGCTCCTGCTTAACACAACTGCTCAAGGTATTGGATATTTGGACCCATATTCTGGAACGGGGTGGTAATATACACAATATATACCTAGATTTTGCCAAGGCTTTCGACAGTGTACCCCCATGAAAGGCTGTAAATCAGACTGGAAGGGTACGGAATTCAAGGAAATGTCCTAGCATGGATAGAAGACTTTCTACATGACCGCAAGCAGTGTGTGGTGGTTAATGGCACGAAAACATCATCTGTACCTGTCACAAGCGGGGTACCACAGGACAGTGTATTGGGCCCTGTTTGTTTGTTTGTTTCATAAATGACATGCCTTAAGCTGTACACTTCTCCATCCAAATGTTTGCGGATGATGCCAAATTATTTCAGGATATCAAGAACGGACTGTGAAGAGCTGCAGAAGGATCTCTGTGAGCTCCAAGAATGGTCGAAGAAATGGCTGCTGAGATTCAATGTCAATGAGTGTAAGAGGCTGCACCTGGGTCGCACCAACAGTAAGGAGGCATATCATGTTTCAACAGGATGAAGAAACTGCACTATTTGAGACTGAATGTGAGAAGAACCTAGGTGAGTATGTTGACAATGAGCTGAAGTTCTCAGGCCATTGTGAGAAGAAGGTAAATCAGACAAATAAATTATTAGGTCTTATAAGAAGGTCGTTCAGATATTCAGATGGTCCATCCGTTGTAACGATCTTAGTGCTTCCCCATCTGGAGTACTGTCCCCCCGTCTGGTCCCCAAGATATACTAGGGACTGCCAGTTGGTTGAAAATGTTCAAAGGAGGGCCGCCAGACTGGTGCCTGCACCTCGGCACCTCAGCTACCCTGAGAGATTGGAGAGCCTGAACTTGCCTACAGACGGGCAGGGGGCGATCTAATTGAGGTTTATAAGCATCTCAGGAGGCACTACTCAGTCGAGTGTCATTACCGGGAGCTGGCGGACGCTCGCCCCACAAGGGGTCACAGCACAAGGTTGAAGAAGCCGCAGGTCCAGAAAACTGTGAGGGCAAACTTTTTCGGAGTAAGAGTTGTGAACTCTTGGAACAATCTGCCAGGGAATGTTGTGACGGCACTGGGTGTGAGCTCTTTCAAGACCAGACTTGACCAACACTGGAGCAGGTTCAAGTACATTCAGGAACCAGTACTTGCCAACAGTGCGCAACAGAGCTGTGACTGATCGCCGAAGCGGCTAACGAGCCGATCAGTCGTGAAGAGGATAAAAGTAAGTAAAAAGTATCACAGTTAGAAATCCCCTGAATCTGTCTTACTGTATGGATCACACAAGTAATTTGCAGTACAGTTGTACCCCACTTAACGCGGTCAATTGAACCCAGAGGGTCCCGCGTTAAGTGAAATCCGCGTTAAGTGAACAACAGAACATATGGGATTAATTCCAATAGAAACCAGCCCGACCCCCAAACTCCACTTTTTGACGACACATAACTATGTTGTAGTAAAAATTCTATCTTAACTTTATGATGGTATGAAAAAACAAGTAATATAGAAGAGGTTAGGTTAGGAAAGATAAAGGTTAACATAGGAAAAATGAAGGTTACCTTAGAGAAACTAAAAGTTAGGTGGAACACTTACGGTAGTAGAAGAGATGGGTCGGCATACGGGGATGGAGGCTGGTTCCGAGGCAGAGGGCAGATTACTGGCCCTCAGGTGAATCACCATTACTAGGTGAATCAACATCACTGTCACTTACAGTTGTCAGGGCTTCCCTGACAAATCCCTCAAAGTCAACTTCACTTTCACTATCACTGGCTTGGGCTGGCTGTGGTGGGTTGCGGGCGAAGAACTCGGTTATGCTTTGCTGACGGCTGGCTTTGATGTTGTCATGATACACCGTGATGTACGGCTCCATAGCCTGCACCAGTCGGGTATGGAAGACTTCATAGCGTTCATCGTCATTGTCGCGGGAAAGGACGGACTTAATTTTTTCTGCAAACTCTATGGCACACTTAATATCACTATGACTTAAACTAGGTTCTTCGGAGAATGACGCACCTTCTTCCTCCTCTTCACTGGCGTGTTCTTCTTCCAACATCTCGTCGGCAGTCACTTCAGGATCTTTGATCACCTCCAGGATGTCTTCGTTGGTGGTCTCGGAGAAGCCTTCAGCTGTAATATTGAGCGCAGCTTCTCTGGCAAGGTCCACTGCTACTGCAACAGTCTGAACCTCACCAGTCACAGGTTCACTCCTCCTCTCACCTGGTATGCCATGCAACACATGTCTCCATGCGTGACGAATCGTAGCAATAGTCAGCAGATCCCATGCCTCCACCAAGAAGTCTACAGCTTGTTTAACGTTAAACTTCTTCCAAAATTGTTTGACGAGAAGTTCTTGAGTCACCGCCTCTTGTTCCTTGTCCTCGTCGCTTTTGCTCTCGCTGTCGGTGTCACCCAGCTTACGCAACTCATCCTTGGTGTTGGTAGAGTCGTTCAGGAGCTTGAACTTCTTTGCAGAGTACGCAGCTTTCACATTGCAGATCAACTCCTGGTCCATGGGCTGGATTAATGACGTAGTGTTGGGAGGAAGGAAGACCACTTTTACGTTGGGGTGACGATCCATAAGTAGGGGCGAGTGTCCAGGTGCCTTGTCAAGGAGCAACAAAATACTGAATGGAACATTCTGTTGCTCGCAGAATTTCTTCACGTCGGGAACAAAACAGTTGTCAAACCAGAAGAGGGACAGAGAAGAGGACATCCACGCCTTACGTGCGGTTAGCCAGTGGACATTAAGCTTGTTCATGTCCATATTCTTGTAGGCGTGCGGCTTGCGGGCTGTGTGAATCACCGATAACTTTGGTTTACAGGTACCGGAGGCATTGGTGGTAAACAGGACGGTGATGCGTTCCTTCTGCAACTTCCGACCCCTTACCTTGCTGGCAGACTGGACAACGAAGGTCTTGGAAGGTAACTTTTTCCAGAAAAGACCAGATTCGTCCATGTTAAACACCTGGTCGTCACTGTACTGTCCTTCCTCCATAATCTCACGTAAAAACGGAGGAAAATCTCTAGCCGCCACACGGTCAGCACTCGCTTCCTCACCACCAATGTTGATGTTGGTGATCTTGTTCCTCTTCTTAAACCTATGCAGCCAACCAGAGGAAGCATTGAAGGGTTTGGGCTCTGCAATTCCCAGTTTACGTGACACTGCTGCGTATAGCTCACGTGCGTACTCCTGCACTGAGCGCGTGTCCACTGCCATGTTGCGTCGCGCCTGACGCACCAAATAACTCGCCAGCAAATTTTCCACTTTTGCCAGCACCCTGTTCTGGCAACACCTGATAGATGAAGCACCTGCAGACTTTGTGATTTTCATGTGCTCTTTGATCTTGGCTGCATCCTTCTTGATCGTACGAATCGTAGATTCGTTGACGCCATGCTGGCGCGCGAGATCAACTTGCCGTCTTCCTTTCTCCAAATCTTGAACAATTTGGTACTTCACCTCGTAGCTTAATGAACGTCGTATCTTCTTTGGCTTAGTGCCGCTGGGTCCAGGTAAGGAAAGGTCTCTCTCTGGGGGCGGTGGTGGTCCGGCGGAAGCCATTTTACGGAACAATGGATGCGCGTTTACACGGTGTGTCCTTGAGGGATCAAACTGCCGCAGCTAGGTCAAGCATCGTCTCTCCTCCCTCTCTCCCTCCCCGGGGTGGTCACGTCATAATACTTTAAGCCAATTACAGCTAGCAGCAGAGGGGGGTAGGGATGCATGGCCAATCACAGTCCGATACGTCATATGACGTCAGTGATAACGCAACAAAGACACACACTGCGCAACCTTACCGCGCGGCTTGCCCAAGCGGAGGGAGGAGGAGGGAGAGGCGAGGAGCACAGGCAGGCAGGCGGGCGGGTGGCGCGTGGGCAAAATCTAAAAATAGCATCTCGAGCCGGACACTCACCGCGTATATGTGGAAAAAATCCGTGTTAAGTGAAAGTTCAGCTCTGGCAAGGCACCGCGTATATGCGAAAACGCGTTAAGTGAAACCGCGTTAGGCGGGGTAATACTGTACACTAGTATAATCAACTGGAATTACTGTACTTTCAAAAGTACAAGACTGCCTATTCTCCTTTTCAGCCTGTATTGCTAAGTGATGAGGTGCACACAAGGAAATTTAATTTAATTGACTGACTTTACATAACTCATCAAATACTTGTGGAAAGTTCCCCAGGTTAGCCCATTTATTATCCAAATAAGGAATCTCTTTTTCAGGAATTACTTCACACTCCTCAAGTATAGCACAAGAATGCAAACAAACTGACTTCTGTGTTGCATTAAGAGGAACACAGATACATGAACCAGAATGTACCCTCACGCGTAACTCGGGTTGTTGTTCGAATTTTCTATGCAAAAACCTGAGGCTTAGGATATGACCTTCTTTTGCCTTAACTTTAATGGCCCTAACCTGTGAGCTATGGCGAGGTAATACTGTACTGTTTTCTTATGAAGGTGGATATTCGTCAACACTGGTGGACATGCTGTGGTTGTCTTTGATTGCATCGATTAATACGTTTAATTCCTCTCACGTTTTCCCTTAACGACAATTTCCCACAGACCTGTGAATGACCTGCCCAGATGAAAATTCTCTGTCTCTGTTCCCATTTTACTCTAAATCTTCCAAGGATATCGACTCCAAATAGCATATCAGCATCAATGTAGCTATCATCCACGATTATAGCTTGACGGCTGATTTTATTTTCAGGGTTTATTTGTATCTTTACTAATCTAGTACTGTACCTTTCAGTCAGCTCATCTCCTGTAACATGCTTTATATCTGTGTGCACAAGGCCTAATGGGCCCTATGTCTATGGTACTGACAAAACTCAGAGATTAAAGTTACTTCACTTCCCATATCAATTAAAGCTGTACAGTTACGTCCTCCCACAGGCAAATGTATGAAAGGGGAATCATTGGAAGGAATCTTTTCCGGTCATTAACAGGAAAATTGTGCGCGACCTTGGCATCCGGGGCAGTTTTGCAGGAATCTCCTGGATCCTACTCTCATATAATCCCAACACGAACCTTTACAAGCGAGCAATGGACAAGTGTCTGGAGTGTGAGTTAGTGTTCTACAATACCAACAATATGGTCCACATCGCTGGCCACCAAAGTTTTACGAGGCGTTGCAACTGGAATTTGTTCGTTCGTTCCCCATGGCGTGTTTACTCTTTTTCGTGCACTACCTTCCCCATGAGATGATGAGATACACCCTCATTCTCAACAGTCTCATACACTGGTCTCACTTGACATGCTCCCTTATTTACCTTTCTTACTGATGGGGACCCCATGTTGCGAGATCCCAGATATAACCTCCTTTGCCTATCCAACACATTCACAAAACTCTCTACAGGACAGGGTTCATATATATACTGTACTTCATCTCGGCTTGCAATTGTCTCGGCAAAACGTCAAAAATTGTCTATTTCATGGCCTTTATCTCGCCCTGGCATTCTCCCAAACCTGCCTTCCACAACTGCAAATTTGGCTTTAAGTTCTCCCAGAAACCAGCGGGGATTATCATCCACTTCATATTTCAACTTGGTGAACTCAGACCAGGCATCCTCAAAAGTTATGCAACCCACAAATAAAGTTCTTAATGTTTGTTTCAGACTGTCCCAACCCTCTTGACTAATTTGACAAATCTTGGCCTTGACCATGGTGTAGACTCTGTCTATCCATTCGACTGGTAGCCACCTCCCACTGATCCTCCGAATCTTTGACGACGTACTCCACCCGATAACAAAAGTTAGCTACTGTCTCCTCAGCCTTCAAACCCACTAAATAATCAAATGTCAAGCTCGGATTATCGTTAGTACCCAGTAAAGGAGAAACTATGATATCTATACCTAGGAGATGACAAAACTTGTACACTCTGAAGGTTGGAAGATCTTGCACTTGCAAAGGTATCATTCACAGTTCATCTTACTTCCCACCTCTCCATTGCATGAGAGGAATTTGGTGACTGGGGTTAAGGGGAAGCATTATATAAGGAATGAACAACACACCCTGGAGATTGGAAGTCACCTCAGTAAATGTGAGTGCTAATTGTCCCAAAATAAATTGTTCTAGCAGCACTTGAAGAGTTTGCAGGACTTCATTATGCACTACTAGGAAGGGTCACCTGTGTCCGGTTCCTGATTATCTCTGACTTCAGCCATCCTGACCTGAGATTATCACACTTCTTTCCAACCCGCTTGATCCAGTCCCCGTACAAAAATCATTCATAATAATGCCAAATGCTTAGTCACACATCCAATAGGTAATAACCCTATAAAAATATATACACTCCAATTTTTCACAACAAACTGGTAAGAAAAATGTTTTGTACTGTACACTTGATTAATCTCACTTCTCTCATACACCACTTATATAGCACAGGGGGCACAACAGTGACACATAAAAATGCATAAAAAACTGCTTAAATGATAAATCATAAAAATAAGAACCAGGCGGACTGTGGAGAGCTGTAGAAGGGCCTCTGTGGACTCCAAGAATGGTCAAAGAAATGGCTGCTGAGATTCAATGTCACGAAGTGTAAGAGGATGCACCTGGGGCGTACCAACGGTAAGGAGGCGTAATATATGTCCCAACGGGATGAAGAAACTGCACTATTTGAGACTGAATGTGAGAAGGATCTAGGTGTGTATGTTGACAATGAGCTGAAGTTCTCGGGCCATTGCGAGAAGAAGGTAAATCAGGCAAATAAATTATTGGGTCTTATAAGAACGTCGTTCAGATATCTATACAGTCCATCCCTTGTAATGATTTTCAAGAGTGAAGTGCTTCCCCATTTGGAGTACTGTCACCCCGTCTGGTCCCCGAGATATGCTAGGGACTGTCAGTTGGTTGAAAATGTTCAAAGGAGGGCTGCCAGACTGGTGCCTGCACTTCGGCACCTCAGCTACCCTGAGAGATTGGAGAGCCTGAACTTGCCTAGCTTATACTACAGACAGGCAAGGGGGGCCCTAGTTGAGGTGTATAAGCATCTCAGGGGGCACTACTCAGTCGAGTGTCCTTACTTGGAGCTGGCGGACGCTCGCCCCACAAGGGGTCACAGCTTAAGATTGAAGAAGCTGCAAGTCCAGAAAACTGTGAGGGCAAACTTTTTTGGAGTGAGAATTGTGAACTCTTGGAACAATTTACCAGAAAGTGTTGTGACGGCACTGAGTGTAAGCTCCTTCAAGACAAGACTTGACCAACACTGGAGCAGGTTCAGGTACATTCAGGAGCTGGTGCATGCCCAGTACTTGCCAAAAGTGCGTAAGAGAGACGTGACCGAATACCCAAACGGCTAACGAGCCGATCAGTGAAGAGGATAAAAGTAAAGTACAAAAGTAAAAAGTAATAGTCTAGGAGACTGGAACAAAAATGAACTCTAATCTTCAAAATGAACAATGTACATTTTCAATACACAAAAAGTACTCAGAGTAATGCTCAATTGATTAATCACAAAAATAAATGATAATACTGAACAAGAATGTGTCAAAGAAAATGTTAATCTGGTCTCAAAAGTGAATAACACACAACTCTACCCAACAACGTCAGCTAGAGAAGGTACAGGAAAGGGCCTGCATAATCATGCTCGGCGCAGACTACTCCGGCTATATTAACGCTCTCTCCACCTTGGAAATGCCATCCCTCAGTGACCTCCACCACCAAGCACTAGCAAGGTTTGGCAGTGGACTACTGCACCATCCTCGTCATCGCCACCTCCTGCCACCGGCAGTCCCCCGCCCACCTCGCGCAGTCAGCCACTACAACAAAATTCAGCCCATAAGAGCCCGCACTGATAGATATAAGAATAGCACATTCCTATCTATTGTTAAAATAATAAACAACTCCTGATTTATGTACTGTACAGCCCTGTAAATGTATTCAACGCATATCATAATTTCTAAATCAAATGTAAGTTTGTTTATTTTCAGCCACCAGCTGCAACTCTATTAATAAACCGTTTATTATTATTATTAGATGGTTCTTTTTCCGCATATGATGTAGTTAGGAATTCATAATTCCTCACCTGGGTGGGGTAGGGAGTCCTCATTTCTCTCCTGGTGTAGTTGTGTTTCTTGGCTTCTCATCCAGTGTTGGGGGTGGCGAGTGTATCGCAGGCTGGGTGCGTCAAGTCAACATTGACAGCTAAGTACTGATCGTCTCTCTAACAGTTGTTTCTTCCTTTCAAGTTGAAATTGTCACTTTTGTATATCAGTTGTGGGTTGATCGTCAATCTTTGCACTGTACTGTTGGTGGGAGGATGTTGATAAATCCAGATGGGGAGGAGATGGAGAAGGGCCCGACAAACCAGGCTGGCAGATGTCTCCTTGGTCAAGAGACCACAGCCACGTGAGCGGGCAGCGCTGACTACACACGTCCTTACCCTATGAAGGGTGAACTCGTGCTTTATCAATAAATTCAATTGTAAAAAAACTGACATCAACTGAGAACTTTAACAGTTTCTATTCTAGTTTACAACAACAAATAAATGATACTGGGACAAATAAACATTGGTTACATAACCTTTGTACAGTATGGCACTTCCTGTAACACTCGGCAGTGAATCACTGCCCCCAACACCATTAAAACGCAGATGTTCACTTGTCACACTCAATGTCTAAGTATCAATGACATTAAAAAAAAGTGGTCAAAACAATTGCTATGGCATCAATGTAGGAATGCATGAAATAAAAATTACACTGGTATGCAATTACAACTCGTCTGAAATCTCACAAAAAGAATAAAAAAAATATAATTTAGGTAGGATAGTTCATTAAAAAAAATGGTGCATTTTCTAAATATTAATTTCAGTAAAGGTATAGAAGAGGGTGACCACCAGAAGTAATTATCCGAATTGGTTGAAATTTTTTTCTGCACACTAATATCATATTAAACACAAAAAAATGGAAACGGCAATGCATAGAACCTGACCTAACATACCCAAAGGCAGGGGGATCACCTGAAAAATCGTCGCCCCAGAATGTCCACCTGAAAAATTGTCACCCCGGGATATCCCACCTGAAGAATTCTCACCCCAGCCTGCTCCACCTGAAGAATCGTCACCCCAGCCCACAGTGAATATAATTTGTATAATTAGGATAACATAAATATATTCCTTTGTGTTATGCATCTTTATTGTGATGCATATTACAAAGGGTACTGAACAGCTATTTGTTGACATAAAATTTCCAGAGGATTATCAGAAAACGATCATGCCACATGAATTCTTGAAGGCAAGAATTTAAAAAGCTTCGTTTGCAGCCAAGCATGGTCTTGGTGTAACTCTTGTTCCAATATGATTCAATCGTTTGTGTGTGCACACCAGTATTCACATCCACAAAATTGATTGAGTGGTTCACAGTTCTGTGCGTGTATCCAAGACCTTGAATATTGCGGTATGCTCTCCACTCATCACTGTGAATGACTGATCCTTGTTGTACCACTTTGAGTATTATAGGAAGGGAAGGTATTGCGTGCCATGGTCGACTGATGATTATATTCAAATTTTTTTGAGCCCACTTACTATTATATAGTCCTCCTACCTGACTGGAGGGTCCCGACTCCACTAATCCGAAGATTAACAACCGTGGAGGGTCCTGACCCCACCTGAAGAATTGTCACCCCAGGTGTTGCCACCTGAAGAATCGTCGCCCCAGGATATCCCAATGAAGAATTGTCATCCTGCCGGACTCTGGGGTGACAATTCTTCAGGTGATCCAGGCAGGGTATTTTAGATCAGGTTCTTTGCATGATCGTGTTAATTTATGTGTTAAACAACTTACCTTAATATTAAGGTTGATATAAATCAGCAATGGCGAGGAGGAATACGTGGAAGCGTTCACCATCATTTAGGAAACGTCTCTTGAAAAGGGATTCAGTGAGATAAACAACAAAAAATGGCGCCGGAAGGAGAATTGTGAAACGGGATAGAGAAAATAAAAAAAATCAAATATAATACAGTACTTAAAATCATAAAAGAAAGTTGTTGTTTCTTTTAATATCCTTAAAATCAACAACACAATAGGTATAGCAAAAATCAATAAAATCAACAAACAACTTCTGGTGGTCACCTTAATTTAACTCGCACCTCGGGCTGTGAAAATTAGCCTATGAGCTTATTTCGACTTTTTAAGATTAAGTTACAATTTAATGGATACATCCCATTTCGTCACCACTATCAAATCCGTTTCACCATTAACAGTCACTGGTATTAATGACAAATTGTAAGTTATTATTTTACACGAATAGAAATTACACATGTATACAGATGGCTCGAGAAGTATTTTGTTATTATTATACATGAATATTAATTATTTAAAAGATAATTATTAAAACATTGGTAAATAAACAAAATACAGAAATGGTAATTTGGCACCAGCGCATAAGACACCGCGCATGAGATGATTGCAGGCGATTATTTTTTTCCGTCTTTAAAAAATTGTCTCAAGTGTTTTTTTATTTTTTATAATCCCAAGCAGCAGTTATTTTAGTGTATATAATGATGTGAATGAACGGGGGTGATGAAAGGGGTAAAGCAGTGGTTACGAGACTGGTTAAAAATAGTGGTGACGAAGCAGGTTGGTGACGATATGGGCAGACCCCAATTTAATCAATGTTCGAGCTTTGCAATGCAAAGTTTAAATTGATGTCAAGTTCCCAGGTAGGCAGTCCCATTCTGGGCAGAGCAGCCTGGAGCTCCAGACCACAACATCCGTTCTTCCCAAGAGTATAAAGGCGGCGACACACTGGGCACTTTCCTTCGCTAAATTATATAAAGATACATACATTCATTATTTCAAACATGAGCACGTAGGAAGTTTATCAGAAATCTTATACATGAATTAACTGTTAAACACTGGTAGCAAATTTACGATTTCGGAGGACTCATTTAATATATACTTATTTTTACCCATACTGAGGCATACTACGATAAATTACGTATAAATAATAATGCATTATGCAAAAAATGGCATTTTAAAAGAACAGAATCACATTCAAATATTACACGGCCCCTGAAAGTTGGTGGATGAGTGTGACAGACTTTGCCGTTCGAGCGAACAGCCGTCAGCAGAGGCGGGAAATATGATTGCATATGATTTCTAGCAGACGCTACAATATGCTGTCTACTCTCGCATCAGCAGTAATTTAGTATTACGGATACGTAATTTGTCTTAGTATGCTTTATTGTGGGTAAAAATAAAGATATATTAAATGAGTCCTCCGAAAGCGTAAATTTGCTACCTGTGTTTAACAATTAACTCATGTATAAGATTTCTGATAAACTTCCTACGTGCTCATGATTAAAATAATGAATGTATGTATCCTTATATAATTTAGCAAAATATCTTTCTCGTCAGAAACAGTCATCCCAACGATTATGAATACTGTAAACTCATTTAGAAATACATCATTACCTCAGGACGAAATCGGACCGACTTACAACAACCAATCAGCTGTAACTCTTAAGGGGGGGGGGATCTCTTCTCAGCTGGGAAAAACGCACTATGTAGTTGAGGTCTTGCAGGAATGTGCTATAGTTCTTCAATTGCTTAAGCAAGTGAGGCATCTGCAAAAGCTAAAGAAAAGACAAATGGGTGGTCGTGAAGTTTCTTCAAAAGTGGTGGCAGCTGGCTGGTCAAATTAGACCCTGAATAATGATTTAATAATACTACTAATAATAATGAAGTTTTAAAGTGACGAATAAATAGAAATATGTCACCGTTTGTGTCATATTTTAAACTTTTATTGATTCATGATTTATTCCAAATTTTATTTGAAATGATATGAAGCTCATTTGAGCATTAATCCAGCCAGTAAAGATCCCGCCAAACCCAAAGACTATAATAAGAAAGACGAGAAAGCGTCTATCTTTACCGAAAAAACGTGAGCCTCTGAGCGCCGATCAACGCCATCTGTTGAGCCCGCGGTTTTCGCCTTGTTTTCCTGTCTTCCTTCTTATAGTCTTTGGCCAAACCGTAGTCCATTTCTAGAAACAGCAGAAATCCTGCTGCTTGCTGAATGTTTAGGTCAACGGCCAGCAAAAACGGGCAACATGTTTGGAGGAAAGTGTCCAGTGTGCCGCCGCCTAAAGTTACACTTCAAGTTTTCTACATTCGACATGTTCTTCAAACAAGATTTAGGAGTTTCGAAAATACAAAAACGACAATAATTTCAATAAACTCATCGGATTCTCTGAGGTCTGTAAATCAAGGAAATACTACTTCAGTTTTGAATGGTTATCTCATAGCTTCACGAGAAGCCACACAAAGATCAGCTGTTTACTTGGCCCTCAAAACACATCATCTTAACACTATTTACACTACCGTACAAGTATACTGTAGGTAAATGAAGCCTTCAATATCTACTCCATACAAATTGAATGCTTCAGCTCACAGTAGGTATATCTAACTCAGGACGACTCATACAGGTTACATCGTACTTTCAATTTACATACATTACATAATTATCAAGCTGGCCCTTCAGGTAATACTAAAGAAAATGGATGGTGTCTCCTTACCAGAGAAAATACGTCACTTTTTGTGGGTAACTTAAGAAAGATCATAGCTACATGTTTTATTGACTGGAGCGTAATATGAATCGGATGACATATGTTAACTAACCTGTACTGTTGAACTCTGTACACAGCCATACTTTATAACATTTGTCCGGTTATCGGTTAGGTATTTTTTATTATTTTTTTTACAATAACATCAAAAGATGATACAGTCCGACGAAACTGTGAAAACATTATTAACAATCTATTAAAGAGATAAAAGGAAATGAGTATGCATAGAACCTATTAGAACTTGATCTAACCTAATGTAACTTACCAAACCCTAACTTGTCAGAAAGACCTTTTAAAACATACATAATGATACTGAATTGATTCTCGTTCCATTTACCTATTTAATAGAGTGCATTTAACGTTTCCACAAACTTTCATCATATTCTATTAACTCCTGCTGGTGTTGGGCTAAAAAAACTGCCTAACCAGCAACCGAACAAATTTCCACAGCTCATTCATTCTTAACCAGAAAGATGAAGGCCCATCACTTTCAATTCCTGATGGCTAGTGAACTAGAACGTGTTTAAAATACCTCAGTTATTGATGCGTATTAATACATTATACTCGTAAGTCGTAACATCAACATCACGTTATAATAAACCAAGGACATGCATCTCTCTTCGTTTTAAACTGTTGATGACTCGTGCGTTTAAGTAGAATACCTTACACAATACATCAGCTGTAACAAAGTTCACTACAAAACTTTTCCCTGCTTTGTTCGTCAGCTTGTGTTGACGTCACCACGGGAAGGAAATACCGAACGTTATGGTGCTTATCTAAAATTTAACAACCTTAACGTTTCTTGAACCACGGAATGTGTATTTGATTACTTACTAATCTAGAATACAACTTAAGTTGTTCTTGAAGTGCAGTAATACATTATAACATCAACATCTCCCAACCTCAACACAAGACGATGAAATTTAACTGATACAAATATCTGTCCACCACCAAGACTGATTTTATGGCGCTGTCATACGAGCGCTTTTATGAGGAATTCCTGGACTGAAAGTTGTTTCGAGCAATTTTCCAGAAATTCTAGCACGTTTTTGGAACAATTTAACTGGGCGATCGTGATCGTTAATTCCGAATGATTTCGAGCAAGATTCCAGAGTCAAAACACGGCTAACACTATATTAATTTTAATGACACGAAGCTCCAGTCTATAATAAACACTTTCAGTCCTCGCCAGCCACTTACAAGTCTACAATCTTTTTTATTTTATTTATGTTTTTTTCCCTTTTTAATAAGAGTATCAAGGATAGCTGCTGCGTCGTCTGCATTCATCTTATCTTGTTACTGCATATTAAAAGAAACTTCTTAAAATTCATTAATCTACGCTGAATACTTTTTTGCGTAATCCTGATGATAAAAACAGATGAGAGTCAAATGCAGATGCTCGTTTGGATGGAAAAGTGAACATCAATATGACTCCCTCTTACTACAGCGAAGGTAAAACTACAAATGAAACGTCGCTCCTACAGCGTTACCTTGCAAATTTAGAGCTCCAATTAATGACCCTAACCTTCGACGAGGTGCCTACGATAACAATGGTATAACTTTCAATAATCAAACATATCGATGGATTTTCTCATCAAACAGAAATAAAAAATACTTTGTTTTTAAAATCTGCAATTTGTCATATTACACAACCATAACAAGTACAAGTTAATGTTTACGCTACATAATTGAAAATTTAAGAAACCTTTTTTTTTCCTTGGCGGGTTATTTACTACCATCCCAGCTACTGACACATACACACTGAGACCTGTCTTACATATTCCAATATCTTAAAATATATACTCCAACTAGAGGCAAGACACCATCCACAAGCATAAGTATAATATTGGGTATATCACTGTATATAACCAACACATTTTCCTTAACAGTACACCACCCTATTTAGCAACCGACAATAACATATTCGGCTTAAACTTAATATTTGTATAAAAAGAGCAAAAATAGCTACTCATGAAAAAGGCACACTGAGTTACTTGAAGGGTTTCCTGGAGTAGAATTTTCCGTAGTGGAGAAGGTAGTGACGGTGGAGTGGAGGAGCACCTTGCTGACTCGTCGAGGCTGCTTCTGAAGTCACAGGTCAGTGCAACACCCGTGCTAGATGGTCGTAAGCGAGGTGTAATGACGATTAAGACCATTTAGCACGGCGCCGAAAAGACGCTTCCAGTTATGTTTGATGTGTGGCCGTAGAACACACCATTTTGTGTGGCTGTAAAACACACCATTATGCGTCACACGTGGGTGTAATACAAATCATCGTCACTTGTGGCTCTAACACAAACCAGTTACAATTACACATGTGGCTGTTTCGAACTATTACGCCTCTAATATGAACTATTACGCCTCTAATATGTAATCATCCAAGCGTTTGTGTACTTGCGTGCGTCACAAACCATCACGTTTCAAATGTGACCACGCTGGTGAGTGTAGTTATATCACACCTTATCACGAGTCTATGAATGCCCATTGTCGTCACCTGCTGCTGGTACACACGACCACGAACTGCCTTCACCATCATAATTGACATATAAACGTATTCACACATGTGTTATCACAGACACTGATGTCATAGTACTCAAAGTATAGTACACGCCATGTTTTCTCAGCCTTAGTACTGTAGTCTTTTCTGAGTTATGCATATACCCGAAATCTTACAACAAAATGAAGGGGGTAAACATCTAAAAACAAATTTACTTTACAATAAAGAAAACAAATTGTGGATGAGATACACTTTGAGGTCGACTACTGCTACGAGTGCTGAGGGAGGCGCACGAGCACGACCCAGCGAGTGGAGGACATTCACTAACACCGACTGACTCGTCACTCGCCCGACGCCCAGTCGCCCTGCATGTGGGCCACTTGTAGGAGGTGCGGGTGACGCAGTGGTGTGGGCGACGACGTGTCAGCCACTCACGATGACACACACCAACATGCACTTACATGTACAGTGAAGGTAGAAGACAAATACTGTACAAATATTTCCTTATTCTATCAAAGTAATGTATATCTTTACGTAATTCTGTTCTAACTGCGAAAAGTTTATACTTATTATATCACGGTCTGCACGAACACCTTTTCTGAGTGAGGATGTGACGGGTGGTAGCGGCACTGGGCAGGTGTGTGGGCCTCGCATGTGAGGACGCGTGGCGGCAAGTGTGGCGCAGTGGACAGTGGCAAGCGCAGCGCCTTCTCACCTGCCGTAACATGCACGGGACTTGCACCAACCACCTCAACACCAATAGCGCCACTGCACCGAAAGAATTGAGCAAGGAAAGCCTCACATGAAGCAACAAGTGAACACCGCAGGACACACCTTCCCCGGCGATGTTAAATGAGGAGCCAAGCCGCCAACACCACCCACTTCACTGAAGACCAACTTTCACCTCCCGGCTCCCGCACCCTCCCATGGCGGAAACTGGAAGCAAACTATCCAATTAGGTAAAAATAAACAAAAGCGACACCTGGATAAAATTAATCGTTAAATAATGTTACTACAATGTACATATTCATCGCTTTTACCTTACATCTGACGAATCTGTTGCAAATAAGACAAATCCAGTCGAGTATAAAAAAAAAATCTTTACACTACCATAACACGTAATCCTATAAACTATGCTATTCCTTACACTCATTTAATATCACTTCAGTACCTGGCGACTCGTTTGATTGCAAACATTGTTCGCAGTCATTAATAGTTTACACAATTTATTTTCATCATTATCTCCATACTGTAGATAATAGCTACCTCGGTAATCATATTTAGATATTCCCTCGTGAAAACTGATTAAAATATTTATTAAAAATATAGTTCATGCGACTGATTCCACCTATAAAAAAACTGCTATAAAACTAAATTTTATAAATTAGAATTTGAAAATCAACGGTAGTAGAATTTAAATCACGTTTCACTGACTGGCAGTACAGCACAATATTAGTATGGGGGACTGATATCCCATTACTGATGAATGAACACAATAGTCTTTACGTTTTTAAAATTTAAGTTTCCCTGGAGTGTGTTGTACTGTGTCAAAGACTATATAATATAGTCTTTGGTACTGTGTCGTAATGGTAAACTGGTCAGTATTCAAGTCTTCAAAAGAAAATTTCTTGAACTTCATCTAAGGCTAATAACATGCTTACTTTACGCTCAAGTTAACAACATCCCAAGAAAATCTCAATATCAGCGTAAGGAATATTTAAACAAGTGTTGCCAGAAGAAACAGAAGCTGGCTAGTAGGTGTATTTCGCCATATGCTATACCAACGACTAGACCACCGTAGAGTATGCCAAAAACCGTTGTGCACTCCGTGTAATTAAACCATAATGTCTTCTATACTAACGCCATCCTTCTCGCATCGCACTACACATATGCATTTCTTTATTACTTTCTTATTAATATAAATGTATGGACACTATATAAATAGGAAGTTGGTTTATTTTTCGAATCACCTGATTAGCAACTTATTCCACCTTAAAATTAAGCCACCCAAACTGATCAGTGCTTAATGCTAAACTATTATATGAATAAACTGTACTGTGGGGGAACAACGGCATAGGTTAGTTACTAACCTATGCATTTGTGTTGTTGATTTTTTTAATAAATAATTTGCAACAGGAATTCCCAATACTGTACAATAGGAGGCGGCCCCACAGCCAGCCATGTATGACACCTGACACTCTACCACAAGTAAAGTTGTATAATATTAAAAACTAACGGAGAAAGCATTCAGTGAACATGTTTCACCACGGACTGCTGTACGTATAGTCCTCACAGTATAAGCAAACTTGCGCTGAACCTTGTCCTTGACGGAATCAAAAAGGCGTCGCCATTTTGCGCAGTTCATAATATCACTAGATGCCAACTTCTTTTTTCACTAACAATTAACAAAAAATAAAATATGATTGAAAAAATCTAACACCAATCAGCAATTTTTCTTATCACATCTAGTGTGTAGCAACACAAAGAGGTCGCTAACACTAAAACATCAAATTACTGTATATACATACCTACTAAAGATCGCCAACACTGAAACATCAGATTACTGTATACTGTATATACATACTTACTAAAGGTCGCCAACATTGAAACATCGGATTATTAAACCTGACACAACGAGTTGGAAGAAGGTAATGACACCAGTGATCATAGAAAACTAAGGTAAAGATATAAAACTAAATATAGCACTACAAAAAGGTAAAGTTATAACAAAGGTAAAATCATAACAATAAGGTAAAGTCATAACACTACACTAAGGTAAGTTACAGTAAGAAAGTAAATTTTGCAATATATTAAAGTTACAAGTTTACATCACTAAAACCAGCAAATAACTATCTGCCGTAAATCACTAACGTAATTCATGTTTTACAATCGAGGAAAAAATCACACACAAGAAACTGACTCTGTTTAACACTAAACTGTGATGTCAAAATATTCTGAAGATATAGGAAATATAACTCAACCTACACATGGGTACACTGGTCATTGTTAGTAACTGGTAAATACAGTAGATATAACTACATTTTAGGTTAACATCACCGATAACACTCCACTTTAATGTTTATCAGTTTCGACGGGTAGGTTTAATTAAATGTCGTATTAAGATGTTGGATATGCAAACACAGTCACGAAATAATAAATGTATAAAGATAATACAATAAAAACGTAAGCATGACGTAATGCCTCCGACTTGCTAGCAACAAAATTAATACAGTACAAAATTTACCCCTTTGTTAGTCGTGTTATTTAGGTCAACAGACTATTTTTAAAAGGGTGTTTCTTATACATACCAGTTACTTTAAGTCACATTACTAAACAAAATGCAATGTAATATGCTTTAAAAAATGCTTAATTCTTATAAATTAATGTTTTGTTTTATTCCCCCTATTACTTTCCATTGCTTGATCGTATGAAGTTTTCATTCATCAATTGTCTTCCTTAATAGGATATAAATTAATTTTCATTAAAGAGGGAAGGGGGAAGCCAAACATTTCATGAACAATGTTAGAGGAGCAAGGAAATGTCAGTGTGAAGATAATGTAAATAGTCACAGAAGTGAAAGTTTTCAGAGGTGTATGCAAAGTACAAATGAGCAAAACTTTAATTCTAACTCAGATTTGAGATTAAACGTAAATAAACCTAGCTTCATAGAGGGAAAACTTGAAATGTATGTACTGTACACGAATGCAGAATCGTAAGTAAGTAAATGTGATGAGCTGAAGGTTAGAGTAGGTAATACAAACCAAGATATAATTTGTGTATCTAAAACTTAGATACAAGACTGTGAATCACCACTAAATTATAGAATTCCACGATATATGTGTAAAACTTACATAAATGCTCAGGAAAAAAGAAGTGAGTAGTCATATATTTTAAAAAATAAGCTACAACTGGAAGAATGTGAAGAACTTTATAAACAGAGGAGTGAAGGATGCATTATGGTGCTGGATTAAAGTGAGGACGTTAAAATTCTGGCTGGAGTTATTTACAGAAAGGATAGTCGGGGAGCAGGAATGAACGATAAACTAGTACAAATGATAAGAAGAGCAACTAACCTTGCACGAGGAAACGTAATATTATGTGATTTTAAATTACCCAAAATTAACTGGAACACTCATTGTGTTAATGATAGTGAAAACTCTTTTTCGAGAATATTTTGGGATCTGTTAAGGGACTTACTATTGAAACAGATCATTGATACTCCCACGAGGAAATGATGTGAAAATGAACCCAGTTTACTAGATCTACTTATTGTGGATGTATATGTTGAAGTATTAAATATTGACTATCAGGAGCCACTAGGTGGAAATGACCATGCTGTAATGATATGGGAATATGTTGTGAGAGTTAAACATACAGAAATCACCCCGAGATTCAGTTATGATTTCAAAAAAGGAAGATGTCAAGAGCTCAGGAACGCTTTAGGGACTTATGATTGGACTGAAATGTATGATTTAAATATAAACCTCATTGATGAAAAGTGGAAGATTTTAAATAATAGTGCATTGAATGTTATAAATCAATATATACCTAAAAAGTGTTTGAATTATGATAATAAGAACAAACCAATGTGGTGGAACAAAGTGGCTGACAAAGCAGTTAAAAACAAGGCGTGTGCATGGAAAAGATACTTGGCAAATAAGAATGATCATAGTTTTAAGGAATATATTAAAACATAAATCAAGCAGCAAAAGACATTAAATGAGTCAAAAGAAACTTTAGAAGAGTTTAAAGAGAAATCTTAAATCATTTTATAAATATATAAACAGTAAAAACAAATCAAGAGTGCCCGTGTTACAATTACAGACAAACAATTCAAAATGCACAGAATCTGATAAGGAAACTAATGAATATTAAATGACTATTTTAAGTCGGTCTTTAACGTAGACGAGGATGAAGATTTTTTTATTTTAATGATTTTGCAAAAATGTTTTTCGTGGGTGATAATTATTGAACCATTCCAGTATAAGGGTCCTGTTTCAAACTGTAGTATATATAATATTGAAGTGACAGAACAGCAAGTGAAAAGGATGTTATGGAGTTTAAACCCAAATAAAACAATGGGGCCAGACGGTACACAAGCAAGAATTTTGAAAGAGGCAGCTGATCAACTTGCATGTCCATTAACACATATA
This sequence comes from Homarus americanus, assembly GCF_018991925.1. Taxonomy (NCBI): domain Eukaryota; kingdom Metazoa; phylum Arthropoda; class Malacostraca; order Decapoda; family Nephropidae; genus Homarus; species Homarus americanus. Next base: position 11,294,619 of record NW_024734940.1, on the reverse strand, counting down.
TACAATGCACAGTATCACTTTTGAGTGGAAAAGTCCCAAAAGTATGGAAAGTAGTCCTGATTATATCTGTGCATAAGAAAGGTGATCATAGCTTGGCCTCCAGTTATAGTGTGGCGTAGTGTATGTGGCCAGTTGTGTTAGGCTCACATACATGCGTACCTGTACAGGAAGGAGATCTAGCAAGGATGGAGGTGAGAAGGGAAACTCACTATGGCGTTATATATATATATATATATATATATATATATATATATATATATATATATATATATATATATATATATATATATATATATATATATATATGCAAGTAAATCACTGTAGGTACGCGTGATCCAAGTATATGCTGATAACCACAAGGGAACAAGAAAACACGAAGTTCCCAATCGCTTTCGTGTAACTCATATCTTCAGGGGTGAGTACAGACTAAGGAGAAATACTTGACAAGACTAATATATACAGTAGAGGAGAGTGAGATCAAGTCCCTAAGGGACAGCAGGTGCCTACAATGTTCCAGTCATAAGGCAGTGACCCTTACTAATCTTCTTAATAAAAAAAATTGACCATGCCATCTCTAAGCACAACAGCTGTCCGTAGTCAGGTCGTAGGGTAAGATGACCCAACCTTCTCACCTGGTTACAAATCTTCGTAATCACAAAATTATCCAGTTTGTACATACCATTACTCAAATTCATGTTGACAGATTCGGTATGTTTAATGAGACTGGATTCTATAATGTTCCTAATGACAATTGAATTACAAGGTAATATTGAGGAGGCATTATCCCAGTCAATGCAATGCTTATTATCTCTCATGTGAATGAACAGAGCATTGGATTCCTGGCCTGTCCTAACACTATATTTATGCTGTTTAAGTCTAGTTATAAGATCTTTACCCGTCTGGCCTAAGTAGAACATATTACATTCCTTGCAAAGAACCTTGTAAATGCAGCCGCCTGCGTTGTTGGGGGGAGTTCTTAATTAACATTTGTTTTACAGTGCGTGAGTTTTTAAATGCCACATTAACGTTCCAGGTTTTCAGTTGTAAAGGAATTTGAGAGAATTTTTTGTTAAATGATAATACTAAGAGGTGGACGCTGTATCAGAGGTGAGATTGATAGTATTGAGAAAGTAGAGGCCATAAACACACATTACAAAAGCAAAGAACAAATAAAAGAAAAAAGACACGCTTCCAGTCAACGAACAGTGGACAAATGGAATTATCTGGATCAGTATGTAGCTCAAGCAACAGCCGTTAACCAGTTCAAGAACCGCCTCGAAAAAGTCAACGCGTAGATGTGAGCCGAGCCTGGCAATAAATCCCGACAGGGATAATCTACACCAGGATACTGCTACTACTATGAGAATAACTAGAATTATAAAATACCTAAATATAAGTTTGCTGTAGAAAGACCCAGAAATTGGAGATGTGCAGTACAGTACATGTTACATTGTCTCCAGCACTCCACATGTCCACACAATCACGCACGATTATAATACAGAGAACGAGCTTTGCCGCTCTCACAAGGTAAACTTAAACTTAATTGTTAGTAATCCTTTTTCTAATTCACTTTGTTATAATAAAAACTGTATTAACTAAAAGTTATTTATTGTTTATAAACCGTTGACAAGTAACACTAAAATAAAGTTGAGTGTTTATTTTACTAAATAATGCGGCACCAACAACTCAAGCTCCCCTAGTAACAAGTGCAACATCAAAAACAATAACAATTTATGCCTTTCACAGATACAAATGTTTCATCACACTTTCATTAAAATCTATAATTTACTTAATACATGAAAACCTAGATACGATAATATTAGCGAATGTGCAGTGAGCGAGTGAAGTAGAGAATAACAGGTTGGAACAAGTGTTTGGCTGGAGTGGGAGGGTGGGGGGGGGAGGGGTTGGCTTCTATCCTTGCAAGATGAAGCTTGTAGCCCTCTCCCTCGCCGCCGTCTGGTTAAAGTACAACTATGCATTACTTATGTGCAAAATATGATACAGTATACTTTTTAAGACTGCAAAATTAACTATAGGCTAACGCTCGATTTTCCAACTTTATAAACAAGTATCAATATATATATATACACTTCTGTGATGTTTAATTCGTAAACTTATCGGTGAGAGAGCTTAATGAGATGAATTACTAATTAAAACAAATCCCAATACAGTCGACGTAGCTGGCACGTTCACAGCCACAAGAGAAATGTACTTACACCATAGGGGTAGGCAGCCAATATCTAGTGCTGGGGACTTTCCACATGCTGTGTTCTGATTCTGGATCTTCATAGTCACTAAACATCACACACAATACAGTAAGTAAGCGGCCACGGACATCACAGTAACACAGATACTCGACAACTGTACCTCAACCTCAACCCTTCTCCTCACCTCACTTATGCTGCGTCGTCTGCCACAGTGTTGCCACCCTACAATATATCCTATTATTTTGGGAGCTTAGTTAAGAGTGTTAACGTGTTCTCTTTCTAGCACAAGCATCTTAATATACACTATGCTATATATAATGGAAAAGACTTAACGTCAACTTAGTATTTATTGGGAAATATTATATCCGTTTAAAAATTAAGAGAGATGAGGCGCCCTCCCACCCGTACTGGACGTGTCAAAACGTGTCACCAGCCCTGTACAGCACCTAATTATTGATTGTGAGGCTGGTACATAGTATTGTATATAAACTCTAATTGTTATCTATTATATTGAACAAAATTTTACAAAAATAAAAATAAATTACATCACAAAACTAGGGGTGATGATGCACTAAATGGGAGTATGGGGAGATCTTTTTCGCAAATTATTTTCCCCCAACACATAACTTCAAATCTATGTACTGCAGGGGTATGGGCAGGTGATCTGTGACCCACCTGAGATAACCTGACAGCCATATTAATGTTGTACGTGGTGCACAGAGGTTTATTACAACTGTTTACGCTCACCTGTACAACCCAACAGGTATCGAGAAATCTAGACAAAAAATCACTCTTGGTGGATGTGGAGAGAGGGCAGTTTTTTTACTACTACTACTTCTACTGTACTAGCGCTGCGTCGCCATCTCAACACAGCAGAGGCCGCATGATGCTCACAAACACGAAATAAAACACACACACACACTTGAAAGCCAGTTACACAAAATTTCGTTCGTTAAATTTTTCCCCTAAACAACATAAAGTTTCCAAAATTGAGTGAATATTACATTAATAACTTAACCGTGTGTGTGTGTGTTTGTGTCACTTACATCTTCGTGGAACTTGGAGAAAATAACATACACGATCCGTTTAATGTGTGGGGTGAGAGCTTCCTGCTGGTGGGTAAGGTGAAGTTACGTACTGCTCCTGTTGTGTGTAAGAGCATATTGCATCACTACTGCCGCCGTCGAATGTAGGGCGTTTGGGCCTTACCTAACCTATAACCGTGGGTACAGCAAACGTTCGTGGCCCAAACGTCTGTTCACTGCCGCCATCATAGGGTACACCACCTCCCTCCCTACTGCTGTTACAGGATACATCAAAATGAACAAGTAACGCCGCCAATATAATATGTACAAGAACTAGAGTACAAGACGTGGTACAGACTTACACTGAAGAGAAATGAGGGAGCCAATTGATACGCTTCACACCCTTGTCTACGGGACCTTAATAATTCCCAAGTTACTTCTTCCCTTTAGCTGAGAATAAAAGAACGTATTTTGTTATCGTATATTCTTCATGCAATTTTGACTCCAATTTAACAGCATCCAGAGTTATAACTAACGTGAAACAGATGAAATAATCTACGAATATTAGAGTCGCGCAGCCTGACCTTCTGCGACCAGTCATGTTCCCACGTCAACCTATTGAGATAAGATACCATGTGAAAGCTTCTTAGCCTTCCACACAACACTCAGTACAGTACGTTACCGGAGCCGAAATATTATGTAAACACTTCAACGGCACCGTAAATTTGATGAACCTCTGCTTGACGTTATAATGTTATTACCGCGCTTCAACAACTAAGGTATTTAAGTACGTAAGTGTTAGTAATTACACTACAATAGATCATCAACAATTTAAAAATATAAAAAAATTGAACGAAGCGACTCAAACGGTCGACCTGAGGCATGGACACATGACACTGAACTAAAAAAAATGGGAAAGTTAATTCATATATAGTTTAGAGTTTTCTCCCTGTTAGAACTTCACTGGTGTGTTACACGTGTCTTGTATAATTATAAGCATTGGCAGTGTTACAGGTTCTGGCACTGGCCTTTCCAGTTGAGCGACGTGGCTTACATGTCGTCTGGTTCATGAGAAAGACAGGTTCACACACAGACCCTAGACAGAACTGATCGTATAATTTTTCTGGATTTTTAGGAATGTTACTACTACACACATACTGTACATATTTATTACCAATAAATTCGAGAAATCTTAAAAAAAAACACTCGCAGTAGTGGAAGGAAATAACATTTGTGAACGACTAATAACACCAATACTCAGTGCAATAAAAATACTTCCATTAATATACAGTATATGACGGAAAGCATGACATGGTTTGACAGTTATATTACACTGTGATAGTTTAACGATATTTACGTACGATAAGATCAACGTATTGTTAGGAGACAAGCCACGGTCACACTGGCGGAGTATGTGTTGCTGTTGGTCATACACGAAGGTCTGTCTCGATGATGTACACTAGCACTACGCAAAAAAAAAAAAAAATTCAAGGCAACTGACGCTTAATTATGTCATAATTTCATTTATTCTGCTATTATTTCCATATTCTTATTTCTTATTTACAATGTTTTTTTTTGTAGATTCTGCTTATTCCGTTATTTGTTAACAAAACAAGTGACTCACAAATGAGATACGAATTCCATCTCCCATAATCAAGTACCCCAGAGTCGGGCTGAATGAGCTTCGCGCGAAGGAATTTACATCATTATCATGAATACTTGTACTTGACCAGGTTGAAATAAATAGCATGGAGGGTATATCTATCTATAAATACATCCTCTGGGCTAACAAAAACTGTGCTGAGGTATTTCCTGTGGGATTGACTGCCTCGTGCCTGACTCATCTGAGGGGAGAATATGGGCTCTGTTCTCGTTTTCACTTAAAACATGATGTCATGGCTTTTCGTATGACTACTTTGGTCATTATTGCACGATAATCAATAATATCACACTATAATTACGAACATATACGATAATTAACAGTAAAATACGAAAATTAAGTGTATCTACAAATCAATAGCATCATAAAAAAATATAATTACGCACATTATACGATAATCAGCAGTATCATACGTGTTTTGCTTTTTTCTGATGTTCTTGATGAATCTTAGACCATGGTGCACCCGTCGCCATGTTGCTTTTCATGTAGTGTTGCCAGGAATCACGATTTTTCTCAATATTAAGAACTAAAATCTAAGTGACTTGTTAACTAAACAAATATTTAATAGTAATTTCATACTGTATTGCTACCCAAAAATATAACATCAAGTAATTTTTAAACGTACTTATTTGGCGGCCATCAGAATACGACATTGAGACGTTTATTATTATAATGACAACCAAATAACCCTTTCCTAACCAGACCTAACGAGCATTGAGTAGTTTTTCATTAAATTGCTAGGTTAGAACAGGTTGCGTACTCTATATTTTTTTAAGTGAGCGTGGCGGTCAAGTGGATAAAGAGGCGCTCCCAATTCACCCAACTGTAAACGGGTAACAAAGTTTACAACTTGGGGAAGTGAAGGCGGTCGAGTGCAGTACCGGCCATGCTGCCTCCTTGTATACAGTGTGCTATATCCATACTGTCCCGAGCGGGCAGTCATACCTACAGTATAGGACCCACTTTCACTTTGTCTTAAAAAAAAAGTGTAAACAGCAATCCCTGGGGTCTATTCCCGCTGTAATGAACAGCTTTTTTCCACGAAAAAAATCTAAAAAAAAATACTTTAGGTGCACAAGTATAGTTTAAAAAAATATTAAACACAATAAAGGATGATTTGCCACCTGTGGCAAAAAAAAAGAAAAAATTACCTGATGGCCACCCACTTGACTCATGGAAGCCAGAGTGGCCTGTGTTGGATCACTCCATTGTTCTTGACAATTTTGTCGAGGGTTATTTTGAAGCCCAGTACTGCTCTTGATGCCACAGCTTGGGCTGGTAGACCATTCCATAAGTCTACCACCCTGAGTACAAAAAAAAAAAAAAACCTTATATTCGTTCTACTGTACATGATAGCTTAGCGAGTCCCCTTGTATTGGTGGTACGTGACATCACAAAGAAATGTCTCGGGTTTCTTGGCTTATCCTTTGTTGAATTAACTTATTGTTTGCCTATCTGTAGTGACGTATTGAACCACTGTGAACTTGTAGGGCGAGTTTCCTGAATACCTACCTACGGACAGATGAGTGTAGCGAATAGCGAGATGCCTTTCTACGTTTTTTTTCTTTGTGATGAAAGAAGGAATAAGAAATAATTGTGCCGATCTTACTATCGGGTACAGAGAGGTTCACAACGCAAGGAGATAATCGGTTAATTAAAATTACGATGTACGAGTGTCTAAGTTTATGAAAATTAACACCTTTATTCAAATGAAATATCCCGCTTATCATAATCTGTATCAATAAGGTTTAACACCATTATCGCCCCCCCCACACACACACATATAAATATATATTATACAGTAATAGGTTAGGAAACTAAATCATTAGGTTACGTGTTGTACTATATGGCTCTTATGTGATCAATACATTTCACCATCAGCATAACACATAATATATGCATATACAGTATTAGTAATACTTACTTGATACATGCAGTATATACTGAGCTGGTGAACTGTGTATCAGTAGTACGCGTGGGTGCTGGTGCGGGTCCATCTTTGAGGGTGTTGGTAGAGCCTGGCACGGGATGGGAGGAGGAACCGGGAGGAACCTCTGGCGACGACCATGTACGAACATGTTCTCTTTTAGCCTTAGACAAAGGAGTGAGTTGCCACGCGAGACTTGCATACTGACGTGTTTGGTGGCGTACTTTTACAAGCTGCCAGTCACTGATGATAATCATACTGGCGGTATATCTGTTTTCTCTGTAACTTGGAGTACTCAAAGTGATAAAATTTTCCTGGTAAACTGGAGCTCTTGTTGCCCGGGAAAACTGAGTTCTCTCCGTGGTGAGAGAAAATATTGCAATACTGTATTGTTAAAGAATTTCCCCTCTAACATTCCTTAACACCGAGTCACGAGATTAATAGCAAACTCACCACATTCGCGTGTCCTACAACAGCCTCGTGGCAAACACTGACAGATTTAGAATTGGCTTTACTTCTTTAATATTTCAAAGCAATAATCCGGTCTCACATTACGTGCAGGACTTTGCTCAACTGAAAGAGAGCATCACATTAGAAAATGTGTGGAGGGAAATTGAGTACCGTTGTGACTTAATCCGTGCTATGAATGGCGCACATGTTTAATGTCTTCCCTAACACAAGGGTTATCTTGCCCTAACGTACCCATACATCAAATGAAACTTATGCATTCTGACTATAGGTTGTGTGGATATTCCTTTGTTTTCATTACTCAATAAACAAAATTATAAGGCTAAAAGTTGTTTAATTTCAATGTGGACACCCTGTACTATAGACCCAACAACCTCTCCTCATACGGCCACCCCCTTGCCTTGTCAACCTTATCTTGTAGCCTCTCACAACCCAAAGGCGACGGGAACCCCAAGAATCCGTTTTCTGACCTCTTCGCACATCCTGAACTGGTAAGGAATATGCTATACCAAGGATTCTGATAATATATGAGGATAACTCGGTCAATGTTAATTTTTTAATCATCCCGCGACAGTGGTGTCGCCAAGCAGCCGGAAAGTAAAAAAAAAATTAAGCCCAAGCATTACGTGATATCGTGTGGTAACACGAGATTATCCAATAAAAACAATTTATATATAATCAGTAGGTTATTAACATTCCACTTTAATATCCAGGGAAAGGTAATAATTTGCCAACTTAAGGAATATACTCCCTTCGGTTCTTCTGTAAGTGCGATGGTGGCTACAGCTTTACACCATTGAATACGAATACAAAATATCGCACACAGTTAACCAATGCTCTGTATGTAGTTTTTTTAAGTGTGTTATTTTATCAATGGCAAAGAACATCACGGTATTTAAATTGGTAAAAGAGTTGAGTGACCACTTTTTACCATTTTATATTGTACTCGCTTGTTAATTGTTGACCACAGTTTAACTAAAATAGTACAGTACAGCTTCAAAACTACACAACTACCAATGTAATGCTGGAAATTTAAGACTAGGTTTTAAGGCTACATTATTCCAAGTTGAAACACAGTAATGGTAATACTGTAATAATATTTATTCAGTGAAACTTGTGCATTAACTTTTCAGGTACTGTATAGTTTAGCAAGAATATAGGGTCCTTTGTTTAGGCTACAAAATTTCCAATGGTTGTACTTTACAAATTCTTAACCGTCTGTTTTTTATAAAAAATTACACAAAATTGCCAAGACAAAGATATAGGGTTAGTTAGGTTAGGTTAAGTCAGGTTTCGTTAAATTTGGTTTTGTTCGTTTTTTTTTTCTTCATATTTTTACCACAATTTGAGTTGGGTAGGTAAGGTTTTCATGAATTTGCCCAAGTAATTAATGTGATATCCACTTAAAACATCGTTTTTACAGGAAAAAACATAATTTCGTCCAAAAGTTCGTGGGTAGTCCTAAAATGAATTAGAACCCATAATTTCAGTTCTAGCCTATATTTTTGACAATTCAACAGTATTATTGTAGGGGAGTTGTAGTGGATACTCTCCCCTACAGTATCCTGTTCATTTTACATATCCTAATGATACTCTCGATATTAACTTACAATTTTGAAGTGGAACGTTATCAGTACTAAATGCACTAAATAAAGCTCTTACAAACTAATGAAGTCAACATTGACATTAGTAGGTATACGATTCGCCTCTGCACCTTCCGGGAATTGAAAAAAAGTTTCTTTTCCTTACAGAATTGGTAGAGCACTTAATAAATGCACAGTACCGGGTCCCATTACAGCTGCTAAAAACATGAAAACAATAGAAAAAAAAAGGATTTTGTCGAGCTATCTTCCTTGCCTGATAATCATTTAGTTTACTTTCCAGCACCACATAGGGGAGTGAGCTACAGTGGTCCCTCAGTTAACGAGCACAATCCGTTCTAGAAGGTTGCTCGTTAACCGAAACCATTGTTTCAATGGGTTTTTGGGTAATTGGTTCCAGCTCACCGAAAATAGCCTAAATTCAACAACAAAGGTAATAAAGTACACTTACTTTGAGGTGTGTATGTAGAAGGCTCCTGGATGATGATGGGAATTAGAATGGGGGTGGAGAAGGGAGAAGAGAAGGCATTGGGGTGGAAGAGAAGTCACCTCATGGCGCCATTTCACCCATAAAATTTTAGTTCTCTTGGTGTAATTCAAGATTATTTTCTTTAAATCAACACTGCACTGCATTATATATTGTCAATATGTAAAATAAATTTCAAAATGACCAATAATTTGCTTGTAAACACAGAAAAAAAGAGTTTAGTTGAAGAGTCTCAAGCAAGATGTTACCTCCACAGAAAAGACACAAAGACTGACACCTGTATGCTGTGTTGGCAGGCTGGATGGCGTGCCACAAACTAGTGACCCTACCTTCAACTATGTTCAATAACTGTTAAAATGACTAAAAAATTTAATATTAAACTTTTAAAATTATTGAATAGTATAAACTTCTTGATATTTACTAAAAGGGCAAGGAATTTAAGCCCTAGAACCGATTACTGTATTGGTGGACTAATACTACAGCTGGTGGACCACAAAATGCAAGCTAAAACATGTGGAGGTCGGCTTGTAAGAAACTCGTTAATCGAGGGATTGCTCATTAACCGAAGTTAGAATCTTATGGAAGGTAACTCGTTAACCGAGGCACCACTGTATTCTCATCTCGGAATCCTTGCCCTTGCCTAAATTGATAAAACTTTACTTATTTTGAGGTAAGGGCTACTTAGTGAACTTTGTCACCAAGTCAAATAATTATGTATGCTGTAAATTTTACGGCACTAATAATGAGTGTTATTGTGGCACTCTTGTAATAAATTAATGGTTTTATTTCACTGGCAACTGGTTGGGTTAAGCCACGTCAACCCAGCGCCATTTTGTAGTTTAATCTGTTGTTGACATTGCTCGTCACAGGTACTGTTCCATAATTATGATTTATTCGATAGGTAATGATCCAACTTGACTATGATGCAATTCATTTAAAGGAAGACAAAATATGGAGAGGAGAAAAAAAAAGGCAATTCCTCGTCCATACTTGAGATTTTCTCTAGGTTGGGAACAAATTGTCTTCAGTACAATATTAACCCAAATTGGTAGTTTACGAGCAAGGTAAGTATAATATTACCGCTATTAACTGAGCACCTAAGTTACTTGCAGAATGGATTATATTTGACAGAATAATACTCTTGGTATGCAGTATGCATTTTTTTCCTACCCAGTGGGCAGGAAAAATTTGATAACCCATATGAAAAAAGTATATATATATTATTGTCATCATATCAGTTAACTATTGGTTGCCACACCTGTTTTTCTGTCATCATCAATACATATCATGCACTCTTCAGCCACAGGTCGTCCGAATTCTTGAAATAAATAAAGGTTTGAATGCACGTATGAAACAAATACTTTATGCAAGTTTTAATTTATCTTGTAACCCTTTCTTTTACTTGTGCATGCACCACAGGTGGGGTGCGAAACTACCAGCTCTATGCAGGGAGATACAGTATAAACGTTAGTCGGCCACCAGCAGTACTATAGTTTCACAAGGAACCCATTCACCCCACCTTGATGTGGCAGGCACATGCAGCCGCAAAAGTGACAATGCGTGTCTGCCACATCGAGATGAGAAGTGACAAGATGAATGGATTCCTCTTGAAACATCAGTATCATTGGTAGTCCGCTCACTTTTACACCTCTGTGAGTAGAGAAGGCGGTTTCTCACCCCATCTGGGGTACACACACATTTGTCGATCTTTGAAACCTTTCTTTTACTGTTAAATCCAAGGTGAGAAAATCTTTTCTCCAGGCTAAAAGTAAAATACGTTCCCCTTATAAATTGTGTTTACCTCCCAGTGTCATTCTCCCTTGGACATTAAAACTGGTTTTGTAGTACTTTTAAGACATTTTTGTGAAAAATATTTTTCCATAAGAACACATCTCAGCTTTTATAATGCAAGCGGCAAACCTACTCAATTTGCTCTTAACCCGATAAGTGATGTAGAGATTTGTCGACCAACCCCCCCCAGTGCAAAAAAATAAATAAAGATTTTGCCCTAACACCATTTCAACTCTAGTGGATTAAAAGATAGAATGTAGAAGAATGTGGAAACCTAAAATGGAGCGCATTACTTACGGTACCTTAGTTTGACCGCCAGTCTCTCTTAGGGTGGAAAAAAGGATTCTCACTTCTATTGCCATCTCAACACACAACTTATTTGACAATTTCAATAACAGTAAATACAATTGAAGCTTTCAACATAGTTCTCAATAGATCTTGAATGTTTCAGCCATAAGTAGGTACAGTATATACTGTATATCTTACGGTAACATACAAGAATTCATTCATAATTTCAAATATGATCTACGTGACCTTCACTGTAAACATTAATCTGTATGTTCCTTCACCTTTCTCTAACGAAGGCTTTTGTTAAACCACCAATGTATGTAATAAGTCATTTATGTCCAATGTATATTTTCAGCCTTTGGGCTGCAGAACTTTTTCAATAAACCGATTATTATTATTATTATTATATATACATGTATACCTGTACTGTACTGTATGAAGTATATACATCAACATGGGATTTCGTGAGGTTTCTTAAACGGAGGATAGAGAAAACATACTTGACCCCGCATGATATAATTTTTTGCATGTTACATTCAAAACGCTCTGAATTCCAGAATGTATGCCGCACTACCCTGCTTATCATTTGAGAATGTATGTTGCAGTTGTCAGGTTAAGAATTCAAATCCCCTCCCATTTGAAGCTTATTTTCAGTGATTTCAAAAACTTTTATCAATATGAATCAGAACAATTATGTTCTATTTTTCCTGCTCATCAGTAAAATGAGGAAAACAAACACTCCCATTATCCTTTAACTGCAACAATATTGGAGTTCTGTTAGGGTGACTCCCCTCCCAAAACACAGCCCCAAGATCTTGTTTACACATCCCTTCATAGGGGTGCATTTCCCATCATACAATCCATCCCCATTCCTTGTAACATGGAGTACAAAGCTGAAACACTCTCTCCACTCAAGGCACTCCTCTATTAACCCTTTCACTCTGGGGATGCCACTTTTAATATTTTATTTAGCTAATGCCAGACGATTTTACTCAGCAGAGGGAACCCTTCAAACAAGTGGTTAATTCAGATGAAAACAATTTCCATTCCCTTTCCTCAATTCCATATAATGAAATCAACGAATTAAAACCCTGTATATTCAACCACCTTCCCTTCATTTTGCACATCAGCACAAGTCAACCAAATAACAAACTTTAACCAAATCCCTTTTCAAACAGAATTGCACTACTCCAGAATTATCAATTTCACGATACCTGTATCATGTTTCCGTGTATTGACAAAGGACAACTGATCTACAACTTGCACATCCATATTATATTTTTCACAGATAATCACACTGGTCTTTTTTTGAGTGTTTATTGCAGATTTTTAAATAATGCAAATTTCTACATTAATACAGTTACACATCCTATGGATGTTTAGTTATAATTTTCACAGTATAACTGTGTTAAACAAGACCAAAAAAATCTTTACACAACATCAGCACTACATAGTGTGCAATTCAAAAATATACACAAATATGTTGCTGTTCAGTTTCAAATTAAAATACTGAATACAATTTAGTTTATGAAGTCCATATACAAAAATGACAGTATACATAGCCTGCTGATTAAAAAGCATTATCAACCTTATAATTCCCAACTGTTGTATAACCAACAAAGCCTCAGGCATCACAGGCTAAACCTAATAAAGCATAACAAATAAAACCCAATTACTGTACATTCACTTTAATTACAGTAATATTGGTGTTGTAATCTATTAACCCACAAAAATTTCCCACACGATGTTTATGATATTATTAATGATGACTTGCACAAGTCATAAAATCAACTTGCAAAAGCCATGCATCACAGAATAAAGAGTTAAGGGAAATTTGCTTTGATATTGAAGCCTCCAACAAAATGATGCAAAACATATTAATTACCTTTGTTCTCTCTCCAGATCAAACCTGCCTTTTCTTGCACATATAAAAGGGTGATACAAGAATGTTACTGTTCAATAATGATTACTAACCATATATTATCTTCAAGCAATGCTAAACACAAATCTGCATTGTAGTTTGGTTATAAGTACAACAAAGGGAGTTTCATTTCCTTGTATTAAAAAGATACATATGTGTTGAAAGAAATATTTACTTTGAAAGGTATCCCATTTTTTTTTACACACTGGCTGATTGTATAGACAAATTAGTTTTCTTTTCATCAGGTTGAGATGAATGTGCTTAGTAAAATTCCTAGACTCAGTTACATGCAAAAAGTGTAACTGAGAATTCAGGCCGAGTGTTCTTGAATCTCACATAAATGTTACTGCATCCATACCAGCACAAATTTCTATGTGCAAAATCTACATGGAATGCAGTTTGAATATTCATTCTGTACCCAAAATGTTAGGGTTTCTAGAATGCCCTATACACAGGAAAATACCCAATGCAATCACCAAAGACAGTGCTTGTCTTCACAGCAGCTGCCCCACACACACTAACCTTAACCTAAGTGTGGGCATGAACACCAAGGGAGGTAAAGTATTTTCTCTACTTTGCATAAACGAGACTAAATAATATGGAGAATAGAAGTTTTTTTCTTTTAAAGATAGTATAGACTAAGAACATAGCAGATCAAGTATTGTTCCAGTGAACACTGTATGTGGCTAAAGGGTAATCTCTAAATAATATATCTGATATTGCTTTTTTAGGAGACCAAGACCAACAAGTCTATGATCTGCACCAACAAAAATTAAATGAGAAAATTTTTCAGTATTTCATGAACATACGTTAATGATAGTCTATGATGAGCGATAAAGGGAAGAACACGTAGCTTCTTACATGAAGCCAAGTTATAGAGTTCTAAGAGAAATTAACCTATTCCTGAAATATGTAGTAAAAAATTAAATCAATCAAATGACATGTCTATAGCAATAATTTGTGCAAAAAAATTTCCTTTCAGCTTATAAATAAGCAGGAAATAGAAAGTAATCCACTTGCTTAACCCTCAGCAGTTACAAGAACCATTACAACTGATATAAAACTCACCAATTTAGTTAAATTAAGTTAATATTTTCCAAGGAATGCAATATGAACACAATACTAAATTTTTGTGGACATTTTATACTCCAGTTTTTATACCCATAAGAAAGTAAATTAAGCTTATAGAAATAACTTTATATGACTCCTTACTAATCACCAGAAAACGTGCTCTTCAACATTGAGGATGACATGCGACCAGGCGAACAACTTCTTTATGCTAACTAAAAAATATTATCCAAGAATTTATTCCAAAACATCAGATCTACCTTATCCTTCTGTTAAGTAAAACCACAGGCAATCAGGGGAAGTATCTGCATGATGTAAAAAAAAAAAAAAAAAAGAGGCATTTAGTTAAATTCAATATAATCACCATTCGGTTGTATCAATAATCAAGAACGGAACCCATGGAAATAATGGTAAATTACCCAAATCTAAAACATTTTCTTTCTTTTTTCATTCTCCTTCAGAACTTTCTTCTTCAACATATCCTTGTATGCAAGAATGTCTCCCTGCCACTTGGTAACAGTTTCTTTTTCGCAGATCCAAATTTCTTGGGCAACCTGAAAGATGTAAGACAAGAACAAACATGAAATTCAATTACGAGAGACTACTGTGTGAGAAATCTCTGAAAATTTTGTTCACATCTTACCAGCACCTATTTCTGTATACCATTTGGGTTGACCTAGTTAGGTAAAATTTCTTACCTGAGATATTAGCCTGAAGTCATGAGAAACCAATACTAGGCCACCTTCAAAGTCCCTAATAGCATCACCAAGAGCATCAATTGTATCCATGTCCAAGTGATTGGTAGGTTCGTCAAGGAGTAGGAGATGAGGTGTTTGGTGGGCCAGCCAAGCAAATACAACACGACACCGTTGTCCATCACTCAACTGACGAATAGGAGAAACTTGCTGCTTTCCTGTTAAGCCATATCGGCCAATGATTTTGCGTATCTGAAACAATTATATCAAATTAGATGGACGTATTCCCGGAGTTTTAAACACCAAGGGTAGTCGTGTTTTAACCCGAGTTAAATAAATAAAAAAGTTCTGAAGGACACCGCACTACAGTACTTGACAGGGTGGTGTGGCGGTATAATTACTTAATTCCAATAACATAAATTAATTTTACTGGAATTGGTTAATTTTATTGCCACTCCTCCCAGTCATGCACTGTAGTGCGGTGTCCTTCAGAACTCATTTTTTTTTAAAACTCGGATTAAAACATGACAACCCTCTTCAATGGAAGAGGGTGTCTCAAACTCCAGGCGTAAGCATCTTAATATTGTGTTGTGTACAGTAAAACTTATTTAATAAGACCACCCAACAGACTCGGGCCAAAGTGGGGCGAATACACACAATGCAAACACTTGACCATACACAATTCCATTTAAAATAATACTACATCTAACAAAGCCAATATTCCCCACCACACAACTTTGTATGCAGTTAATCAGGTACACAAAAATTCCTCAAGGATGGATGGAGATCTGTAAAGTGCTGTAACTTTGATACGGATTCAATATGAATATTAAACATACAGTATATTATACAGTAGACCTAAGGTACAGCATGAGAATAGTCTCCCAATAACAAATCACATTATAAGTGCATTGTTCTGTGCATTTCAGTAGGAAATACTAGGTACAGGACTGCAGCCCCCAAAACACACCAAAATCTTCCTTTAACCCACTGGGTATCAATCACAGATACTGTATGTCCATGATAAACAATGGAGTGTCGGCTGGTCATGATTACAGATATAACTATGATGAAATATTAGAAGTACCTCAAGGCATTATATACAGTACAAGTAGCTTGGTTTTTATTAAGAGTTTCAAGCAAATCAAGGCCCATGTTTTGAAAATACTGTCAGACCAGCAGTGCTGCCACACATCAATTACTACCCGACACACGCATGCGGCATGTCACGCAGGCGACCTTTTCTGTCCCCCCGAAAAGGCTGATGAGCTCACCCTTTTGTATGCACCTGACTTAGAGTGTGGATGTGTGTATGGATGTGTTGGTTTGTGTGTATGTGTTTGTATGTTTATGTATGTGTTTGTATTTTGTGTATTGGGAGTATATTTATATGAAACACGATATACAGTCGACCCTCGTTAAAACGGACTAATAGGGGGGGAAGGGTGTCCGTTTTAGCCGATTGTCCGAATTAACCGATTTAGGGGTTAATATTGCATTATACAGCTATGTGTATGTTTATTTGAGTGCCCCGTCATAGAAGTCCGTTTTCTCTCACTTCAGCACTCCTGAGTCGTCTGTTTCTCTTAATCTTAGAGTGCACCAGAGACACTTATATCTTAGTAGTGACACAGAATTTGATATTGCAACTGGGGTTGCAATTGTTGAGGCAACTTAGGTATGTCTGATTACAGTTGGAATATTCAAGATCCATTGTGAGTGATGTTTAAAGCTTCAACTGTCTTTATCGTTGGTAAAACTTGTCAAGTCTGTCAGTCTGAATGGCATGTGTGAGGCCTTGTGTTTGTACAACCGCTAAATATATAAATATATAATGTTATGATAATTATAAAAAACACATAGGCATAACGAGGTTTATTACAAAGTGATGAAAAGGATACTGTACAGTGGCTAGTCCACAAAACATGTAGCCATGTCTCTTTATTTGAGTGCCCCGTCATAGGAGTCCGTTTTCTCTCACTTCAGGACGCCTGAGTCGTCCGTTTTCTCTTAATCTTAGAGTGCACCAGGGACTTTGTTATTTCTTAGTAGTGACACAGAATTTGAAATTGCAACCCCAATTGCAACTGGGACAATCCCAGAACCAGAAATTTGATATGGACAGTTCAGATCAGTTCAGATTTCGTCCGATTTATCCGAAATCCGGATTAAAGGGGTCCGAATTAACGAGGGTCGACTGTGTGTGTGTATATATATATATATATATATATATTATATATATATATATATATATATATATATATATATATATATATATATATATATATTATATATATATATATATATATATATATATATATATATATATATAAAATCATGAATAAAAAAATTAAGTGACACACTGCTTTCATATGTATTTGCTGAGCACCAGGCAACACTGCGTGGCTTGCAATTATGACACCCCTACATGTGAGCATAATACCCAAGGCAGAAATGGGGGGGGGGGGAGACCTGGAATCACTCAGCATATATATATAAAGAAAAAATAATCAGTTGAAATGTTCAGAAACAAAACTGCATTTTCAGTACTGTACAAGTGAATGTGTAACTTGAAACTCATTACTGCATACATCAACTAAAACAAAGTTTCACTTGAAAGAGCAGAAAAGTAGTTTTGGAGAATGCTGAATACAATGTAGATAAATCAACAAATAATGTAATAAGTGTAATAGAAGTCATACCTACAAAACATTGAGTATGATATGTGTCTCCATCGCAAATATTAAATGTTTTAGATCGGAAACCGTGATAAATTACAATAATAACCAATCATTGATAAAAATGCGTGGAAAATCAATTCCAGTATATAGGATTTTACACACCCATATGTACTCAAGCACGCCCCAATACTCCTACTTTACATCATTGACCGGCTGACTACACACAACAATGCTTGCCAAATCTTAACAATTACGTAGACTTCGTGACATACAAAATTATTGACTTGTGAGAGGTGGATGTTACAAAAGAGAAGATCAGAGATGGAAGGACAATTAAGAGGTACACATTAGAAGTGCAGTGGACATACATCCAGGGAGCAGCAGTGAGCACGGATGACCACAGACTATGGCACTAAATGGTTGCTGATATGTGTGATAGGTTGCATGAAGTGACAAGATATGGAAAGATTTTGTTGAGGAAAGGAACACTACAGCAAAATGTGACACAGATATGAGTCAATTTATGAGAGCAAATGAAGCACACATCTTTTACTAGTTATGGCCACCCTGTACTTGTGGAAAAGACCGTCTGAAAGTGGGGGAGGGGGATTAGTAAATAAATTAGCAGAACACAAAAAGTAAACTATGCCATAAGTCAAAATTGTTTGGTTGATAAAACTTTTCAAGATCTTCCAAAGATACACACCTCATCTCTTTCCTTAAGATCGGGGAATTGTGCCATCATATAATCTATAGGCGACAGATCCAAGTCGAGGAGTTCATGAAGGTGCTGGTGATAACGAGCAATCCTGAGGTGAGAGTTCTTGCGTATCATGCCTGAGGTAGGATTCAACTCTCCATACAGCAGCTTGAGGAGAGTTGACTTCCCTGCACCATTTGGGCCTACCAGTGCCAAACGAGTGTCCAAGTCAATACCAAATTCTAAGTTTTTATAGATCACCGGTGAAGAGTCGGTATAGCGAAAACTAACATTTTGGACCATGATGACCTGCACAGAGAAAGAAAATATCAGGAAAATATTTAAAAACACAGTTCACTACATATAATAAAAAAATATATGAAAGAAAAATTCAAACCCAGTAAATACCTCAAGACTACAGCTACAGTACATACACACACCACATACTTGTATGTTTACAAAGACAAAATTCACTTTTAATACTGCTACTTGAACTCCTATCCAGTAAAATCTGATAATTCAAAATAATAGGGGCTCTAGTCCTTACGAATGATAAGATTTTACGAAAAAAAAAAAAAAAAATCCTTTATCTGCCCCAATCAAAATTTAAACGTTTCTAAGTACAGTACCAGATATAGGCTTCAAAGATATAATGGCCCAAGCACTGGGCAATGATGGTAAGACAAGAGGAAAAAGCATGCACAGTAGACCGTAGATGTGCACTCCATGACTGACCAACGAGAATGATACCTGAAACGCGTATACCGGTAGTACTTGTTTACACTGAGATGGGCGGTCACATCCCATGACCACATGTGCATCATATATATTTGTAAATGTCTCATAATCTGAAATTTTATGAAATATTACAAAATTTACTATATTATAAATTTTAATTTTTTTTACCAAATAGTACTAAATCTGTCATATACCTGTACAGTATATTTCATAACAGAAAAAACATTATGAATTACAAGCGATTTCGCATTTGAGGGGTACGAATGGACAAGTTGACGGTTCTGGGTAACCACAAGTAATACACTCTGTCATGTTCGTAGAGTGAGACGGTATACGTACAGTATATAATTTGTACTAAAAGTTTAAAGTCTTGCTATAATAGTAGAGATAAGTTTATTTCTCTAGAAACAGGGCCACCATTTGCAATGACGTCACTAGTTTCAAACTCATTGCTGCAGTCGGAGGTAGTAGAAAGGTTGGTCTCTTCAGACCCCAAATGTCACATTCAGGTAAGTTTTAAGGTTTTTTTTTATGGTCTAAGCCATGGACATTTCATAAGTGAAGAAATGTGCCGTGAAGAGCAGGTTCAAACGTAGGTTGGATGGATATATGAGCAATAGGGGTTGGGTGTAAATGGGACTGCCCAGTATGGGCCAATAGGCCTGCTGCAGTTTCCTCCATTCCTATGTTCTTTTGGACATAAGAAACTCCCATGTTCACACCAGCTCAGCTGTCATGTACTCTTACCTGGTAGACTTCCTCTTTTTTTTTCAGTGCATTTACAGAGTATATCAGTACTAGATGGAGACACGAGTAAATTTAGAAGTAATGACATTGCCTGGACTTTGTTTTGATAATGCCTGGTGCTAGGTAACACGACAACATAGTGCTGTTATTGTTTTGATGATTCACTAATGAACCAGGATATATTATCATTTATATTAATTAATTGGTAAAATTTTACTTTAACTACCATAAGTATTTGGATGTTTAGATTCGAGATGGGCTATACTGTATTGGGTAAATTTTAAGCTTTGGTCATCCCTGTACTTAGACACACTTATTTTTTTTTCTGATGGTTTGCGATGTGTTATGAACGATTTAGACCTTCATTTCAATCGGAAATTACTAGTTTTGAGTTACTACCCCCCCTTACCGATGTATGTTAAGCTAACCTTATAACTCATCATAACCTAACCTACCATATATATATTTTCTTATGCGATAGAAATCCTGTAGAGATAATGTGTCTTATTGTTCAAAGTACTTAATCCCATAGTTAGAACCTTAAGGTTCCTCAGATGACCAAAACAAAAATAATATCAATATTGTTTGGAATGTTTATACTATGAAATTTGTATGGGCAGCTAATAGTCATTGAATTAGTTTATGTGCTTAGTGATATTTATATATTCAAAATAGTATTACTGTGTTGCACAGTAAAGCACAATTAATTATCTAATAATATTTACAGAGCCGATCAGCCGAGAAGGTTGGACAACTACAGCTGGCTGCCTCCTGCTGGGAAGCTCGCCACAACTAACCACAGAGCTTTTCGCTTTCACGTGACTTTTTAGCAACTTTAACCCTTATTTTTTACACTTTTTGGTCCAATTTATTTAAAAATATCATTACCATAGTGAATTTAAGCATTTTTTTTACCCGTTGACCTGCCATCTTACAAAAAAAATTCCGACCGTCAACTCGTCCATTATGAGGTTTTTACTGTAACAAGATCAAACTTAAACTGCCTATAACTTAAAATGAGAAGAAGCTACCATCTAACCAGTAAACCTTGAAGAAAACCATGTGTTTATCCCAAGCAATACTATTGCAGTAGGGTCGGGATATATCGCGAGCTAGGGTCCAAGGATGTTCGCTACACACTATACTAAATCGCGATACATAATTACATGTAATCCATGGGGAAATAGGGTTAGGTTCTGAATGCTAATAAATGTGACTAAACTTGACATAAAATGTCAACGTCTAACGTTTGCAGAATATAAACTGCATTGCTGTTATCCTTGCAAGACAGCAAATAATTTGAATACCTGTATATACATCATATATTTTGCACAAGAGATAAAAAATTTTGTCCTTTGTACTAAAATGTACTAATTATTACTAAAATTTTTGTCTATTGGCCACCTATAGCATGTTTATTTTCAACTTAATCACTATCTTACAAGAATTCCAGCAATGTTAATTATTTTCTCTTAAGTCAATTCATTGACATTTGATGAGAAAAAGTAAACTCCCCCTATATGAGATAAATAAATACATGGACCATTAGGTAACCTTGCCCGGGGGCTGGCGCCAGCTGTCATAATACATCACCTTCCCCCTCCACTTCCGGCAAGATTGAAAGTGGTTTTAGGCTTAAAGTTTTCATCTTATAAAATGTCAGACTAAAGTTAGCAGAATATAAATTGCATTGCTGAAATCCTTGCAAGACAGCAAAAAATTTTGGGGGGCTATTTAGGGGATTTTTTTGAGTGTTTCTGACTTTATACTGTTTTTTGGCTTTGAGAGGTCCCAGGAACATAACCCCACATAAGTTGTGAGTCTACTGTAAATAAATTTATTGCTATATACTGTATTGGAAAATTTCAATAATTTTGGTAGTAGTGATAAATTTGAAATATTTCCTGCCCGATTCCTTCGCGATTTTTTCCCCTATACAGTCATTTCTGCTACAACGCGTGTTTTGTCAACGCAAATTGGCTATAACGCGATTGATGAATAGAAGACGATATTTGTAAAAAGCGAATGCGTGTTGGCTGTAATGCGATTCCACTCGAACGTTTTATGTGTACTGTCGCTAAGCGCGGGGTTATGCAATGTTTACAGTTCACGTTCAACATCACACATTCAATTGATTCATGTTATTTGATAGGGACTCTAAATTTCATCATTCTTTTTGCAAATTTAGCTGTTCCCATAAATACTGTATGAAAAAAATAAATATAAATAATGTTTCGCAGTGCGGACTAACAGCGTTTTACACCTGCGCTCTCTGTTTCCATCACACGATCAGTTGAAACACGTGGGTTGTTTTGAAGCATACACAGTGATTTTTGCTGACTATTTCTCAAATTTTGTGGTATTAACTGTGATACATTTACTGTATGATTTCATTATTAGATATGAATGTAACATTTATTTAGACTGTGATATCCTTTGTGTTAGGCTAACTACTAAATTTTTTTCGATTTCGAGTAATCTGCACCTAACCCTATTTTCTCCATAAGCCCTGTTATTTCTATTGCGCGAATTTCTACAACGCGAGGTTTTACAAGAACACAACTATCGCGTTGCAGCAGAACTGACTGTATATAGGAAAATGTCGATAATTTTGGTAGCCACGGTAAAAAAAAAAAAAAATCGTTATGTAAAGTTGCTATAGTATATCCCGACCCTACTGTACACATTTTCTTTAACTTAGTTATACTTTCACTGAAGATATTCAGTTAAAGGCCTTTACATGGTTTAACTTTAAAGGTTTTAAAAATAAATGATCTCTAACACTGAGCAGAGTTATGTCTTGGTTCATTTACAGAACAGGGATGTATCCTCGAGACATTCAGAGTTACTAAGAGCAACAGTGCTGGGATATGAAAATGGAAGATTTTTTTTATTAAAGGCATTGTGGTCCAAGGAACAGGGGGAAGGAATATGGTACTGTACACTTTTTGTGTTCAATTGTGTAATTACCATTTTGAGTAAACAACTGTGCACTTTGAATAACTTGTTCACCAGTTTGAGATTGTTGTTAGCTGCAAAGCAGCCCTGACAAGTAAACTGAAATACAGTACTCAAGCTCCGAGGACAAATGACACTAATGCTATACCCGAAAGTCTCACAAAATAAAAAATTAACATATTTGTGTAGAAAATATGATGAAATACTGGACCAATTCAAACCCACATGCTGCATGGATAAGTCATATTCCTAAGCTAAAATAAAGTAAAGACAGTGAATGGATCAAATTTCTTTTTTTATATGTTATTCAATTGAGATTGTCACATGCTACTTAAACAGTAACAATGTTTATAAGAATTTAAATTTGTGGTTCTACATCAAATATATTAGTGTTTATAAATCAGGGGGACCAAAGGGAAAAAGTTCTGCATCTTCGATCTGTAATATATGTGTAAATTATATTTATCTAAACTGTCCAGACATTATCACTAAAAGATGCAAAATAGCTATCTGGGTATTTATTGAAAATTTCACCGTGAGTTCTAAAATGAACTATTCTTTTAAGTTCGAACTACCTGTACTGTATTCAATATTATTATAAAATTTAAACATATCTTGCAAAAGCCGTTACCAAAAACAGACATACGACTTACTGGTGGGGGAATCGTGCCACAATCTGGGAAGCTGAAAGTGAGACTTTTGTCTTTGGATACTCTTTCTGTAAGACCTCCAGCAACCATTTTTGCCAAGGTTTTTTCCTTGGACTGAGCTTGACGGGCCAGCTTTGCTGAACCATGACCAAATCTTGCAATATAATTCTGTTGAAAGAGACACCAGTAAAAGTCAATATTTTGTAAAGCAAGCCAAAGTATGTAACATCTATACACTTCATATATCACGAGGCAAAATCATGATTATATAAAAATAGCCTTCTAACCTTCATGTGAGATATCTGATCCTGTTCCCATTGGTACTGCTTCATTTGGTTTTCCAACAGTTCAAGGCGTGTTCTCACAAAGGCATCATAGTTACCACCAAAATACTTAAGTTTTTTCTTATCCATATGTATCACATTTGAACATACACCATTTAAGAAGTCCTGTAAAATAACAATAGTGAAATGATAAAAATGTCATTACATATAACTTTTGGGTTACAACTCCGCTACCCTTGTTCATTTTACACTGAAAATCTCAAGTTACTTGATTTATTTTAACAACATAAAATATGGATACAGTACAATAAATATAAATGTAAAATGATTTTACGACAATTCAAATACAGTACCATCTGTCTTATTATGACATTAAGCCTGAATCTGTGTACTTACACAAATAAGGATGTACAGTATTGCAAGAGTAAAATTCAACTTTAGTTCTTGCAAAATATTATTATTTTTAGTTAAAAAACAATAGCTTCATTAGCTGAAGAGATACAATTGGTATCATTACTGTTTTCAGGCCATTTTCCACACTAGTGCGGGTTAGCCATGATTAATGGATAGCATGGTGTCCTAGTTGCCATCAGTCAAATTTGAAACAAGTTTTACAATTATATTCCCTTCATATCACAACCAATTTTTAAGGAATGGGAACTAGGCAGTATATGTCGAGCTTCCTAGTGCCCTATTTGCTACTAAGGCAGGGTCTCAACTCCAAGAGGTAATTAGAGATTATCCACCTTCAATATCTTTAATATTTTACAAAGACAATAAATAATCTGTCTAAACAATAAAACTTGTCCAACTAAATTTACTCGAACGAAACCAAGAGCCACATGCTCACTACAATACAATGACAGCAACAGTAGCACCACACATTACAACATGTTCATTTTAACAGAAGCACTAGTTATTCCTTTCAACAGATTTACTACATACAAGTATTCACCACATTAGTACCACAGTACATGTTCAACACAGCCACAGGACACATACACTGTAGCTCTAGTACTACATGTTCATCACAGCCCTAGTAGGACATATTCAGAACTTAAGCACTGCATGTTTGCTCTTCTATTACTACATGATCACTACGACTTCTTAGTAGAAAGCTCAAAGGATCTGGCGAGAAACGGGTGGTGTAAATCAAACATTAATAGATTTTGAAGTTTGGACTTCTTTTTGACATGAAAGGAACACTTTAATGCTGTCAGGAAGGTTTAGTTTGGGCATCTAAAGTGAACAAAAGAAAATTGGTAGTGATAAGAATATCTACACGAGGAATAAAAGGAAGGAGAGGGGAGATAGATTCCCATATCATTTAACTTGGAACTGTCTATTCCTAAACTTACCTGTGAATGAGATATGATGACCAAGATGCGTTTATACTTAGCCAATTCTTCTTCAAGCCATACACAAGCATCCAAATCAAGATGGTTTGTTGGTTCATCGAGGAGTAGAAGATGAGGCTTGACGAAGAGAGCCCTAGCCAGAGCAATTCTCATCCTCCAACCTCCAGAGAAGTCTCTGCATTTCTTCTCCATCATAGAATGAGTAAAGCCAAGACCATGGAGGATAAATGCTGCCTTAGCCTCAGCCGTGTCAGCACCCAATTCTTCCAGACGTTCATAAATGTCCAGGAGTTGTTCCTGAGCTTCTGTAAATATTAATTAATATATATAATTAGATATTTCATGTGCAAGATCTAAGGAGTAAGCTAAACATAGCAATTAAGACAAAGAGGGTGTTCAATTCTTTCTAGTGAACTCAAACATCAGATATTTTAGGGTAAAAAACTCCATATACAGTATACTTCTTGCATATTTGAAGAGCCTCCCTGGTGACATTACAGTATATATTTGGTTTAGTATGGTAGTTGCACACAGAATAGGAATCTTATTTATTGGTCATTGGTGTTTTATTTATAAGATGCGTGACATCTAGACTGAATTTATTTAAATAATGGTTACTGGCTGGTGACAAAGAATCTTAAGCTAGACCTAATGAAACAGTTGACCTAATAGAACTCCTATCGGCATATACACAGTCTTCTGTTGAAGTAACTTCCCTGTTCACAATTTACAGAAATAATAAAATAATGGAATATTTACCATCATCATCACTTGATGCTAAATCCTCAGCTAAAGCTTCTAAACGAACTCTCTCTTCATCAACTTCCTTTACACACTGGAGTGCTGTCTTGTCTGAGGCTGGCATTTCACGGACCAGATGGAAGATATCTATATGGTTCTGGATAGGTACCTCTCTATTGGCTAAAGATGCTAGCAAGGTGGATTTCCCACAACCATTGGTGCCAATTAACCCATAACTGAAATATAAATTACAATTAAAAGCTTCACAGAATCACAACTTAAGATATCCTACAGAACTATCGAAATAGGAGTAGTAGTTATAGGGTGCAGTAAGAAACATTTTTCTACTGTTATGTATCCAAGCAAAGCTGATAATTCTTGATTACATGATAAATTGTATAAAGAACAATCTTTTCAGAGTTAATTTTTTTATCTATTCTACCTCGCCAAAGTTTCTCCTTAAATAATGAAGTTATCTTGATTGCTAAGAGCACCGTAAAATTATATTCAAAGTTGAAGACTCTCCCTCACAATACCATACTGGCCGTATCCAGTTCATAACTCACATCAAGATATGCAAGGCATCAGACCAAGATTACTGGCTACGACCCTCTGAACCACCCCCACAAATCCGTATATGATGGAAAAACCAAAGCTATTGTATATTAAAAATCAGAAGTCTCAATCTAGTGAAGGTCCAATACCTTAATCACCTTAAATTACAAAACCTTGGAGAAGTAATGATATGGCCCATGAGGTACAGCATACAACTAAAGCTTCCCATCTCAACTCCACAACATATAATTTCTAGCTACAAACAAAATGTATCTGTACATAACACTAAATTCCTTTATTTACATCATTCCTAATTACAGTATAGCTAATGACTTGCTTAGCCATCACTGACAGCGTGCCCAGTACAGGAACTCCTCGACTTACGACCTACTCGACTTAAGACAACTCGGACATACGACCGCCATAGCCGTATAAAATATTTTTCAAATTACGTATTTTCTAGTACCAAAACGTTTCTGTCCCGTACGACACCGTGGGCTGGGCCGCCTCGTGGTGTAAAGCATAAATGCCGTAGCCTGCTCAGTTGGTGTTTGGCCGTCGTTGGTGTTAGTGATCGCGCTGTGTACTGACAAAATTTTTGTTTCTAATTCCCTTTAAAATGGCAGGCAAGCGTAAATGTGAGAGTTCTCGTGGTGCCGATAAGAAAAGGGGACAGTCAATTACTTTTGAGATGAAAATGAAAATAATAATGCAATATGAAAATGGAAAAACGGAAGCAACCATTTCACGCGACGGTGACTTCTCTCACTCGACGATATCAAAAATTTTAAAGGACAAGGCAGAGGCATTTGCTACTATTAATAAGGGGATGCAAATGTTTGAAGAAATGGATCAAAATGTTGAGCATTTTACAAAAGTTGACAGACTGATCCAAGATGCACTTGCTTGCAACAGGGAGATTTACAATGAAAAGAAAAGGCAAGCTGTGCAGTCTAAATTGGACATATATTTTAAGAAGTCCCCCACTACTGTCTCCTCACGCCCCACCACTGCTGCCTCTTCACTCCCTAAAGATGATCCAATACCTTCAACAAGCAAGTATGTTAGCCTGTCTGAAGAAAGCGAAATTGAGGACCCACCCAGCCATGTCTCCTCCTCTGCTTCATCCAATTAATGTAGTCTCCAGGTTTAATTAAAAAATTATTGAGGCCCCATGTGCATCCAGCAGACTACATTAAAGGTAAGTGCACAGTAACACTTTATTCATTTTTCATTATTGATTACGTTTACTGTACCATATTTAATTTTAGAATTTCTATGTATTATTTTCGCATTTTCGACTTACGACCTGGTCGTCAGGACGGAACCCTGTCGTAAGTCGAGGAGAGACTGTACTAATAATATCCACAATTCAATAAACAAAACAACACTGTAGTTTATTCGCCTAAGTCAACATATAATTCATATCCCTCTAACCTAGAAAAATATCAGTTTAACACCACCCGTTAAAAAAAAAAAAAAAAATCTACAAAAAGAACACCATTTAAAACTGGGATGTGTAATTCCATAGGATTTAGCTACATTACACTATATTAACATGTTATGGGGTGAACATTTAAAAAACGCTGTAACACGTGTATGAGCACACCCGCAATAACTTGATACAAGCGGTCTTTACAAATGTTGTCATTTCAGTTTTTTATGAAGTCTATATGCATTATGTATGTAATGACCAGATTACTAGGCCTGGACCATCAAGCTACACTTAGTTATAGGCTCTGCCATTCCTTTAATCATTAATATATTCATGAAAACAATCCAAAGTACTAACCGTCGACCACAATTCAACTCTAGTTTGGTGTCCTGAAGCATCTCTGAACCATGGAAAGTGATAGAGAAGTTGTCAATCTTAATATCCCGAGCACGTGGATGGATGCCTAAGACACCAGTACAAGAACGAGCTTCACTAGCAATTTTCATATCTTCCTCAAGTTTCCGACACAGAATTTCTGAAAGGAATTAAAGGAACCCATTAGTGACTTATATAATAACAAGGAGCATAACTTATGCAACTATTCATAACACAATCATTTATCCAGTTTCCTCATTATCCTTTTTAATACCTGGATAAGAAAACTAATGATGTTAAAATATTTTGATAATTCAAAATTTTATCACAAAATGGAAATTAAAACTCCAACTCTTAATCTTTATTTTATACCAGTGACTCCCACCACAAGTTTTCAACATAAAGCACACTACTCCCCCCAAAATCAAATTGTTGCTTGCTAACCCGATGACATCACATCCACCAACTACGGCACAGTACAAATAATTACAGAATCAAATCATATACAGGTATATTTCTCACTTATGATGTAACAACTCGATTCCTTTCCTAATTTTGCATTTAGTGGATCAAACTACAAAAACCCATAAGACTGCAGTGTAAGACAGTATAGAAAGGAGGCTAGAACAGTAAAAGAAAAAAGAAAAGCTTATTTGCAAGCACACACCTTCACAATGCTTCATAACCATTCATTGGTAATATAAATTAGAGCTGCAAGGTTCACATGTGCTACAGGTACCAGACCATTTTCATCTGATGTCAATGAAACTGGATTTACCAACAAATCGGTTGTTTTTGAACCTGGTTAAATCTATTTTCAACCACGGGTTTGGGTGGCCACATTGTTTTCCTATACAGTAGGTATTGCCACAGTGGCACATACGTCAGTTTCAAACAGCTGACTTCTGTGTGTGTTGTACTTGTCTCTCTCTACTTTTTGTGGTTATTTACCAAAATTTATTATCATCATCATCTATTAACATGTTCAAAATGCTAACAGGAAGTCAACTTGCAAAAGGAAAGTCTAAAACAATTTATTATTTTGCTCCAACAACAATGCATCACTCTCTCACCAGTATTTTTACGAGTGGTTTGTGACAGTCTACTAAATGCCTAACCAAAAATGACGTATGAATAGTGTGAAGAGCATCTAATATGTAGAGTAACTTTCCATAACACATGTCACCAGTCAGGTGCGAGATGATTATACACATTGCCATTTTTTTTTTACGGGAATTAGCCCACACGGGCACAGGTCACTGACCCACATTGGAGCCTGGGGGGTTAAAAATGTTGTAATAATAATAATAAAAATAATACTGTAATTCATAGTAAATAAAATTTATAATAAAAAAAATTTGAAAATAAAATAATAAATTTATAGTGATGATGATGATGATGATAATAATAACAACAACAACACTGTAATAATAATAATAATAAAGAAATTAAAAAATGAGAAAAAAATCAAGTGAGAAACAATATACATATGTTGTGTGGTCAATAGTAAGA
Source organism: Homarus americanus (assembly GCF_018991925.1). NCBI lineage: Eukaryota > Metazoa > Arthropoda > Malacostraca > Decapoda > Nephropidae > Homarus > Homarus americanus. Next base: position 11,264,744 of record NW_024734940.1, on the reverse strand, counting down.
TAAATAATTGAGACCCTGTAATTGTGTGTAAATGAGGCAGAAAGTCAGATCAGCAACTTGGGACTTGGTCAAAATTTTCGTGATGCAGAGTCTACCATTATGCTTCCAATATCTTTCCAGGCAGTAGTATCTCCCTGTTTGGTAGCTGCCTACTACCTATGTAAAGAAACTATAAAGTTGTAGAAAAATAATTTCAATACCACAGTAGAATGTGACTTTAAAATAAAGATTTTTTTTATAAAACTTTAAGAAAAACTAAGATAACGAGCGTTTGTTTTGTGTGACAGGTGAACGTATGTTTGGAGGCAGTGAGCGGTTTGATAACAGAGCATCTGGTAACATTGCTTTTTTATATTTTATATATATTTTTTTAATGGGATTAGCTCACCAGGGCACAAGTCAATGACCCACATCAGGACCTGGGGACAAAAATAATAATAATAAATAAAAAAAGGCCTATTTCAGTTTAAGCACATGCACCTCTGCTGTAAGTTTACTTTATCTTTTAAATTTGGTTAATATTAAAGTACGCTTAAAATAAATAGTTTCTCTTTGTTCCTGCCTTGCATTGACAGCTATATGATGTCAGGGCATGTGGCACACAATAGCCACACACATTTAAGTCAGCTGGGTGGCTAGCTCAGACCCAATGTCACCCAGAGGATGATTGAAGGCAGAAGGAACTATTTATTGTACATAAAATATGAGCCATTCTATTTTATGATGACCTATGTACCATTTTCAAACAAATTATTATAGGACTTTGTTCATTTTTGCCATATGCAAAATACGGAATAACTATGGATTCAATCCTATTCCTATTTACTCCATGTTAGATCCACTTGATAACAAATTATCTCCATTATGAGTATAACGATTCCAGTGCAAATGACTCATTACCATTCTTCAAACTCAATCTGGTGACTCCACGAGACCCTACTAATTCACCTATATAATCTACCTCATTGTTTGCTTTCACTGTCGCGCTTTCATAAATGTAACCAATTTTTCCACCATCGCAGACACCAAATGCCCATACCATCTCGGTGCACACTCAGCCATTAAAATTTAGACTCTTTGACTCACTAAATTCTTGTTATATTTTCATTCAATACTTGTTTCTCATCCCTACTCTGAAACACCAATTCCACATCTACAAGTAAAGTCTTGCTGAAACAAAACAGTTTCAAAGACAATTTCACATAGGCTCTTCACGCACTCAACACTTGCACTCTTCCTAGCATTATACTATTATCAACTTATCATATTTTACTTTTCCCATTTTTACCAAACAATTACTTTGTATAAAAAATATAAATCAATAATATAAAATTCATAAATAAATTATTATTATGGAAAAGCTATTAAAAAGTACCATATACACAAGTGGGGTTAGTACATGGCTATATAAGTGGGAAAGTACAAGGAATATAAGTACTGTATTTGTAAGTGAGGAAGTGGAGGAGGAATACATGTGCAGTCCCCTTCACTAGTGCATTTACAAGGGGTTGTCAGGTTTTGTGCAGTGTAACAGCACCGTGTTTGCTTACATTCGACAGTAGGAAATTCGCAATAGTAAACATACTATGCAATCAAACTAAAACAATTATCTCAAAGACAATGATTTGTGGAATGTTTATATGATGCCCCCCAATAAAAGCACGAGTGAAGGGGACTGTACATACAGGTAGGAAAATACAAGACATGTAAGAATGCATAAGGGGAAGTACAGGGAATACGAGTATTGTACCCGTATACATCATGTGAATCGGTGTAAAAAATTTTTTTCCACACTTATGAATGATGATGCATTGGTAAGGAAAAGTGACCTTCTCATTCTCTTTATGAAGAAGTACTTGTCCACCTTGTGAGAGTTGTACTACACTCAACTGTCTTCACCTCATTGTGAAGTGAGGTACCCATTCACAGGCAGGTGAACCTAGGTCCCCTGGATGTGAAATAGCAACCCATAGGTCAGGAAGCAAGTGTTGTAACCACTCAACTGCTGCACCCCTTAACACAATATCAACATAATAACAGCCCCTAGGACTGGCAACAGTCAACACCACGTGGCTGCCTAAAATCACATGAAATGTTAAAACTCCCCTTAAAATTGGAGAAAATTTTGATTAAGTCTGTGCTGTATGACATTGTGACTGGATCTAACGAGTCCTGTGATTCTTTCTCCCCTTTCAGTGCCTTCAAATCAAGTGTCTCCTTTTAGAATCTGTTGTGATGGATATTCAAATTTTCACATTCTTTTATTTTTTATATTACAGTCACAAGATTGGGGTTTTAGAAATCTAACAAGCTAAATCTCCTTACTACACAAGAGCTCTTAGACCCCAGTGTAACATTATTAAACAGGCCTAACCTATATCTTTGACAATTTATACAAGCAGTCATATACAAAGTCCAGCAGGATAGGAAATGTTTTATACAAACTGCCCTCTATACGAAATGGCTTTAAATTACTTTTCAAGCTCTGATAAGGATATAAAAGAAGACAAATATAAAAAATACTATAGTAGTCGTATACGTGTGTACAATCAAGAAATACTTAAGCGATGTTGGAAAAACAGATACCCCCAACAATGATGAACTTTTAAAGAAAATTCATGTAAGTGCAAAATGAATGAAAAAAGGTAATGAAAATAGGAAAACAAGGGGAGACAAATAAATGTCAATCTAAATAAACATACAGTAGAATGGAGGAAGTGAGGCATTTCAAATATCTAAGAGTGAATATGTTGATTAATGAAACAATAGGGAATAATTAAATCACGAAGAAAGGGAGAAAAAATGGATTAATTAAGAAGAATATTAAGTGAAAACTGTGTCAAAAGAGAAAAAGTTGAGGATGTATAGAGGAATTGTTAAGCCAACATTACTACTGTACTGAAATATGGGAGATCCTGCCAAGAGGAATTTCCACATTAATAGTGATCACGTGTAGATTGTTTAATACCTAGAAATGTCCTGTACAGTATGTTTTTATCATGTCAAGTAATAATTATTGTCGTAAATGGTCTCTTGATGTCACGAATCAACTCTAATTCTGACTCTAACCAATAAATATGTTTTCCATATCTTTAAGGATGCAACACCCTGTAAAAGTTGGGTTTTACTGTACTGTTTACAAAAGTGGAAAAATATGAAATACTTGTACTCGAATAAAGTATGTAAACACAATTAGTAAAATGATTACAATTATTACGAACATACAGTACACAAATAAAAGAAGACGTACAAAGAATGTAAGTAGGAAATTACAAGAAAATTAGATACTGTATGTTAAGTGGGAAAAATAGAATGATTAAAGAAGGAAGACTGGAATGTTTTGGCAGAGGACCTGATAAATTGGTCTCCTCACCATCATATTATGCAAAGATATGCCCACTAAAATGTTGACACACTTTAGCCGATGATAATTTATATACCTTTACATGCCAAGGGGGGTGTGGCGGCCGAGTGGATACAGCGCTTGCCTCCCGTCCCAAGGCTCACTGGTTCGCGCCTAGGGCACCCCCAGTTCACCCAGCTGTGAATAGGTACCTAACTTTACAGTTGGGGAAGTGAAGGCAATTGAGTGCAGTGCCAGCCTAGCTGCCTCCTTGTGTAGAGCAACCTTAGTATACAGTGTTGTATCCACACAGATGAACTCTAAATTCTGTTATGAAATTCTCACACCAGACTCGATGCAAAAGAAACATGGAAAATGTGAAGGTTGCATCAGCAGTTATGCATGAGGGCAATGGCAGAAAAAGCATGACAAGATGATGTATACAAATACCTGGAAAAACAATACTGTATTGTTATCAGTTATTTAGTAATTCTTGAAATATTACTACAAGATACAGTACATTAGGTCAGAAAAGAAAGCCCAAAAGGTATAAATATTACCAGATTCTCTGAATATATTTTCTTATTGTAACTACTAGCTACCAACCAATCAATCTGAAAGCTAAAATGAAAGTGAATAGTAATGTTGGTGAAAACATTTATAAGTGGTAAGACACCATAGGCAGATGGAATAACTGTTGAAATGCAAAGCATGAGAGATGGAAGAAACAGATTGGATGACTTAAGTGTACAGTACCGTACAAGCCATAATTATATGACAGAGGGGTGGGTACAAATGCAATGGAAGAAAGCAGGTACAGTTACCTTCTATAATGGAGGACAAATGAATGACTTAAAATTAGAGGAATAAGAGCTTAGCATAGTGTACTGTACTCGGAAAATGTACGGTAGTTGTGAACAGACCTGAGCTATTACATGAGGAGTTTCCATTCAGAAAAGGAAGATGTGTGGATCAAATTATTTCAATTCAGTACAAGGCCAAAAAATTCTGGCAAAAGGAAAATCTGTGTGTGTATTTATAGATTAAAAAATGCATTATATAAAAAAAGTGAAGCAGGAAATACAAAAAAGTATGAGGCAGAGTAGGATCTCAGAGCATGTGAGGGATACGTTTCTGGGATCCCGAGTAAGTGTAAATTTGCAGATATTCAGGCCCCCTGTAAATATTCATTTACCCCTTTCTTATACCAAGGTAACCGACATTCAATACTGTACACCACTCTTTAGTAAGTCCAATATCTTGACTTTTTTCTTCAAAAGTTTTTCACAGTACTGTAAGCAATCTTCTCTTTTTCTCACTCTCACCACCATGAGCAGTGCCACTAATTTTCCTCTCAGGGGCCAAGATTGCAGTAAATTTAACCAGTAAAAATTTTTTTTACAAACACAAATGCCTGGGAGATGTTTACGATACTATACAAACACCTTAAATGTACACACAAACATTAAACCTACAGTACAATATGAACACTTTAAATGTACAAACACTCACACCATCCTCTGGATGATGTAACAATTCAGTCAGACAGTCAGCCGGCTGACTCAATGATGTGTGTGAATGATGCCACTCTGTGCTGTGTGTATGCCATGACATTACATAGGTGGGCAGGAGAGTGTAGCTGGGTGAAAAGTCGGTGATGCACAGCTCACTGTCTCAATACATATTACTGTACTTCCCACACAATTATTTTTTAAACAGGATTAACCCACCCGGGCACAGGTCACTAACCCACATCAAGGCAGGGAGGGGGGGGATTTAATACTAATGCAGTAATAATAATAATTAGTTCAAAGTAAATAAAATTTTTAATAAAAATACAAAATTAAAAAATAAAATAATAATAATTATAATAATATAAAAACCCAAAAATAAATGCAATAATGAAAAAAGATCAATAGTGAGAAATGATATATGTATGATGTGTTGTCAATGGTAAGAGAAACAATTGAGACCCTGCAACTGTGTGTAAATGAGGCAGGAAGTCAGATCAGCAACCCGGTACTTGGTCACAATTTTCGTGATGCCATATGGCAGCAGGGTCTGCCATTAGACAACACATTATGCTTCCAATATCTTCACAGGCAGAAATAACTCCCTGTTTCGTAGCTGCCTACTACCTACTTACATACACACCCACACTCTTCATTTTTCATATTTAAAGCTTTACATTATATTTTCTTTATTTCTAAGCTACATTAGAGTATTGTAATGATTTTATTTCAAATTTTCTCAACCGAGTGCAGACAAGTGATAAACACGCTGAGGTAGTGAGAGATGCTGGGTGGGTTGGCTCATGCAAGACCCAAGCATAAGGGCAGTTCAGGGGGTCAGATGCATATAAGCAGGGTCACGTTACGTGGAATTGTACAGTAGTTAAGAAATGAATGTAGTCTAAAGTTTTTCCGTAGGTTAAGTGAAATACTGTACCAAGGTTTTTGATAAACACTTGCCTAACCTAGCTACTCCCACCCTCACCACAAAATGCACCAGATGTTACCACTATGCTGTAGAAAAAAGGAGGAAAAAATATCCTGCTATTTTATTTAAAGGCTCTGTCATTTTTTAACAACCTTGAATATGTGCAAGAATAAGTCAGGAAGAGGCAAAATGGTTTCAGTTAAAGATGGACTATGCTAAAGATGTGTAATATGTTAGTGCTGGTTTAATATTTTTGCAGATGGAATAGCAAGTGAAAGAAACAGTGAATGAGTATGATGCAGGTTTGGTAAATAAAGATAGATATAAGTAAGGGGCAAGTGTGCTACTGTTTGCAAATTATATTACCCTAGTGGGAAATTGGAAAAAAATATATGAAAGTAAGTGAAGAACAAGAGAAGATTCAACAAAATGTATGTGTACAGATATATATATATATATATATATATATATATATATATATATATATATATATATATATATATATATATATATATATATATATATATATATATATATATATATATATATATATATATATATACACATATACATATGCAAGTAAATCACTGTAGGTGCGCGTGATCTAGGTATATGCTGATAACCACAAGGAAAGAAGAAAACACGAAGTTCCCAAGCGCTTTCGTGTAATTCACATCTTCCGGGGTGAGTACAGACTAGAGAGAGAAATACAAACCAAGGAGGGTGAGACCAGGTCCACAATGGTCAGGTATTAGGTATATATATATATATATGTATATATATATATATATATATATATATATATATATATATATATATATATATATATATATATATATATATATATATATATATATATATATATATATATATATATATATATATATACCTGTATATATAATATATATACACACATACACACATACAGGGTGTCCCATAAGTTTCCATACAACGTATCACCAACGCCATTACAAGCATAACTCCAGCTGTGCTTGAACGTGTTCTTCAGCAGTGGAGGACACGCATTGAAGAGTGTTTTCAACATAATGGTAGTCATGTAGAGCATATTATATAAATAAAAATGGACTTTCATATAAAATTTATTTTTCCTATGTATGGAAATTTATGGGACACCCTGTGTATATATATATATATATATATATATATATATATATATATATATATATATATATATATATATATATATATATATAAATATATATATATATATACACAGAGAGAGAGAGAGAGAATGCACACGGAAACTGTTGAGATTACATTAATGTACATGTACAAAGCATGGATAATGTATGTAAGAGGAAAGTGTATCTGAAGCAACAAAACGAAGCCTTATATGGATTAATTAGGAAAGAATGATAACAAATGAAGAAAGTGTATATGCTTTTAATTCTAGCCATCCTGTATTAAGAGGGATTTGGTTTGGAAAAATCTATCTGCATAATAAATAAGAACTGACCTTCAGCACTAAGTTTTTCATTGCCATTTGTGCTGCCGTTAGTCATTGGTGTTGTTTCACGAGAGTTCTTCTTGGAGTTATTTGAACTCCCATTTTCCTGAGGCTGTAAAAACAAAGATTTTTTAAATATAAGAAGGTTTCCTAAAACTCTGCAATAACTAATATTTCTTCACTCATACTGGGACCACTACAAACTTTTAAGGTGTTCCACACCTGTTGGCACATACACCACACTGGGGAGCTCTTTCTCTGCTCCTATTATCCTTTTTATATCAACCAGGTAACGATTGAATAACTACTGACCCAAGTATTTGGGAACATCTCCATATATTGCACCATCTCAAAGCAAGGTGACAATTAGCTGCATGTTGTATAATTGTGAAGCTTGGCTATTTTTTGTTGCAGTGTTTTAATCTTCATAGGAAAATATGACAAATCCCCGAATCTTTGAAGTTAACACTTGGAATACTGTACCTCCGTGCATGCACGGAAATTTTTACCTCTGAAGTACAGTATAAGACATACCAAGAATTTCAAGTTAACAAATACCTTATAAAAGTAATATGTGATTCTTTTTAAATTACTGTGTACAGTACAGCATTGTCAATATTATAAACATCAAATTTTTTTTATTATTTTCCTGTTACTCATCCATATATTTGTTTAAAAATTCACCAGTGTATGGTATATAATAAAATTCTATCTTTATTAATATCATTAAACACTTGCTTTACATAAGTGATCAATTGTGGAGTGGCTGTATTTGTATTTTTAGACGACCTACCCTCATCAGATTACAAACGAATTACTGTAGCTACTGGTACTGTACAGATACTATTATACAGGTTGTACCTCTCTAGTCCGGCAACCTCGGGACCTGACCGGTGCCGGACCATGGAAATTCACCCTTTTCCTGGATAGATAGTGACTTGTGCTTATGCTTGGAAGCACTAGCACCACTTTCTCTGCATCATGGTCTCTTTGAAGACATATTGAAGGGTTAAATGTCGTATAGTAGCTTCTCAAACTTCGCGAGTTTTTAATTCTTAACTTATTTTATTGGAACACCAAAAAAAATAAATGAAAATTTTGACGGCGGAAACTTGAATTTCGACGGGTTTGAACGGCCCGCCAACGTGCAGACGACGTGCATAATCCTGTAAGCAGTGCCATTTCTCTTATGTACAAAAGATTCATTATTGTTTATTACTGAATGTCTTTTTTATTGAATTAATGTTTATGTGTGCAAAATGAGCAATACAATTCATTAATAATATGTAGAATATTAAAACACACGAGGAAATGACAGCATTGTTTTCGTTGATTACAAAACCAGAGACTGACTGGTTCTACATATAAAACTGAAGAAAATAAGACCTTGGTTGTAGCTGTAGTAAAATTAATATGGTTATTTTAAGTAATGTTATTTAATGTTAATAAATGGAACAATAGAAGTAGCTAACGATAATGGTAAAGAAAAAAGAGAGATCGCGTATGTAAGTGCGCATGCGCACACGTGAAAACATATCATCATTACTTTACATAAGAATATGAAAGCAACACTTATTTTCTGTTCATATATATTTTAATCAATGTTTCTGAATTTGTTTTTATTGAATTAATGTGTGTGTGTGCAAAATTAACAATACAATTTATTAATAATACGTGGAATATTAGAGGAGACGAGACAGCTGCTGGCATTGTTTATTTTAAAGCTTACGAAACCAGTGACTGATTGGTTCTACATATAAAACTGAAGAAAATAAGACCCTGATTTTAGCTGTAGTAAAATTAATGCAAAAAAATTAATATGTTTGTTTGAAATACCTGTAATGTTATTTAATGTTAATAAATGGAACAATATAAGTAGCTAACCATTAATGGTAAAAAAAAGTGAGACTGCGCATATGTAAGTGCGCACATGTGAAAACATATCGTCATTACTCTACATAAGAATATGAAAGCAACACTTATTTACTGCTCATATATATTGAAGGGTTAAATGTTGTACTCTGTATAGACAAGCAGAGAGAGAGAGAGAGAGAGCAGCCGAACTGCCGGATGTAAACAAACCTTAATTTACCGCGGCTTTGTTGTTTGTTTTTTTAAGGGGATTAGCCCACCCGGGCATAGGTCACTGACCCACATTGGGGCCTGAGGGGCAAAAATTTAATACTCCTGTAATAATAATAATAATTCAGATAAAAAAAAAAAAAGCTGCCTATCTACCTATTGGACAAACTAAAATCGTTCCGGACCACGGGAGTTTCCGGACCACAGAATGCCGGACTAGAGAGGTACAACTGTAGTACAATACAGTACTTTAAATTTCAAACTACAGAATGCATCTTTCACTGCCCATTCTAAACTTTTGATTCACTAAACAAAATTTGCTGCAAATTTTTATTCATGGTCATTATATTCTTTCAGCTTACCAAAAATTGGTAATTCATGAACTTGGACTGAGTAAATTACAAGGTATAGTACAATACTGTACACACAGGAAGTACTCCTGCAGTGAAAATAACATCCATACTGTACCTCCTTTTCGTCCCTTGTCTCGGTTTTCTTGCCAGCTTGTTTAGCCTTTGCTGCATCTCTCTTCTTCTGTTCCCTCTTCTTCTTGGCATCTGATGGCATTGTGGTGTTGGATCTGTGGAAGAAATTTTTGCTTGAATTTTGAAGCATGACAAATACAGTGGTCCCTCGATCAACGAACACAATTGGTTCCACAGTCGTTCGTCAACCGAAAATTTCGTTAACCGAATCGATTATTTCAATGGGATATTGGGTAATTGGTTCCAACTCAAGAGAAAAAGTATACATACCAGTAATAGAATTAACAAAACATTAAATGTAAACAAAATACAGTACTGTACATTACAGTATACTGTACAATAATAAATAAAAAAACAATAGAATACTGTATTTTAACTTACATTGAGGTGTGTATGTCGTATTCCCGGCAGCTTTGTTTACATATCAAACAGCTGATTGTAGAAGCAGTTGATGATGACATGCCAATTCTTTAAAAAGTGCATTGGTTCTAATGCCTTCTTCGTGTTTCATAATAATTTCGACACTGCATAGTATCAATGTGTTAACTAAATTTCAGAATGACCAATAATTTTAATGTAAAAATGCAAAAATATTCAAGAGATCAAACTCGATGTTCACGCCACTGTAAACAAAGTTAAACTGAGAGGCACTGGTGGGTGATTCGATCAGCTGATGGGCGCACAAAAACTGTTCCCTGTATTGTCTATTTTATCAATATGTTAACTACATTTTAGAATGACTAATAATTTAAATATAAAAAATGCAAAAATATTAAAGAGCACAACCTTCTTGATATTTACTCCACTGGAAACGAATATAAACATAGAACCGATTACTGTATTGGCGGACTAGCCGATCAGCTGATGCGCACAACAAAACGTGTTTCTCGTAAGGCTTTCTTTAATCGAAGTTTAGTTCGTTAATCGAACTGAAAATCCTTATGGGAGCTAATTCGTTAACCGAAATTTCGTAACCGAGGGACCACTGTACTGTATATATCCGATAAATATTATTAAGCTTGGTGCTAAATATGAAGCAATACACCCTTCCATAACAATCAAATCTGCAGTAAAATTACAACTCTAATGATGAAGCCCTATATCCAATGTATAATGACGTCCAAATCATTTCTACATCTAAATGACGTAAAGCAATCAAACGTGACCCCAAAATAACCTAAGACTCGGGTTAGTCTGAGTTATCTGGTTATTTTCACCTTCTGTAAGAAATGATTAGTCCTAGTCTCCAACACAACTGTACTCCTACTTTATTTCTCCCATCTCTAAAACTATACTTGCATATTAAAATGAACACATCGGTATTAGTAGGAATCCTAAAAAAAATAAATAAATAAATAAATAAATAATAACAAAAAAAAATGAGAAACACAGTGGTGGGCCCCCTTTTAACACCTTAACCAAATATATAATGAAAATCATGCATCAAAAGTGTCATAGATGAAAAAGAAAAAAAGTCTTGTCTGAATTTATAAGAAAAAAAAATCCAAAATCATATACGTCCCAGTAATTCCCTTTTCCTGTGTGGTTTTATATTTTTTTTACACAATTAAATTTTTTACCATAAATATTTGGCCGATAATTCTCTTGCGGCACCACGTAATGTCTACCTTTTGAATCCGGTCTTTGTAAATATTTACAAGTAGTAACAAAAGAGCATCACAGGTACTTTCAATTTTATAGGCTTCACATTCCTGGTTTTCGTGTTTAATATCTGCATAGATCCTCTATTTTTCCTTTTTGCATAATTAATTATTCAACTTATTCTATGTAAAGTTGGATTTAAATCCCATATTATGGGTTTGGAAACATTTAAAATTTCTTTGGAGTATAATTGGATTGAAAGTAAACTGTATGTTCATATACAGTATATTTATTGTTCTTCCTCAAGGGGAGAGACAAGTTAGCCATTTTTTAATTTTAAGTACTGTACGTACTTATGGCGGCCTATGTGCGGTGTTCTTTATCTTTTGATCTTATCCCAAGTTATCTGCACTTGTGGGGGATGAAGACCGTGTCTAAGCGTTCATCTGTCAACATGGACTAGTCGGCAGGATGTGCAAGTGTCTGTATCTTGCGCTTGTGAGACCACACCTGGATTACACAGTTCAGTTCTGGTCACCGTATTACAGAATAGATATAGAATCCTTGGAAAGAATTCAGAGGAGAATGACAAGACTAATCCCGGGCATTAGGAACCTTGAGTATAGAGACAGGTTAAAGCATCTTAATTTGCACTCCCTCGAGAGACGTAGAGCGAGGGGCGACCTGATAGAGGTGTATAAGTGGAAGGCAGGGCTAAACAAAGGGGACATTACAAAGGTACTCAAACTATCCAACCAGGAGCGAACTCGTAACAATGGTTTTAAATTAGATAAATTTAGATTTAGGCGTGAAATAGGTAAACACTGGTTTGGAAACAGAGTAACTGGATGAGTGGAACAAGTTACCAAATATCATCATTAACTCGAATACGCTGAATAGCTTCAAACATAGGTTGGATACTTATATGAGCAATAGGGGTTGGGTGTAAACGGGACTGCCCAGTATGGGCCAATAGGCCCGCTGCAGTTTCCTCCATTCTTATGTGTTAAAATGTGGCAGATAACTGCTTAATATGCTAGGAGGGCAGAGCCCTCCAGTAAGGAAGTTGGATTAGGTTGGCTAGGTCAGGTTCTGTGCATTGTTGTTTTCATTTTCTTGTTTAGTATCTTGCAGATAAGATTTCCAGCAATTCCATGAGTATTTTCTACTGCTAACAGTTTCCTTCATTACTGGTGAAAATATAGTACGAATAAAAACATCAAAACAAATTACAGGAAGGCTGTGAAGTCCTCCATATAGCCGACCTAAATCGAATCTTTACCCCACACGCTTTAACTCTTTCATGCAAAGGAAGAAATTTATGAACCACGATGCCTTCCTCACCCGCCATGTGTCTTCTGAATACAGTCTACTACTGTACAGTAAACAAATAGAAATTCATAGAAAAGGATCTTTGTCATGTGCCATGTACATCCGCATGATACAACTAAATATTTGTAAAGCTAATTATTAAAAGCCTTACAGTATTATTTACCATTATAATATGCCATTATTACGTACTGCACTATTGTAAGGAACTACCATTAAATTAACCAGTAAAAACTATTCAGACCAACTAAAACTTTTAAGACCAATGTCCATGGTCGTAAGTGACCCTATTATGTAACACATGCTACTTCCATATGGTGCTAAAGAACAAAAATTTTAGGTTATGTGGCAATATTATGACGCAACACTACCAAATACAAGAACTTCCCAGGTACACATTGGCTCTCTCCTCGCATCACGCATTCAGTTTATACCCGAGTCAAAATATTCACCAAGCCTCAGATTTAATGTAAAATGGTTTACTGAAGCATTACCTTCCTTGAAGTCCCTTTACACAAAGACTAAATAAGGCTCTGACATCCGCAGTGACTAGGCCACTTAGCAACGCATGGCCTAATTTCACCCTCTCATAGTTAATCACCGTACCCTAGCAAAATATGATATAGAGTTTCAACCAAATTATTAATTGACTATTACGCTACATTTGCTTATAATATAACACAGGAAAAGAGTCGTACTTACATTAAAATAAGCCAAGTTACGACAAAGGAGCCTTCCTCACGTGCACTGCTAACGTCGGGAGTATCACTTCCAACTTGGCCGACAGATGGCAGCAAAGGTGAGCAAGAGCCCCGCAATACGCATAACATTTACGAACACTCATTGTATAATAATATCTAATATATAGCATTTTCTGAGGATTCTAAGAAAAACATAATATATATCTTAAAAACAATACTTATACTATCAGAAGGAAATATAGAAAAGTATCTCATACTTTCACATATTATTACGTATTTAATTATTATGCACACTGAGTGGTTACATTTTGTCACCATTCATCAGGGAACCGCGGGAAATTTGATAATATAATACAGGTCTCAACCATGATTGATTGTTTTAGTAAAGAATACCAGTACAGTAATCCTCAAGAATCCATACACACACAACACAACACAACACAAATATATATATATATATATATATATATATATATATATATATATATATATATATATATATATATATATATATATATATATATATAATATACAAGGAAAGAAGAAAACACGAAGTTCTCAAGTGCTTTCGTGTAATTCACATCTTCAGGGGTGAGTACAGATCTGTACTCATATATATATATATATATATATATATATATATATATATATATATATATCTTGATAAAATCACACGGGAAAATGGAAACAACGGAGTACCTTAGCTTTCGTCTTTATTCAAGACATCTTCAGAGGCAATGATCAAACACCTTACAGATATCTTAAGCGGATTATTCCCATCCAAATTTAAAATGGCAAAAATAAGACTCATTCCAAAACAAGGAAAGAACCCAACTCAGGCAGAAGACTACAGACCCATATCACTCCTCGAAACACCTGGCAAAATCCTAGAAAAAATAATAAACCATAGACAAAGAAACCACCTAGAGTATGAAGACAAATACAACCACAGACATCGAGGCACCTACACTGCAATAGCCTTACTTTTACTTTTATCCTCTTCGCCACTGATCGGCTTGTTAGCCGCTTGGGCGATCGGTCACGACTCTTTTCCTTTATATTCTTCACCAAAAGGTCGGCTCGCTAGCCGCCCGGGCGATCGGTCACGTCTCTGTCACGCACTGTTGGCAAATACTGGGCATGCACCGGCTCCTGAATGTACCTGAACCCGCTCCAGTGTTGGTCAAGTCTTCTCTTGAAAGAGCTCACACTCGGTGCCGTCACAACACTTTCTGGTAGATTGTTCCAAGAGTTTACAACCCTCACTCCGAAAAAGTTTGCCCTCACGGTTTTCCGGACTTGCGGCTTCTTCAATCTTGAGCTGTGACCCCTTGTGGGGCGAGCGTCCGCCAGCTCCAAGTAAGGACACTCAACTGAGTAGTGCCCCCTGAGATGCTTATAAACCTCAACTAGGTCCCCCCTTGCCCGTCTGTAGTATAAGCTAGGCAAGTTCAGGCGCTCCAATCTCGCAGGGTAGCTGAGATGCCGAAGTGCAGGCACCAGCTTGGTGGCCCTCCTTTGAACATTTTCAACCAACTGACAGTCCCTAGCATATCTCGGGGACCAGATGGGGTGACAGTACTCCAGATGGGGAAGCACTTCACTCCTGAAGATCGTCACGAGGGACGGACCGTCTAGATATCTGAACGACCTTCTTATAAGACCCAATAATTTATTTGCCTGATTTACCTTCTTCTCACAATGGCCCGAGAACTTCAGCTCATTGTCAACATACACACCTAGGTCCTTCTCACACACAGTCTCAACTAGTACATTTTCTTCATCCCGTTGGGACATATGGTACGCCTCCTTACCGTTGGTACGCCCCAGGTGCATCCTCTTACACTTCGTGACATTGAATCTCAGCAGCCATTCCTTCGACCATTCCTGGAGCCCACAGAGGTCCTTCTGCAGCTCTTCACAGTCCGCTTGGTTCTTAATTTCCCGAAATAACTTGGCGTCATCGGCAAACATTTGTATGGAGGAGTGTACAACGTCAGGCATATCATTTATGAAACAAACAAACAACAGCGGGCCCAATACACTACCCTGCGGTACCCCACTTGTTACAGGTACAGATGACGATTTCGTGCCATTAATCACCACACATTGCTTGCGGTCATGTAGAAAGTCTTCTATCCACGCTAGGACATTTCCCCGAATTCCGTACCCTTCCAGTTTGATTTTCAGCCTTTCGTGGGGTACACTGTCGAAAGCCTTGGCAAAATCTAGGTAAATATTGTCGATATTACCACCCCGTTCTAGAATATGGGTCCAAATATCCAATACCTTGAGCAATTGTGTCAAGCAAGAGCGCCCCGGCATAAAACCGTGTTGGCAATCTTTTACAAGGTTGTTTCGTAGTAGATGTTCCATCGCTGCATCTCTGATAATACTCTCAAGTACTTTACATATTATGCTGGTCAGGCTCACCGGTCTATAGTTGTTCGTGGAGTGCCTATCGCCCTTCTTGAAGATAGGACTCACATAAGCCACTTTCCATTCACTGGGGACCATTTGTTCATCCAGGCATTTACAAAACAGAATCTTCAGGGGCTCTGCAAGCTCGTTGCACAGCTCCCTTAGCACTCTAGGATGCACCATGTCAGGTCCAGGACTCTTATGGACCTTTAGCCTGGACAGTTTATTTCTAATACCCTCTTCTGTGAACACAATGTGGGTCAGTGCTGTGTCGAACCGTCTGTCCTCAAACGCAGGAAGGTTAGTTGCATCCTCTCTTGTGAACACTGAGGAAAAGAAGCTGTTCAATGCCTCAGCTTTATCCTGGTCAGAATCTGCGTAACTACCATCTTCAAGCCTCAGGTCTGATACTCCTACTCGCGTTTTCAATTTCGACTTTGCATAGCGGTAAAACGCCTTTGGGTTTGACTTGACCTCGCGTGCAACCAGCCTTTGGAACTCCTTTTCAGCCCTCCTACACTCTATCTTTGCTTGGTTTCTGGCTCTTGCATACATCCTCCTGTCTTGCTCATCGTTTGACCCAACCCACGTCTTGAATTTCTGGGTTTTCTTCTTAATTTTGTCGACCGCCGCATGGTTCATGTGTAGGGATCCCCTCGTATTCCTAGAAGCACTGGGTTTGGTCTTGGGTATATATTTATCGATCAAATGGGTCATTTTACTAGTTATGATATTCAGCGTAGTGTCTGCGTTCTTGTACCTTAATAAGTCAGGCCAGTTGATACCCCTCATCTCTTCCCTCATCCCATTGTAATTTCCCTTGTAATATTTGCACCTTGGCCTGGCCTTATCTTGAACTAGGTAACAGTTAAATCTGAATGACAACACTGTATGGTGACTGGTGCCAACTGGGGCAAGGTGTTCCAGTTTGGCCACCATACCCTCCTCGTTTGTTATGATGAGGTCAAGTGGCTTGGGTGTTTGTTCCCCTCTGTAATGTGTCGGGTCTCTCACATGTTGGAACAGAAAATTATCTCTCAGAGTTTCTACAAAAAGAGTAGCAGGATTATTCAAGTCATTCGGGGTTGACTCGTTTCTCCAGTCGATGTCGCCATAGTTAAAGTCCCCCATGATAAGGAGGTGGCTGGGGTTGAGCATCGCCGCATTGTTTATTAAGGTTCTTAAGTTCCTTTGATTTAGTGGGCCACAGTTCGGGGATCTGTAGATACACCCGACGATAAGTAAGTCCCCTCCCTTTAATTTAATTTTACACCACTTGGACTCTTCAAAGACATCCTCTCCCTGTACCCTCGCCTGGCTGGCTCTAAGGTCTTGCCTAGCGTAGATAACCACACCCCTCCTGCAGGATTCTTGAGTTAGGTTCGTAAATGAGTCATATCCAGCAATACTGAACTTAATATACGAATCCAACGCAAATGCAGCCAGCAACAGAAACCAATGCAACATAGTACTGAGAGATGTCAGCAAAGCCTTCGATAAAGTATGGCATGAAGGGCTAGAATATAAGATCATCGACCTGAACATGCCACCCAACATCACGGCTCTCCTCTGCAACTTCCTTGACAACAGACAATCCAAACTTGTCATCGACAACTACATAGGACAAAGCTTCACCCTTTATAGTGGAGTATCTCAAGGCAGCAACATATCACCAACACTATACACCATAGATACAGAGGACATGCCCAAACCAAGAAACTCAGAGTACAGAGCATATGCAGACGACGTAACCCAAATCACACAATACCCAAGGAAATCCAAACAAATGATGGCAATCAGAACAGGCAGAGAAATAGAAACCATAAATAATTACGAAAGGAGATGGAAAATCAAAACAAACACTAAAAAACTGAAGATAAATAAAAAAGCTAAAACCAGACCCTACCCAATCATGGTCAACAATCAAATATATCATATGCAGAAAATGGTAAAGTCCTTGGCCTCAAAATTACAAGGAACGGTATACGCCCACATACCAAAGAAAGAATTGCAAAAGCCAAGACCCGACTAGCTAAACTCAGAAGATTCCGTAAATTAAACACCAATACACAACAACACCTTTATAAAGCACTAGTCAGATCACACCTGGAATATCCCCTAATTCCACTCAACACTATAACAAAACCTAATAAACTTAAAATACAGGCAGTCCAAAACGTAGCCCTCAGAAGAGCAGAAAATCTCAGACCACCATATACAAAAACTGCCAGCGAGCTACACACACAACCTAACCTTATCACAATCAACATCAGAACACATAATCAAGCATTAGCAATATGGGAAACGCTACAAGAACTAGAAGACCCCATACTCCAGCAATTAACGCAAGAAGACATTACCAGAACACACAACTGGTGGCCAAAGAGCATAACATACGACGACACAGAACCAGAACCAATATATACAAAATGAAAACCAAGAGACTCAAAGGACATGGAGGGCCCCCCTCCCCAACACCATGAACTACCTTAGCTTAGATTAGTTTAGCTTGTCTTTCCTTGCCATAGTGGACCTGCGGAAATGCTGACATGGCAGACTTAACCCGGTCCCCGCAAGGTGGATAGCCTACCTGCTATCAAATCTCTCTCTTTGTTTCCCACTTCCTAACTTTTACCTTCTTCCTACACCGTCTTCCACCTTCCTGAGCGAATGGCTCTCTTCTCTCCATCACATCATCATCATCAATGGGTTCTTATCAGAGAGAATCTTGATACTTTTAACATATATACTTACTAAGGTTCAGACTTACCTCAAAAGTAATGTAGGCCTATACATTTAATGTAAATATTTTAGGAACTCGTGTAAGTTTAGACAAACGGAAGATTGAGGACAAATATCAAGAGAAAGTCAAGATAAGACTATGCATATTAAAGGCTAACAATCTTAGATAATTTATTTCTCCAATTGTACACGATAGTCATCTAAATATGAATAATAATTCACTCACTCATCATTTATAATAATAATCATAATAATAATAGTAATTAACGGTTTATTGAAAGAGCATAGTAGCCAGAAGGCTGAAAATATACAGTTCCATAATTTACAGTCACAATACAAGCTAATAACAACAATAATAGTAAAAACAGTCTTGAAACGGGAGGTTGTTCCAGAAATACGGTAAACAGTTGTATAAACAGGGAAAGGTGGCAGACAAGAGTTCAGGGCAGAACATAAAATACTGTATACTACGTCCGGAATCTGTAAGGGCACTGCTGCCTCCCCGAGTTTTGGAAAGGCTGGAGGGGGGGAGGGGGGGTTAGCAGGGGTTGTGGTGACCCAAATTTATGCAATGCTCACGTTTCTCACGCAGACGCAAGTGTACAAAATATGCACACGTATATACAGAACATTGTGTGAACAAAACAAATATTCAAGCTCTCGACTTTTGAGAATTGCACTGTTTCGAAAGTTGCATAATCAATCGCGTATTCAGTGTTATATAACTATTCACACTTCACAATACAAATAATAAATGTTTAAATGGTGAGGAAGTTAGACCATCTGTAGAATATTATGGCACAAAAATACATACAGTACTACCAAGTGCTTACCCCCCCCCCCAAAAGTAGATGTTGTTATGCTTTAAGTACAAAACTCGTGCCCCAGATTTAAGTATTTCCCACAAAAATCATTAAGGACCATGTCAACATACTGATAAACAAGGATGTACCCCACATGGCCTTGATCTTCACACTTCCATTGGTACCAGGGTGGGGTGTTCCTGAAGTTCTTCGTACACTCTTTGGTGTAAGCCAAGGAGAGTGGCACTGTACTATTCCAGATGATCACTCCTGTGTTTCCCAGCTCCTGCACCGCCAGCTGATTGTAAAGGACAAAATTGTTCCTGACGCCGAAAGCTGTCTTCGATTTCGGATTCCTGGTTCTCTGAAATAATTTAGTTTTTTACCATAAATTTTCGGCTTTAAAACCTTTACATATACAATAATTATTTACAAAATTTGTCGTACAAATACTAAAAGGTTATGGTGTTGATTGGTTGCTGCTTCTCTGAAGTGAAAGTTAAAATACTATAGAATTAGATCTAACACCAGTAACGTGCTAGAGCGAATACTTAAGCCCTGTTGTGGGTCGATGACTTGTGCCCGGGTGGGCTATTCCCCGTAAAAAAAAAAAAAAAAGAATACCGTAGTACTCGTTGGATAATACTGTATACCTAGTGAGTTCCCCCATAATTCTTTTAATGTTGGACTAGTGTAATTATACTAACCTTGTCACCCACTTAAAGACTCGATAGTTGTTGAAGCGCAGTAATAACATTATAAAAATTGATAATATGAAGGTGAAAGTTTAGTCCCATAGGCATGTCTGCCCATAAAGGACAATGTAGATACAGTTCACAGGATAACAAGCCCTATATACATAAGAAGACAACGTGGTCGGTACTGGACAGACTGTCTTCCCTTCCCGAACGGGGAGACTTCAGGGAGCTGTGTGTATTTTTGTGGGGCTTGTGTGTATTTTTATGGGAGCTGTGTGTGTGTGTGTGTGTGTGTGTGTGTGTGTGTGTGTGTGTGTGTGTGTGTGTGTGTGTGTGTGTGTGTGTGTGTGTGTTGTTGTGTTTTTGTAATAGTAATGTGATGTGATGTGATGATGAGCAAGCAAAATAATGAAGGCAAGTGTTTGTTGTAAGGGTACCAGATGTAGCGCCACGGGGTGTGTGTGTGTGTGTAGTTTGCAGTGTAAACTTGGCTTCCGTACGTCTGGGGAGTCGTAACAAAAAAAAAACTGTGCCTAAGTACAGTATGTGCCCATTTACAGCTAGGTGGATAAGATAACACTGGGATCGAACCAGAGACCTTTAAAATATGAAGCAAGCACTTATCCGCTCGGCCGACACAACCCACACCACCCATAGATTCTTTAAAAAGGACACTACACATATTCATAAGGTTCTATAGTAATAATAACGAGACACCACACTGAATAAGATACTCTAACAAAAACCATAAAGTGCTACGTATATGATCCAAGAACAAGACACTACACACTACATCCCTGACCACCGTAAGGTCAAGACCTATTCAGGCGCTGCTCCTGCTGAGCAGCTGCCCCCCTTGGCCAATGTTCGGCCCATTCCCCAAGTCCCTCTCCCCGACCCATCCTCACCACCGGGATATCAACATAATCAAAAGTGACAATTTCGTTTCGGAAAGAAGTGGGACCAGTGTTGAACAGTGATGAACAATGTTTAAGACAGTGAATTCAGCACGAGACAGTATCAGTGAGAGCCGTGACCCACCAGTGAGATAAGCACCCCTGGGAACTGACCACCATCTTCTGACCAGGAGGTGCAAATCAGTCCACCCTGGGAATTCCAGTGGGTCGGCTTCACACCTGACTACGAAATAACACAACACCACCCAGAGGGTGGGGTACTGTGACACCACCCCACACCACCCGGTGTCCCCATGACCACGTGTGGTCCTTCATATCAACACCCGAGGACGAGTTACTGCACCATGTGTACACCATACCACCAGGTGTCCCCATGACCACGTGAGGTCCTTCATATCAACACCTGAGGACGAGTTACTACACCACATGAACACCACACCACCTGGTGTCTCCATGACCAGTCCAGGCCCGGGTCATCAACTGTAAACTATAATAATTTGTATGTTCAATTCATGTTCCTTCTTCTTTCAGTAATGAAAGCTTTTGTTAAACGACTCACCCACCCCATGTCTTTGTATGTAATAAGTCATTTTTGTCCAATGTATATTTTCAGCCCTCGGGCTGCAGAACTTTTTCAATAAACCGTTAATTATTATTACTATTATTATTATTATTATTATTATTATTATTATATTAAATCCACTAACAAGAATAAGTAAACACGACACAAAACTTCAGCTCTAAAAAAAAAAGTAAATACAACACAACACTTCAGCCCCTAAAATAATGTTACAACTCTCCTTTTCGCCGCTTACCAGCAACCAAATAGTATACAGTTTCCGGAAGCAGTAGATATATCACAAGTGTCGTCGAATTACCACTGGCTGGCCCGCCAGTTTCCGGTAATTCCCCGACGATCGGTATCAGTGGACAGACAAACAACAGGCAGGTAGATTTCCACCGGGTCACAGAAACACACTTGTCAACTGTAGTCGTTAATAATTACTAGATCATCAAAAATCTGCTCTCAAGGAATGTCTTCACAGTTGGGCTTCTCACTTCGCTAATATATATAGTCAGCATACAATTCCTTAGTCTTTCACTTTAAATTGCTCACACCAATTCCACAATACTTGCACAACAATTATTTCGTCAGCAGACTTGTACTTCACACTCTGTGTAGAAACGATCAACTGATCCCCGTAGGTTCCATTCCAAGTTTAGACGCTCCAAAAGTTGTTGGTAGCGAAAGGCAGAGCGGGGAAGATGACAGAGGAAGGAGCAGGAGATTAGAAAGGGAATTGTAGTGGGCTGCCGCTTATATAACTCATCAGACGATCCTAGAACACCCTCGCACAGTGTTTTTCAAACTTTTTCACTCCATTCCCCCCATGAGGAACTCTCAACATCCTCGTGGCCCCCTTCAGTTCTCTCCCAAGCCCCTCACAAATAATGATGAAAATAAACCGTTTTGGTTCTCTTCCTTTATTTTAATGTTTTCAATCATCAAACAGAATGCATATTTTGTTACAGTTCAATGGGATGGGTGACATTGTTTCCTTTCAGTTAGTCGACTGATTCGAGGTTGAGTCACTGATAAAGCACATCTCATGTCTGGTACACATGTAACAGGTTTCGGCTTTTATTCTCTATTTGAAGAAGGTGGAGAAACCAGATTCACATAAATAAGTAGTAGAAAATGGCAAGAGGACTCGAAGTGCGATCTCACTAACTTTTGGATATGACTGATACATTGAGCACCAGAATACAGTCAGAGATTTTTCTTCATAGAGGTCTCTGGCAGCAGAATCGTTCTGAGATCAAGGAATTCGTCTGAACAGGATCTAGAATTGTGCAATATGAGCGAATCCGTTGAAAATGAAAAACTAACTGCTGCACCATACTATGTAAATATCAAAATTGTACCGTATGAGTATTATGATTACACACAATGACAAAAAAAGCCAAATAAAAACAAATAGATTTCTCCCCTAACAAGGCAAAGTAACAAAAAAAAGTTGAATCAGAGTTTCCACATTTTCTCCAAACATACTACTTACACTAGCCTGCCATGGCCCCCAGTTAGAGAGACACTGCTAGCACCACCCGGGACTTGTAAGTCGGAACGAGACACACCCGAGAAGCCCTAGAACGTTCTACTTTGATCGAGCCTTACAATACGTTAGTAAATCATAAAAAATGATGCAATACATTCTAGAAAATATATACACAAAAATCTCCCTAAAATGGCCAAAATAACTGTTGCTTGGAAGAGAAAATAATCAAAACACCTAATTTACAAATATTTTAATCCCCAATTATGTCTCGGCATAACCCTAACATTAAGTAAACACAACACAACATAACACTTCACCTTCTAGAACAACGTTTAGTAAACAAAACACAACAATTCACCTTTAAAACAAGAAAGACTAAACACGACACAACACTTCACATCCTCAAGAAACTGTAGGGTTACGTGATATTTCATATAAAACAACAACATGCATTCTTCAGATTCTCACACAGCATCAGGAAAACACTACAAACTACCCACGATCCGACAAGACACTATAAATTATCGGTTACTATAAAAAACACCAGTGAGTCTATACACACTACATCAACTCGTCTAAAATATTTATATGAAACGACACACTACCGGTACGTCGTCGACGAGCTTGAAGATAACGGTGGTGGTCTTAGCAAGGCGGGAGAGTCGGTCTCGAAGGATCCTGAGGTAATCCTCATACAAGTCGGCGGCTGCCTTCGCTCCAAAATTCACGTATATGGCCTCGTTGTCCTTCATCCACCACAACGCAGTCCCTGTGGAGGATATGGACTGTTTATCACTTTCTGGTATTAGAAGTTTATAATTATGTGCTTTCCACATTATATATAATGAACTGTATCATTACTACGTAGTCTATAAAGTGTCATGATTTGCCATTGTCTGTTCTCTAGTTCTAGCCTCAAATTTTCCTTAAGGCAAATTCAATGATATTAAAAAAATCTGAATACCGTAACCCGTAATGAAAATGATCTGAAGCGGATCATTTTCAGTACTGCTTACGTCATCTAGACCAAACTTTGATATGTTTTGATGTGTTAGTGGTTTATTAAAAGTGAAAGTAGGCCCCATAGGAATAAGTGCTCGATAGGAACAGTGTGGATACAGCATGCTGTACACTTGTACAGTATAGGTTTAGGTGGATGGAGCTTGGCTGACGTCAGTGGGTAAACTCCCGCGCTCCCTCGCCTACCTCTCACCCCTTATACTGTAAACAGAATAATTTATGGTTCTATATACTATGTTTTGTTATCTCAGTAGCTCACGTGAGAAAATAATACTAATAGAAAATATAATACTAATAGAGTGTCTAATCTTGCATATATCTAGTTAAGGACACCAATCAGTGCAGTGGGTGACACAGAATATTCCTGTATATGAAGTACCAGAGAACGAAAGTTCAAAAGAAAAACAATGCATTTCAGTTCTATCTATGTATTTAAATAAGTGCAGTTTACGATAGGTAAATTATAACTATTGTCATGATCGTGATGACGGCTAACCTAAGAACCTTAAGGATTCATATTACGCTCAAAAGTCCACAAAACCTTCTGAGTCCCCCAGTGGAAACGTCCCCATTTTCTCTGTTTCCTTGATGACGTCGTCGAGAGGCCGTCTTTGTCGGAAGGGAACTTTGAATATAATCCGCGGATTTCGTAGCAAGACGCTGTATGTTGGGACCTGTTGCAATCCAACCCTTTGTAATCAATTTAATTTTTGCTTTTGATAGCTCAGTTAGAGCATTGTTAGTGAAGATAATAGTAGGGAATGAAACTGAGTTCATAGTCTCAGTTTCAACGTCAGAGTGTACAGTAAAGTAATTCATCGAAATAGAAGTAGGTGGACTCCCTGGCCTATTTTGAGTGAGGGTGCCGCGGGCATTTCAACCGTTAGTAAGTGCTCGCCCCTTCACCCATACAGGTCCCTAACACAGCCTAGGCCATGTCTGTAGCGTGGATGTTGTATCCGCTATGTCAGGAGAGATGTCCGAGGTCCAGTAGGATCAGTTATCTTCGTGAGATCCGACCGTCAGACACTTCAGACTACCTATGGGCCCCATAGCTGGCCGTCTGACCCTAACGCTCGGCCCGCGAGGTGACCCCGGATCACCAAACCACACACAGCTACCAGCCCCCATCAGTGGTGGATGAGTGTCTAACTCAGTAGGGCTATGGTGTGGTTGTGTTATTCCACTGGGATCTTCAGAGTTTGTTGGAAAGTACTCCATGGTGGCAGGACCCCATGGCGGTTGCTTGAGTATCACTCCTGACGACTGAGTGTTGTAGTGGCAGTTGCCCCTGGTCTTAATGGTGCTAAGTTACTATAAGAGTTTATGTGTTATTGAGTATGTCCACCCAGTAGTGGTGTGAGTGTTATTGAGTATGTCCACCCAGTAGTGGTGTGAGTGTTATTGAGTATGTCCACCCAGTAGTGGTGTGAGTGTTATTGAGTATGTCCACCCAGTAGTGGTGTGAGTGTTATTGAGTATGTCCACCCAGTAGTGGTGTGAGTGTTATTGAGTATGTCCACCCAGTAGTGGTGTGAGTGTTATTGAGTATGTCCACCCAGTAGTGGTGTGAGTGTTATTGAGTATGTCCACCCAGTAGTGGTGTGAGTGTTATTGAGTATGTCCACCCAGTAGTGGTGTGAGTGTTATTGAGTATGTCCACCCAGTAGTGGTGTGAGTGTTATTGAGTATGTCCACCCAGTAGTGGTGTGAGTGTTATTGAGTATGTCCACCCAGTAGTGGTGTGAGTGTTATTGAGTATGTCCACCCAGTAGTGGTGTGAGTGTTATTGAGTATGTCCACCCAGTAGTGGTGTGAGTGTTATTGAGTATGTCCACCCAGTAGTGGTGTGAGTGTTATTGAGTATGTCCACCCAGTAGTGGTGTGAGTGTTATTGAGTATGTCCACCCAGTAGTGGTGTGAGTGTTATTGAGTATGTCCACCCAGTAGTGGTGTGAGTGTTATTGAGTATGTCCACCCAGTAGTG
The DNA here is from genome assembly GCF_018991925.1 of Homarus americanus. Taxonomy (NCBI): domain Eukaryota; kingdom Metazoa; phylum Arthropoda; class Malacostraca; order Decapoda; family Nephropidae; genus Homarus; species Homarus americanus. The sequence continues at coordinate 11,238,650 of NW_024734940.1, read as the reverse complement.
GTGTGAGTGTTATTGAGTATGTCCACCCAGTAGTGGTGTGAGTGTTATTGAGTATGTCCACCCAGTAGTGGTGTGAGTGTTATTGAGTATGTCCACCCAGTAGTGGTGTGAGTGTTATTGAGTATGTCCACCCAGTAGTGGTGTGAGTGTTATTGAGTATGTCCACCCAGTAGTGGTGTGAGTGTTATTGAGTATGTCCACCCAGTAGTGGTGTGAGTGTTATTGAGTATGTCCACCCAGTAGTGGTGTGAGTGTTATTGAGTATGTCCACCCAGTAGTGGTGTGAGTGTTATTGAGTATGTCCACCCAGTAGTGGTGTGAGTATTTTGAGCCTGAGGGCATAGTACCAGGTTTCGTCTGTTGGTACATATATTCTTCTCCTACCTCCATTTTAATGTTTAAATAAATATTGTATTTGTATATTGTGTCTGCTATTTACCTACAGTATCTACCGTTATTTCTTCCCTATTACTTGATACTATCATTACATATAACCACGAGCCTCCTCTCGTCACGCTACCAATGGTTGTAAGTATTAAAGTAAAGAAAATTGTTATAAGAGGCACAGGCCCTTATACTATATGTACAGTTACCTACAGGATATCCTTTCCTCCCTGTATATATATATATATATATATATATATATATATATATATATATATATATATATATATATATATATATATATATATATATATATATATATATCTATATATATATATCTTGATAAAATGACACGTGTGATTTTATCAAGATATATCTTATCCACGTTTTCATTGTGGATCTACATGAAATATATATATATATATATATATATATATATATATATTTCATTAGCCCAACAAAGCACACAGACTTCTACATACAATCAACACCTCACCCCGCCAGGATTCGAACCCACGGTTCACAAGCCCATGACTGTGACCGGGGAACGCTACCTCTGGACCACTGGGATACTAAAAGTAATCCTAGACTGTTATATTTCACACAAAGCCTGTTCAACGAGCTTATGGAGCCGTGAACCTCTAATGGGAACTATTATATATATATATATATATATATATATATATATATATATATATATATATATATATATATATATATATATATATATATATAAAAATAATAATAATAATAATAATAATAATAATAATAATAATAATAACAATAATAATAATAATAATAATAATGTAGCGTTAGGTGACAGGAGTTATGACATCAAATGACTAGTTACCCCACTGATGCCAGAGGGACCGGTGTTTTTTTTTTTTTTTTTTTTAAGAATAGCCCACCCGGGCACAGGTCATCGAAAACACTAAAGCGCCTGGGGGGTGGCGAAAAAATAAGGGTAAAACGAATTGAAATAGAAGAGTAAAAGCCTATTAATCTACACCACGAAGATGCCGGAAAACTAGCTTTGAGACATTGTATGAGTGTGGAAATACAGAAGCTAGCAGAGCATTCCACAATTTGGTTGTGTGAAGAAAGAAGGACGTACTATAACGGGCTCTTCTAGTGTGACCGACTTCCATTGGTAGTAGGTAGTAGGCAGCTACCAAACTGGGAGGTACTACCGCCTGGGAAGATATTGGAAGCATAATTGTTGTCTAATGGTAGACCCTGCTGCCATATGGCATCACGAAAATTGTGACCAAGTCTCAGGTTGCTGATCTGACTTTCTGCCTCATTTACACACAATTACGGTGCAGGTCTCAATTGTTTCTCACTTTTGATCTTTTTTAAATTTTTGTATTTATGGTTCCTTATTAGTATTATTATTAAAATTACAGAGTTATTATTAATATTATTATTATTATTATTATTATTATTTTATTTTTATTTTTTATTAAAAATTTTACTTACTATGAATACTGCGGCGAAGAGAAAGGGAAGAAATGAGGAAATAATAAACAAAATGACATAAAAAAGGAGACTGGTGTGTGTGTTGCATGAGCAGGCCCCTCCTCCATAAGGTCTAAGTCTATATAGACCTTGCATACGGTAAGCACTCGCGTCTCGCTATTCTTATTCCCACAAGTCTAACAGTGTCTAGGCCCAGGGAATTCTGTTCGAGACTGTACATCCAGAAAGAAGCTGTGCGTATGCAGTGCAAAAGTATGGCGTTAGGTAATTTTTGTGGTTAGGCATGATGCTGGGGCGGTGTGTGAAGTGACAAGGATATACACTAGGTGACTAGACGGATACTTGTTGTGGAAGATGGACATCATTCCAGACCACATCTGCTCAGGCAACCATAAAGACCGACTGGCACGAGGAAGAGTCTGTGTCGCTCTTAAATGAAAAACAAATAACACTGAAGATAACTAAACTAATAAAGAGGAAGGTAAGATGATGACTGACCGAGGAGTACTAGCGAGGGTGTGTGGTGTGGCTGCTGCTCCCACTTGATCATCTCTTGCGGCAAATGCTTCATCAAGTGCACGTCCCAGTAGAAGGTAATATTCAGATTAACGCTCAGGTCTCGCACTTCAATGTTTTTAAATGGTTTGTCATTGTGAAGAGTCTTTTCTGCTGGAGCTACACTTTTCCAGCCTTTCTGTGTGTTGGGGAAAATTGTTAAAATAAGAAACATGTAATACACGTTATGTATATACAGTATATTGGTTGCCACATACGATCAAGGAGGGCTGGCAAGTATAGGCTACCTGGACAGAAACTTAATGAGATATAAAACCAGATGCCAACACAACAGTCCCAGTTGGTAAGCTCTAGAACCCACAGTCAGGAAAGCCTAGGAGAGTAATATGGCAACTGCAGCAGCGTTTACCGTTGGAAAATAATCCTGAAATTCATCTGCATCCACGTTTCCAATTACTACTGCTGGTCAGGCAGAAGCATATGACACAGGGGATCCACACAAATTTATTTTTTTAACCTTATTGGCACATGTGTTAATAACTGGGATATAAAAAAAAAATCTTACACGTCGAAGAGATAAACACGTAGTGAAATATGTTTGTAAGATGTTAATTAGAAAATCCTCTCTTGAACAAATTGCAGTGTGTTCCCATTAAATTTAAGTATCAGAAAGGTAATAGTATGTAATTCTTGGATTTTAAATAGGGGAGGGTAGTTAAATATGCATCAAAAGTCATGACAAGTCGCCTGTCAGGTGCCCAAGAAATTAAAGAAGTAAATGGTAAAATAGACTCAATAGTAAGAGCACTGTGATGATGGTCCCGTGTAATGGTGCTCATAAGAGTACATAAGTAAGGCTCTTGTGGTCATTACAGTATCACGGGTCCGACTAATTACCCAAATGTACCCAAATGTAGCCGCAATGAAGTCAAATAATGGTCCTACATGAATAAATCGGACTGCCAATCACTTCTCGACTGATATTTGGTGTCACGAAGTCACAAAAAATTGGTAAACTTAATTTAATCTGAGTTAATAGATCAAGTGCATGTACCTAACCTAACCTAACCTAACCTAACACAACTCAGATAAAATTAAGTTTACCAATTTTTTGTGACTTTATTACACCAAATAATAATCGAGAAGTGATTCACAGCCCGATTTACGCTTGTACGACCATCATTTGACTTCATTGCGGCTACATGTGGGTAATTACTCGCTCCCTCGGTACATGCACGCGATCTATTAACTCGGATTAAAGTAAGTTTTCCAATTTTTTGTGACTTTGTGACACCAAATACTAGTCGAGAAGTGATTAGCAATCCGATTTATTCATGTAGGACCATTATTTGACTTCATTGCGGCTACATTTTGCTACATTTGGGTGCATTTGGGTAATTAGTCGGACCGCAGTAATCACTCATAAATGAGGCGTAATGATAAAGGTTCACTGGCAAGAGCACGTAAGTCACATAATAACATAAATATCAACTAAGTAGCATATATAAGTATCAAAGTAGTAAATAAGGCTGAAAAGGGTAAAATACACAAAGATCATTTAGCCGTTAGGCAGCTGATAATAGGTAGAGACTTGCACTGGAGAAATCAAGAATCCACACACAGGCTGTTGAAGAAGGGAGGAGGAGAGTGGAGAGTAAATCTGAATACAGTAATCAGATTCAGATTTGCCCCCGAGGGGGCTAGTTTATTGGGCACCCCCTTACATCCTGTGCAAGGTGAAGCGCACAAGCGTTTACAGCGCCCAACAGGGAAGTATGAAAAGTTCATACTTGAATTTATGACTCGTACATTAAGGGCGTAAAAGCCTGAAGGGTCATAGGTTCTGTCAAGTTACATAAAGTGAGAGAATGATGAGTGTGTGGGGGGAAAGTTCCCGGTACATTTTATCTGTTTATGGCAAAGAGTGGCAGGTCCCTAATAATGTCAAATGCCAGGCCTGTGACTAGGAGGAGGGATATCTGGTCTGGGAGGGAAGAGGTGAGCGCATCACAGTGGTGGTGACCTCCGTAACCCCTGAAGTTCCCAAGCGCTGTCGTGTAATTGATGAAAGCGCTTGGGAACTTCGTATTTTCTTGTTTCCTTGTGGTTATCAGCATTTATATATATATATATATATATATATATATATATATATATATATATATATATATATATATATATATAAATGCTGATAACCAAAGCAACTGATAAGGATAGGCCACTGGTACAGTTGCAGAAATGTCCTACACCCCTTGTGGTGACCCTTGCCTCCAAACAGCAACGTCGCAGTAGTAGTGTTACTGTTTATGAATTTATGGGTTTTGGTCGTATAACGACCGACGTGATTGGTGGTTAGGTTTGCTATACTGTAGAACTAGTAGGTCATATAGGTTGGCCGTGTGGAGACACAGGGGGTGTAGGGACACATTTCCCCGCAACTGTATACCACTGACAAAAGCATTCTGTAGTGATGGGTTGTCAGACCACAGCTTACATCGCAAGGAAAGCCAGACTTGACCCGACATTAGGGAGGTCAAAAGTATAGGGTAACTCTGCGGTTGACCAAGGATTGTAAATCAGCCTAGCTCCCCTCCCATGTGACATGTGGCCCCAACAAAACATGTAAGAAGGCACCAGCCGACTCTCTTCCAATATACAATAACCTACATCCCTGAACAAAGTCCAGACCTGACCTCACATTAGCCAGGTCAAATGTAACCCTCGGAGCCCAACTCAAGGGGCCACAAATCAACCAGGGCCTCTCATGTCACACGGCCCCACCTGATGACTTCTCCAGAAAGTACAACTTACATCTCAGAAACTCCAGTCTGACCCGACATTAGGGAGGTCAAAAGTATAGGGTGACTCTGCTGTTGACCGAGGATTGTAGGTCGGCCAGGCTCCCCTCCCATGTCACACATGTAAGGGGGCACCGGCCGGCTCTCTCCCAATATACACACGGCCCCACCTGATGACTTTCCCAGAAGATAAGACTTGTGGTTTCTGAAGGAGTCCAGACCTGACCTCACATTGGCCAGGTCAAATGTAAGGAGACCCTTCGCCGCCCCCCCCCCCCGACCAGCTGAACCTGACGGCTCGCATCCCAATATATAGGACGTCCTAGTCCTCCCTCAGGGATTTTCGCAGAGAGAGAGTTGTCTTGTAACAAGGTGGCCAGCTACGACACCACCAGGCCTGTTCGAGCCGAAGTCAGGGGCCGGAGGCAAGTCGCCTCCGGTCAGGACCGAGACTTCCCTCCGGTGTCCCAGCTAAGCAGTCGCCCACCCGACACCAGTGTCCCCGCTAAGCAGTCCTCCCTCAGAGATACCCGGAGACAGAGAGCCAGAGAGGGACAGAGAGAGAGTGTGGAATGTGACGAGGAAGGGCCAGCTACTACACCACCAGGCCCGCTCGAGAGGAGGCAGAGAGGACCGAGACTTCCCTCCGGCGACCAGCTAGGCCTCCCCTAGGTCACGTGAGTGTTTGTCAGAGCTTTCCATGGGATGAGTTACTTACGTGGGAAGTGTATTCATTTCATGTTCGTGTCCGAGAATCAGAGTGTCTGGTAACGTAATATGATGTCCTAGTAACGTAAATATAATGTCCTAGTAACTTCAATAGAAGGTGTTATTAATGTGTCCATGTCATTGTCGTAATTAATAAAGAGTTGTAACAAAGCGGTGTTTGAGAAGTCGCCCTTAAGACGTAATAAATGTGTATTGACGTATAAGATACGATAAGTGTAAATAACTATCACGGCCATGCTACCAAAGTCTTCCTCTCTTTTATACTCTTATACTATCAATATTCTACCTATATGTAATCTTCTTCTTGTGAGTTTTGTCTCATTACAATTCGCTGTGACAGCACTTCACTTCAAGGCATGAAAATAACTCACATCATCAACAGGTATTCGGTACTCCAGAGACGGACTCCTGAGGCGTGTGAGGAAGGACACCAAGATGTAGCGCATGTGGGAGTCACCGAAGATTACCCAGTGCTGGCCCCTGGCAGGCTCTGTGCCACCACTAGCAACACCACCTTCAGTAACATCAACGACACCGCCACCTTCGTCAGCGCCTTCACTTGCATGAAATCTGTAAATAATATATATCACTTAACTGCCATACATTCCGCTTCACCTATTTCGGTCCTTAGTAAGACGTTTCATGCCCTGATGTTAAAGTCTAAGGGGTTTTGTGGACCAGATTTTATTACCTTGTGCGTCCCTATAACCAACCACCTCTGAATCATTCCCTCCGTCCCCAGGCTTCACCCTCCTGTACTAGCAGCTAGCATACTATTCAACACAAATGATTGAAATATATGACCTGAAATATCTAAATACTGATATGTTCATGCTTTCTCTGTTATACTAAGTAGTCATTTATTTCATACAGAGTGCGTGTGCGTGTGAAACCTGCTACAATCTTAGGAAGTATTGGTAAATGAGTTGGTTCCTTCTGCCTAAGTTTTCTTTTTCAACAAGTTAATGGAGATTTGACTGAAATACCCTGTAAGAATATAAAATGGCTGATATTTAGGTGCTATGAATAACATTGAATATGGTAATATAAGACCATTACACTGTCATAACTACTTGCCTCTCATCCCTCAACAACTGATCGTTGGCGCTTCTTATGCACTTGTGTATCAGACCCACAGAACCTGAGAAGTTGACCATCTTACAACATTTGTTCTCAGCAGTAAGGTTTTTGTGGTACTTGTAACATCTTTCATCAAAGGTTGGGTGTTCACCGTAAGTGTGTTGTGATGATCGTTGATGTAGCCATAGTTTCAATGACGGGATGAAGCCAGTGATTGACACAAAGCGCAGCTGATAGAATAGCGTCAACAGAATTACGAGCACCAGCGACGTAAATATCACCACCAGCCTCTTCATCATCTTTTCACACCTCATCAGTCTATGGTAGAAAAGGCCTGGTTTTCAGTGACTCAAAATAACATTAATATACATTTAAAATGATCAGAGGCGATAGGAAATATACTACTCTGGGGAAATAAATAAATTCTGTTATACCGAGGCATAATTTCGTATTGAAATTTTTTAAACTAGGTAGTGTATTTTGATTGTTTTCAGCAACAGTTATTTGGACAAATTTAGTGAAATTTTCGTGTATACAGTATATTAATGATATTGATGTATTAATTATGTAAGAATATTCTAGAATGTATTGCATCATTTTTGTTATGATTGTAAGCCTCGATCAGAGTAGAACGTTCTAGAATCTCGCAGGCGTCACTGGGTTATTCTAGGAGGTTCGAGAAGCGTTTGACGAGGCGTATATAAAGCGGACGTGGGCAGCTTAGGAGTTTGCATGTGTGAACTGTAACAGGTGCCGATTACACTGGTCTACAAAAAAATATTTTTTTTATCTGGCATGAAACCTTTTAACTGTTTTTTACTAACTTTAAGGTGCTGAATCCAAATCTGATCTCAGATTTGCTCCATCACGTAACGTGCCAGAATTTACTGAGCTACCAGAGATTGAGGATATAGACCGGAATTCACCTGTTTCTACTGATGAAGATGAAGAGACTGATCTTTTCAAGCCATCTGGTGAAGATTGTGAAAAGCCAACGTTGTTTACTCAGTCAGAATTGAATGATCTGGTCAGAGATCTAAATTTGCCAAAACAGTCTGCTGAATTGTTAGCTTCCAGGCTTCAAGAGAAACGACTCTTAAAACCTGGCACGAGTGTCTCCTTTTATCGCAACAGAGAAGAGCAACTGCGGAAGTACTTTCATTCATATGACCAGCTTGTTTTTTGTAATGATGTAGAAGGACTTCTTCTCTCCATGGGACTACCAGCATATGATAGTAAGGATTGGAGACTTTTTATTGACAGTTCTAAAAGGAGCTTGAAATGTGTTCTTATTCATAACGGAAACAAGTATGGTTCAATTCCAATCGGACATTCTGTACAAATTAAAGAAGAGTATGAAAACATTAAGACTGTTCTAGAGAGGTTGCAATACCATGCTCATGAATGGTTAATTTGTGTGGACTTGAAAATGGTAAACTTTCTATTGGGCCAGCAAGGAGGGTACACAAAATATCCCTGTTTTCTGTGCTACTGGGACAGCAGGGCTACAACAGACCATTGGGTGAAAAAGAATTGGCCACCAAGACATAGTTTGACGCCTGGTGACAAGAATATCATTAACGATCCTTTGGTTGACAGGAAAAACATTGTCCTTCCTCCTCTGCACATAAAACTTGGTATCATGAAGCAATTCGTCAAGGCTCTTGATCATAGTGTGCTGCGCACCTCATTGTCATTCCTAAAAACCCGTTTTAATTCATATTACGCTACATAATATTCAAATCCACCGCGCTTGTAGAATCTCAGGAGAGACGTGTATTTCCCACCTGTTTTACCCTCAGGACCACTCTCAGTAAGTCTCGCTTTCGAACACAGTTGTCACTACGTTTATTGCACTCTCTACTGGCAAACGCAACCTTGAATTAGTCTGTTTAAATCAACTTTAGTAATTCGCCAGACCTTTGTTAACTGAGGGTCATCTTTGAATGAGTAACAGTTAGTTTGTTTGTGATTATTGTCATTGCGTGAGTAGCGATCACTGGCAACTCAGGGGTATATAAACTCAAGATGGCCAGGGAGCGCGTCCCCTGATGCTGCCCCGTTTGCCTCCAGGTCGAGGGTGGGCTTAATTGAAACCCACCGGTCGCTCGGAGCCGGTGGATACCCAGCAGTGGTCAATATAGGAGTGATGGCGCTGATTCGGCATGATTAATCGGCTCTACTCTACCTCGTGGGCCGATGACCCCAAACCCATCTAGGGTCGGAGTGTAACCGACCACAACAGCAGTTGTTAGAGGCGCCAGTGCTATACCCTGGGACAGGCCTTGGAATTATGGTCCACAGTGTGGTTGTATGTGTTTTTTACCAGTATGTTTATAAGAAATAAATCAATTAAGACATGTTATGGTTTCACCCTTCTTTACCCTTATCGATCTGGTCAATTGAAAACCTAACCCAATGCCAAGTCCACTCTGCCCGCTACCTAACGAGCTACATGCTGTCCAGAGGGGGTCTGGTGGCAGCGACCCTTAGAAATTAAGATTAGAGTTAAGTTATCCCCTTAGATTTAGTGACCCCAGAATCTGGCAGTATAATAGTGGAGAGTGTTTCAGATATATATGCTCAACCTTTCCAAGTCTTAGCGACGAGAAGAAAAAGGCAGGGATTTTTGATGGACCTCAAATAAGAACACTACTCAGAGATCCACACTTCCTTGCAACAATGACTGAGGCACAGGCAAGAACTTGGAATGCTTTCTCTAATGTGGTGCGGAACTTCTTAGGGAACAAGAAAGCGGACAACTATCAAGAAATTGTGGAAGAGCTGCTCTTGAGTTTACAAGCACTTGGATGCAGAATGAGTATCAAGGTTCACTACTTACACAGTCACTTGGACGAGTTTCCAGAAAATCTGGGAGAAGTGAGCGAGGAGCAAGGGGAGCGCTTTCATCAAGACATTAAAGTAATGGAAGAACGTTACCAAGGTCGATGGGACTCGAACATGATGGCGGACTACTGCTGGAGTTTGATGAGAGACATTCCAGAAGCTGTACATAAGAGATCGGCCAAAAAGAGGAAGTTTATGTAACTGTAACTTGATCTTAATACTTGCACTATTTCTACCGTACATTAATTGTTTTTTTTCACCCTTCAATGTTACATTTAAATATTATATGTGCATTAACTTTCCAATTTGATATTAACAATTTTTGGTTATAGAAAAATGCAAATTATAATGCTGAAAAAATTTATGTATACATGTTTAAACCGTCAATTTTGATCCAAAAGTTTACGTTTCCCAGCAAAAGTGCAATATGGTATATCTCAAAAACCTGATGTGATAGACAAAAACCAAAGTCATATTTGGATTCTGCACCCCAAATTTACTTAAAATCCGTTTAAATACCTTGTACCAGAAAAATTGTGTTGACCGGTGTTATGATGGGTCCTCCTGTTGGGCTGTTTATTTAAATGGCCAGAAAGTTTTCTTGAAATGAGTCGTGTATGTTGTGTTGTATCTTCCGTTCTGATTAGGTGGTAGAATTTCATGAATATACCTACTGTATATGGGTTCCATGACATTTGCTCACGAGATGAACCTAATCTAACCTAACCTAACATGTCTTCCTTTCCATTATAGTTGAGTGTATGCCTTGTAAACAATTGTCTGCACACTAACTATATGAAGACTCTCTGGTGAGGATCCATATAGAGTATTTACATGGAATATTTTCCAAATAAAAGACCATTTAAAGAGCAGATACTTTTCTCCAACTGCTGGTTTAGGCCGTCATTAACATATTGTATACATTTTTGCTCCTGACATTGGGAAGGTGTTCATGCCTTGCTTTCTTTGAAAGGGTATTTATTGCATTACTATAGTCAGGTGGAGGCAAGTAGGAAACATTATCTCAAGTTTTCATATCTTGTAGATAACCGGCCTTTATACTTGTATAATATGAAAGTAAAAATTTTTGGTACAAAGATAATTTCCTGTTTGATCGAAAACTAACAGTTATGGTGATATTTTTTCAAGATTTTATCCCAATTGATCTGTACAGTGAGTTCATCACTATCATAGCAAAATTGTAATACCTAATAGTGTACTGTAATTTGTTATGTTCTACTGACTTCATCCACTGAACAGGCCATAGTTCTCTTTATTTACACTCACCCAACCCCAAGTTCGTGACAAACTTATTACTTTATTGTTAGATTTAATAATGATAAAGAAGAAAGGAACAGATATTACAATCTATCCCTACATTTATATGTTTGTCACAGGCTTTATTTACCTATATTCACTGTAAGTGATCGTATTTCATTCCCAGAATTGGCTTATAATCAAAGAAATGGGAAAATGAGGTGCACCTTAGCTTGGGATTCAAGTTTTTCATGCTGGTAAATCGTATAGCAAGAGTAAGCATTTCGTGCCACTGACAACGTTTGGAGGGTGCAAGCGTACCAACACCCAAGTCTTCCGCCAGTTGATACACTTGACTTTACTATGGCGACGTGGGTAACAACAAACGACGGTCGGGTGCCACCATGGTCCATCTTGAAAAATCACACAATTTTTACTCTATTGTATTACGACCGCCGGGAGACCACAGCGTGGTGTACACCACGGCTGATCTTACAATTGACCTAAAGTTATAGGCCTACTTTTAACAAGTAGTGATACTAACAACGTACACCGACCCACTTTTGTGTCCAAATTTCAGCTTCTCAACTCAAAAGTGGCCTGACATATCACCCAAAGACAAAGGGGATGGAATGAGGTAGGGGGCAGTATACAATTATCAATTTACATGTACTTAAGTCAAATGAATATACTGTACAGCACCGTTAGATACTCCGCGACGCCCACTGCAGTTAATACACTACGAGAGCTGACAACACACTGCTCGTCGGCAGGTGTTCCGACAATGTTCGCACCACTCAGCGAATTTCCTGGTGCAATGAACCACACGCCTGCTTTTGTTTTCCTTTTCCTTTTATCCTCTTCACCACTGATCAGCTCGGAGGATAATTTTCTGAGGGCGTTACCGTTACTGACGGAAACATAACATTTGTACTGATTTTGTTATGAATAGAGTAATCGCAGATTCGCAGCAGCGTCATCGGGTAAACCTGGAGATGTATAAACCCCAACTGTTATCGCCGCTGTGATGCCATTAAATCTTTCGACCTGTGACCTCGCCAGATGTAGAAGTGTTTACAGACAAGTCCTGGTTCTGCTGAGTGGACTGTCTTAGACTGGTGGCGGTGGCTGCCCGCCCCTCCATGAGACAGATCGCCCTCTCTAGTGATGCTGTGAAGACCAGCCTTCTGTCCGAGAATTTGTGCTGGGACGATTTACGCAATACTGTTTTCTCTGGGAACACCATACTGATCTGCATTGACCCGTACTTGTAAGTACACGTACAGCCTAAGTGATGACATACCCCTCGGTACTGAAATATTGTTGAATAATTACGCCTACTCGTTTCTGCCTAACCTGGAATAATAAGACAATGCAGAGTGAAGCGAAGCTAAGATTAATAGAGTTATGAACTTTGTGTTTTGTCAGTATGTTTAATAAATTGTAATTAAGATAAAATTGTGTGAGACTAACTAATTTTGTATCAGATGGATCAACTTGTAATATTATGAACGCCTTCTCCTCTGCAGGTTTTGACCACATCAATAAATATTGAATGCGTCAAAAGACGGGTTACTTGCCCGTAACCTGAACGTCCTTAACTAAGGCGTTTACACCAACAGTGGACACTGTTGGTATGTGTATTATCATTTTGTAAGAAGCAGGTTCACAGTATACTGCCATCAACAGAACTTTTGTAGCCATATCATTACCCCAACACAATTTTGTGTGCTTCTGATCAATAAAGTTTATCATTGTCACGTAAACCTGAATTTTCAATTACATTATTTTTATTCAAATCACTGAGCCTGCAAATATACTGCTCAGGAAGACAGGGCCATCTAAATGACGCATTTCGATGGCATTTGGTAGCTATTTTTGTGTTGGTGGTTAAATTACACAATTAGATATGTTTTCATGTAACTAGTGAGGTGAACATATTAATTAATAATCAAGGTTCTTTGTGCCCTGTGATAACGTTCGGCGCTATCAAAGTACTGTATGTGGTTTACCGGGGTTTTACTTTGTATGTGGTCGGTCTGTGGGGCATAGGATGTTTGTGCTCACACTCAAGATGGGATGGAGAAAGGAAACTCACAATGTGCTCTCTGTATACATATTGTATTGGATGTACAATGCAGCTTGGTGCTGGGAAGGCAGCGTGGTTACAAGCGTAATGTAGAGAGAGCTGGTTGGTGAGGATGCTCAGAGGAGGACCAGCCTGTGGGTCGCCATGCTCGCCGGCCGGAGCGAGGACCGCCAGGCAGGCGGAGGAGGAGGTGTTGCTGGCTGGTTGGTGTAGGTAGAAAGAGGGATCACCACGAGGTCAGGTCTTAAATAGCGGGGGTTGGCGTGGCTTAGTAGTTGACCCCAGCTCCGTGGTGTAGAACAGAAGAAAATAAGAAAATAAGGAGTCTGCAATAGGCCGGTTGGCCTGTGCATGGCAGCTCCTGTCGAGAGTTACTACCTAGACCACGAGGCATACACTGGGGAATTAGCGGGGTCGGCTACGCAGCGACAAACAGCGTTTGTAGGGGAGAAATCCACTACAATACTCCCCCTTCCCTCCAGGCGGTGTAGGAGACTTGTTGTCTGCAGGGTTGCATAGCACATGTGAGGCAGAACGGGCGGTGCGTGCCTCATGTGAGACAACGGCGATGGCGTGGATGAGCCGGTCGCTGGGGACAACTGTCTAGATACACAATATCTGTGGGAGTAGAGAGGGAGAATAAGGGTGTGTGGAGGCGATGAATGTTGTGCTTCCCTCACGGCAGGTACAGAGTCGTCAGATGCGCCTGCTGGGGTGTGTGGGCCTGGGTCAGGAGCAGGGGCTGCGTCAGCAGAAGCGGATGAGGGCTCGTGACAGCAGCTGGGTCCACGACAGTAGCAGGGAGTACCTGAGGGAGAAAAGAGGGGTGTGTGGTCCGCACTCAGAAGCAGGGGCCGCATCAGGGCGGCAGGGGTTACTGCTGGGCCGGGGTTGACGTCTGAGGCAGGACGGGTGTGCTGGGGTCGGAAGAGGAGCTGGTGTCTGCTTAGAGAAGCAGTGCTGCTCTAGGGTGTCTAACCTGCGGTGTAGAGACAGTAGTTGTAGAGCCGATGAGAGCTGCTTCTGTGTGGATAAGCCAGTCTTCCATGTTGCTTGAAGACTGGGAGCGTGATCTGTTTCTCCTTCATCCTGTGTGAGTGCGAATCTCCGGGAGTCACCATTTGTATGGTATGGGTTCAGGATGTTTGGTGTACATTCAGGATGGAATGGAGAAAGGAAACTCACGATGTGCTCTCTATATACATGTTGTATTGGGTGTACAATGCAGCTTGGTGCTGGGAAGGCAGCATGGTTACAAGCGTGATGTAGAGAGAGCTGGTTGGTGAGGGTGCTCGCCGGCGGGAGCCAGGCAGGCGGAGGAGGAGGAGGTGTTGCTGGCTGGTTGATGAAGTTAGAAAGAGACAGGTCACCACGAGGTCAGGTCTTAAATAGCGGGGGTTGGCGTGGCTTAGTAGTTGACCCCCGCTCCGTGGTGTATGGCGGCGCTGGTTGACCTCGACCACGAGGCATACACTGGGGAATTGGTGGGGTCGGCTAGACAGCGACAAACAGCGTTTGTAGGGGAGAAATCCACTACAAATCCACTACAGGTCTACCAAGCTGGATTTTTTTTTTAAAGTGATTAGCCCATCACGGCTTGGGGGCAAAATAATAATAATAATAATAATAACAACAACAATAACAATAACAATAAAAATAATAATAATAATAATAATAAATAAATAAAAAAGATCAATAGTGAGAAACCATATAAGAATGTTGTGTTGTCAAAGAATGAGAAACAATTGAAACCCTGCAATTGTGTGTAAATGAGGCAGAAAGTCAGATCAGCAACCTGGTGTAATGACCATGGTCGTACATGCTAGTTAACGTAAAATCAGACCGTTCATATTACGATCAATAGCTCATAAAACATGTAGCTCTGCCTTCTGTATTGAGTCCCCCATCTGAGGCGTTCGTTTTCTTATCTCTTCAGGACGTCTCAGCCCTCCGTTTTCTCTCAATTTCATGTATCTCCGAGACTGTTATTTTTTCAGAGCTCATATCATGTTCGTAGATTTGGAATTGAGTAAGAACCCAATGAAATTATATTGTGTTAGATATGTCTGATTACAGATGAAACATTCCAGATCCCTTGTGAATGATGGTGAAAGCTTCAACTGTATTTATTGTTAGTAAAACTTGACACATAAGTGAGTGTCGAGTCTGCAAGTAAGAATGACTAGTACGAATATCCAGTGGCGTAGCTAGAGTGTGTGCCGCCCGGGGCGGCCCTTGAGTATGCCGCCCCCCTGTGCCCCACAAAAAATACATATTGCACAGTGACTCACTCTATATATATATATATATATATATATATATATATATATATATATATATATATATATATATATATATATATATATATATATATATTAAATAGTTTGTGTACCATTATAATATTACTGTACTTTCACATACTCAAATATAGTATGCTTTAAATACACCCCAAACATACTTAAACTTTATAAGTAACAGTTAAACAAAAAGCAAAAACGACATATAGGATAGGGAAAAAAGTAAAAAAGTGTAAAAAATTAGGACCATCTTTATTTCTGAAATGAAAACTACAACTTTCTACAAAGTAACTTTTCTTGTTTTTTTGGTGGCAAATTCTTCAATGACATTGTCAAAAACTATTTCATCTGTCAATTGTCGCTCTATAGACAGTATGGTAAGATTTCTCAACCGCAAGGTGCTCATAGTAGATCTTAAGTAATTCTTGATCAGTTTTAGTTTCGAAAAACTCCTCTCACAGGTAGCAACACTAACAACAATTGTTTGAAGTTGTTTCCTTAATCCTCAACAGGTTACAGGTTGTGTGTGTGGCGGGGGGGGGGCGCATAGCAAGGGTGTAGCTCATGACGTGGCCGTGATGATGTGGGTCAGGTGTAGGTCAGACACGACAAGAATTAACTTGCCGCCGATACAAAGGGATGGATTAACGTCTCCAGTAGCTGCAGATATGGGTGATGAGCAGACCCAAAAGTGCCGCCCCCCAAAAGTGCCGCCCGGGGCGGACCGCCCCCCCCTAGCTACGCTAGTGCGAATATCACCCTTGGGGGATGCCTGAGTTTACAATTGCTACTGAAATTAGATCTTTGTGATGCCCAAACATCAGATTGTGGTTTAATGATTGTCAGTTATCTAGTTTTAAAAGCCATCAATCTTCTGAAAAGAACATGTCAAACTCCTTATCTCCAAGATCTCCACGTATACCAATAGAGGGCCCTTGTCTGACATTACGCTGATGTTGTGAGAATGACGTTAACAGTGTGTGTATTTGATGTTTATCTCACTTTTTCTTGACAAGCTCAACCTATGATTAGTATGTAACAATAGACGTAAGAAATTTACCTACTTTTACTTTTATTTTTATCCTCTTCACCACTGATCGGCTTGTTAGCCGCTTGGGCGATAGGTCACGTCTCTGTTACTTTTATCCTCTTCACCACTGATCGGCTCGTTAGCCGCTTGGGCGATAGGTCACGTCTCTGTCACGCACTGTTGGCAAGTAATAGTCATGTACTGGTTCTCTGTTACGCACTGTTGGCAAGTACTGAGCATTCACCGGCTCCTGAATGTATCTGAACCTGATTGAGGATAACTAGCAAGGAATATAGTTATCCCATGTTGAGTATTGAGCCCCTAAATCTTGATGTTACCAGTAATAACGCTTGTTATGTGAGTTGAAAGTACATCAATCATATGTTCTACCAACTGAGTTCTAGTGAAGGTGCCATATGTAAGCTGGTTATGTGGTGTGTTCTTTTAAATGTACAACCAGTAATGATATAAAAAGCAAGAGTATCTAATTGGAATTGCAGATGAGTAAAGCCAAAGAGTTGATCCTTGTTGTTGTATGTTAATGATATCTTTAACCAAATTTAATTTCATATTAATAAACCATTTTTAGAGTATATTAGGGGTATCATTTTCCCTCAGTATCTACCTTTATTCTTGTCCAATAGCTTGATACCAAAATTACAGAACCCATGTGCCCAAACCCTTGCCATGCTACCAAAGGTCAGAGGTTATGAAGTAGCTAAAGGAAATGAAATAACTAGACAGAACTAGTGGAGAAAATGAATGAAGTAAGAAATTAATAAAAAAAACAGGTTGAAGAGTTTAAAAGTTAACCCCAAGGGGATAAAAAAATAAATAGAACGAGAGAAAAGAAAACCCCCGCCCTTACATTGCCTCCTACACAAAGACACACTACTGGCTTGGTACCCTCCCCTGACAAGATCCTATCCATCTCCTGGCTTGGTACCCTCCCCTGACAAGATCCTATCCATCTCCTGGCTTGGTACCCTTCCCTGACAAGATCCTATCCATCTCCTGGCTTGGCACCCTCCCCTGACAAGATCATATCCATCTCATCGCTTCGAACCCTCCCCTGACAAGATCTTATCCATCTCCTGGCTTGGTACCCTCCCCTGACAAGATCATATCCATCTCCTGGCTTGATACCCTCCCCTGACAAGATCTCTGGCTTGGTCCCCTGACAAGAGATCCTATCCATCTCCTGGCTTGGCACCCTCCTGACAAGATCCTATCCATCTCCCTTGGCTCCCCTGACAAGATCCTATCCATCCCTGGATCCTATCATCCCTCCCCTGACAAGATCATATCCATCTCCTGGCTTGGCACCCCCTGACAAGATCCTATCCATCTCTGGTACCCCCTACAAGATCCTATATCTCATGGCTTGGCCCTCCTGACAAGATCCTATCCATCTCCTGGCTTGGCACCCTCCCCTGACAAGATCCTATCCATCTCCTGGCTTGGTACCCTCCCCTGACAAGATCCTATCCATCTCCTGGCTTGGCACCCTCCCCTGACAAGATCATATCCATCTCCTGGCTTGGTACCCTCCCCTGACAAGATCCTATCCATCCCCTGGCTTGGTACCCTCCCCTGACAAGATCATATCCATCTCCTGGCTTGATACCCTCCCCTGACAAGATCATATCCATCCTTTTCACTACATGCCCTATCCCAACCCCAGGAAAACACACCCTAGTCCTTCGTTTCCTATCTCTCTCACAAAAAGTCCTACCTAAGAACCTCACCTGGCTGTCCCCAACTACCACGACCTTACCACTGGGCAGGGTTTGACCAACTCCCCTTTCCTCTCCTGCCACCACACCGTCCTGCCTCTTCTCTTCCTCGCCAGCTTCCTCCAACACTTGGTGGGGGTTACTGCACTCCACACCCTGGTTTGCTTTCCTGAGTCTGACCCAAGTCCCCTTGGAGACAACCACTCTCCACTCCTGCTCCTGCTGACCCTCCTTCGTAGGTGTCCTGCTAGGCAGGACACCCATCTGGAGGAGTTCAGTCCTGAGGGCTTCGCTTTTCCCCTTCAAAATGTTCACCTCTCTCCACAACTGCTCCAGCTCCAGCTTACTCAACACAACACAGCGGCCCACAGTTCATATGTGACATGTGTTTATTATCATTTAATCAATTTTCTACTATGTGATTAAACAACAGTATAGAATTTTCTAAGGCAAAAGTAAAAGTAACAACTGAAATGTGTACGGCATCATTTGATTAATTTTCTATACCCGGGGGTATATGAGGTTAAGCAACATAGCATACAATTTTCTAGGTTGAAGCGAGGTTAGGTGAGATTAAATCTACGTTAATCATTATTTATAAACACCATTAACGAGAAGGCTACCTCAGAAACATATATGGTTCCAAATTGTACCAGAACCTTGATAGCTCGATTTTTAAATGCTGAATGTGTCTTTGCTAAAGTAATCCAAGATTTTCCTATGTCATCTTGACGTCAAAATTCTCCCTTGCCTCGTTGTCAGCCTGTAATTCTGCCATTTCGAGCCACAATACTTTACATGTCTTGAACGGAAACTGAACTGCGTTAGTCCCTTAACCATAATCCATGGTCTCGACTTCATGAGACAGCACCTGTAACTGCTGCTTGATCCAGGTGAATCCAGCGACCCTATGATTTCTATGCGACCCCATGACCTGTTTGCGACCCTTGTTTTGGGATAGCTCACTCAATGTTAATTTTTTTAGCCTTCGCGACGGTGGCGACGCCAAGCGGCTGGGGAGTGGCAAACACATTAATTTCATTGCGCCTTACATAATATTGAGCGATAAAACCAGATTATTAAATAAGCACATTTTATATATCGTCAGTATGTTATTGACATTAAGCTTTAGATATCTAGGGATAATTTCTCAAAGCAACACATTGATTATTTTACAGAAAAAAATAATTACTTACCAATACTTAAGGGGTAAACGCTTCTGCGCTTCACCTTGCACAGGATGTAAGGGGGTGCCCAATAAACTAGCCCCCTCGGGGGCAAATCTGAATCTGAATACTTAAGGAAATTTCTTCCAAGTTCGGTTCTTCAGTAAGAGCGATGGTGGTAGTTACAGTTTTAAACCAGCTTTACACCATTTGGGTCTTTTCGATTTCATGTACCGAAACAACCAACAATTACTAAATGCATGAATACAGTAAGTGCCCACGTAAACTAATAAATAATTATGTCAACATTGACAGAAGTAGGTGTGCGACTCGCCTCTCTTTATCTTTCGGAAATCGATAGAGAGAAAGGTTTATGTTCCTTAAGGAGTTGCTACAGAAATTAATAGCTGCACAATACCGGGATCTCAAACCTGTTGCTATAAAGAAATCCATAAAACCAAAGAAAATCGTGGTTTCGCCGATTTTTGGGGTGTCCTCTCTTTATTCCTTGCCTGGACTCCCCAGCCGCTTGGCAGCGCCACTTTGGGGGGTGAACGAGCCGCAGATAAGGAGTTCGGCAACTTGGTGACATGTTTGCGGCGCCATGTCGGTTACTCAGCTCAAAATTGTCGTAAATTAATAAGAAAATGTCACAGCTAATTTAACATTCCATTTTGCTACACATGGACCACTATACCGCACGCACAAATGTAACAAACCGCCTTCTTATTGTTCTTATACTGTATTGGTTTCCAATATTTCTAATTGTAAATTTGAAGAGATCAAATTACCCTAGAAACAACTATAAAAGGAGGGGGGTTACTTGATGGGTGATACTGGACAATCAAGTTCACAAGTAACTAATGACTCATTAGTAATGAGATACCTGCCGCCAGAATGACTAGTAAGTGGTAAAATTATAAAATAAACTGCGAATTAACCGTCATTGCTTATAAATTAACTACATAACTATGAACTTTTTCCTGTTTTTTTTAGATGAAAGGAAACCTTATTTCTCTACCATTTCCACATTGACAACACATTATATTATAATGTGTTGTCAATGTGACTTTACTTCCGTTCACCTGACCTACAGTATATATACTGTTAATGAATATGATGTATTTCTTTGTGTATGAACCTCTGTCCTGCGTGGCAGTGAGAAATGATACCACCCTCAGTGTCAAGACCTGACTGACTTACTCAGAATAGGCAAACTATACTCCAAGCTTTGTCAATAAATTTTTTAAACTAAACTAGCTAAGGTTGAAATTTAAATATTATGTGAACAGACAGCCGACACACCAACGATTCACCGCCATCTCTAGGACAAGCAGCCAACTAATAGGGACTGACATATTCTTGTTAAACTAATAGTTCCTGATTATATTCCTTGTTCAAGACACCAAACTTGACCAACACTGGCACAGTTATAGATCCATTGGAGCCAGTACATATTCAGTATTTGCCGATCAGTGGTAAAGAGGATAAAAAAATTCTATAGCTCGAGAAATGAGATTTATCGCGCGTCTGATAGCTCTTACTTCACTTGTTATAATTACACAAACGACTATACATTAGTTTTAAAGCACAATTTCAATTATTTGCTGATTCGGACCGAGTTAATATATGTCCGGAAGTTCCACAGCATTTCCTCCAAAATTAGCCACAATTGGCCAGAAATATCTTGAAGACGATCTAGCAAGTGGTTTATTTTGGTTCTCACAAGTCAGGAATCAGGAGCCCGAGAGACCAAGTCAGTTCTCAGGTGTACTTTAGGATACTCGATTATTACTTATTTTATTCTCTTCGCTGTCACCAGTCGTTATCTAGAAAAGTATATACTGTGGGGGGGGGGGATTTTAGTTTTGGTCATCCGGAGGGGTCCGACTAATTACCCAAATGTAGCCAAATATAGCCGCAATGAAGTCAAATAATGGTCCTAGATGAATAAATCGGACTGTTAATCACTTCTCGACTAGTATTTGGTGTCACAAAAAATTGGTAAACTTAATTTAATCTGAGTTAATAGATCAAGTGCATGTACATAACCTAATCTAACCTAACCTAATCTAATCTAATCTAATCTAATCTAATCTAATCTAATCTAATCTAATCTAATCTAATCTAATCTAATCTAATCTAACCTAACCTAACACAACACAACTCAGATTAAATTAAGTTTACCAATTTTTTTTTACTTTATGACACCAAATAATAATCGAGAAGTGATTCACAGCCCGAATTACGCTTGTACGACCATCATTTGGCTTCATTGCGGCTACATGTGGGTACAACGGGTAATTCCTCGCTCCGTTAGTACATGCACGCGATCTATTAACTCGGATTAAAGTAAGTTTTCCAATTTTTTGTGACTTTCTGACACCAAATACTAGTCGAGAAGTGATTAACAGTCCGATTTATTCATGTAGGACCATTATTTGACTTCATTGCGGCTATATTTGGCTACATTTGGGTAATTAGTCAGACCGATCCGGAGTATCTTAGGAATTAGGTTAAGTTAGGTTAGATATCAACTGTTTTTCCGATGGTTTTTGATGCACCATTCTATCTAACCTAACCTAAAGATTAGGTTTGGTTGGTTTTGGGTGAATTTCTGTTTTTTTTACATATATTTCTAATACCCAAAGAAAGAACGGTGCACTACTATAAATTTACCCTAAAATTTTACCTACTCTGGGCTTTTAGTCACTTTTTTAACTTTGTGTCCAGTATTACCGATGTTTATTCAAGAAGAAATCACCAAACTTGTACATTGGTTTATCATTCATATAAGCACCATTAAACATAAAAACAATAACACTAATTATTCAAACTATGTACAGTACAGTACACTGTACAATAGTCTTAAGGAATGTCATTAATTTAACTCCTCGCTATGGAGATGCTAGTTTTATTATGTTGTTTCGCTAATGTCAGACAATTTGGTAATTATTTGGTTTAGCACATGATCTGGGCTTCAGGATGGAAATAGATTCTTTTATAGAATTTAATTCCGAATTGATTTTCTTTTACAGTATTTCTTGTGCAAATGAGCCTTATGGAGATATGCCTCCTGCAATCCCCCCTCCATCCAACAATTTTGAAATCAACAAAAATGGGCAGGGTTTTGAATTCGAGGGAAATTGTGGGTAAAGAGGGTGTGGGGGCACTACCAAGCCTTTAAAACCAACTCAATCAAACCTAACGTTAAAAGGAAACCTGGCCGTCACATCATGGTTAGTGAAGGTTACATCCTAGTCGACATGTTTATTTCGTCGACAGACACTCATTTTATTCTATCCAAATATTGCTTATACCTGTACTGTATCTCTGTTATTAAAAATTTGCACAAGACATATCATAGAAGAACATAGATTCAGAATTAAATTCTATATAATAATGAACTATTTTCATCCAAGAGTCAAGGTCATGTGCTAAACTAAATGTTAACCGACGATTTTATTTAGCAGACGCCCCATACACAAGTGGTTAAAGGGGTAAAAATTCAGTAAAAGACAACCACTGACCAATATTGATTTGTATACAGTATAGGGAAATAGAGCCAAAAAAATAAGAATACTGTTTACCATTTTTGTGAGAAATATTTATTAATACAAAATTTTACCTACCGATTTCACTTAAAAACTGGAATTTTGATCACACCAAGTGAGCAGGGCTTCGAAGTCGAGGGAAATTGTGGGTTAAAAGCATGCAAAAATGGATGAAACAAAACCTAACCTAACCTAATTAGTATTAAAGAAAACTTAAAGTTTAATATTTCTGTACAGGAGCCCAGATTAAGGAGCCGGGTTTAGAGAAAATAAATTTATTGCCAAACAAAAAGATCATCAAGAACCTAATGACACAAATATCAATACATACCTGTACTGAACTGTATACAATACAGTGCTGGACTGTACATGTCTAACCTAATCAGAGAAACAAGAAAGATCTGACCTAACTTCCTATCCCAACAAGATAAAAGAAACACCAAGGAACCTGAAGAGCGAAACCTGAAGTAAAAAGAGTAAAAAAGAACTGAAAAAATATAAATTTCTCACAAAAAATACTGTAGAGCAAATTGTTCTTACTTTTTTGTTATCTATCTCCCTATATGCTGAAGTTCAATTACCAGTATAATTTGCAAGTACCCTTTACTTTACTTATTCTGGAAAGTTTTGTGTCCTGTCAGTGAGATGCTGTTGGTGAGGATTTTTCTAAAAACCTTTGGGGCCCCCTTAAAACAGGATGATATTAATATTTAAGAGATATAGGCAAAGTAGGTGCATTGAGAGAAAATGCCCTAAGTTATTTTTGCTGAAATTTCAAATTTAGGTACACCTCGACTTACGACCACCCGGACATACGACCGCCGCAGTAGTACAAAATATTTTTAAATTACGTATTGTATTTTCGAGTCCCGATGTTAGTGATCGGGTTGTGTACTGACAAAATTTTCGTTTGTAATTCCCTTTAAAATGGCTGGCAAGCGTAAAAGTGAGAGTTCTCGTGGTGCTGAGAAGAAAAAGAGACACCTATATTAGATTTTCTATGTATTATTTGCATTTTTGACTTACAACCTGGTCGTCTGTCCCTAACTCTGTCATAAGTCGGGGACTGACTGTACTGTACAGTACAGTACAAGCATTTAAAACAGTTTGCCTGAATATCTGGGCTCTTGTCATTATCATCCACCTATAAGCAAGTGATAACCACACTAAGTAATAGAAGTCCTCACTATATATATCAGATATTACTTCAATCATAAATACTTGAAAATATTGTGATTGTGAAATCAGACACTGAAATACAGTAGTTTAGAAATTGTTTATATGTGGCTACTCCTGAAACTCCTTAATTAAGTCATAAGATAAAAGATAGATATGAATTTTTCAATACCGGTAAAGTATACAGGTACAGGGGGTATTATATAAAACTGAAATGAAGCATGATAAAACTGCAGTACAGAGTACCATACTGCAGTTTATCAAATAAATGGTCCCTTATACTATACTGTACTGCACAATAGTACATGTTTGTTCTCATATACTGTAATATACTGTACATACTGTACGTATATATATATATATATATATATATATATATATATATATATATATATATATATATATATATATATATATATATATATATATATATATATATATATATATATATATAATATATATATATATATTTTATTTATTTTTTAGGTCAGACAAAATGAGATCTTTGCTTCACTCATTCACCAATGCTTGTAAGGTCAGGTAAGTGGAGATTTGTTGTGTGAATATTTGTTCATATATTTTTGAGGTACAGTGAGACGAAGGAAAATGGTTGAGGTGTAATGTTACTTTGTAAAGCACAGGGGGAGGGTCTTGGGTGCAATACTTTTTTTTAATGCAGTACAGGTATTGTAGTCAGGCATTTTTTATAGTAAAAAGTAACTGCTATTGACCTCAGACTGTCTCATAATATCATGTAGACACGGCTTCAAAATGACTTCAAAATACCCATAATATTGGTCAGAGTTAAAAAAAAAGAAAAAAAAAATCAGGGGTTTACAGCACCCCTCCCCAAAAGCCTCCAGCTGGGTGGGCTTGCTGTGCTTGCCATGTTCCCCCACCCGCAACTTCTTGGACCCCCCTCCCCCCCCGCCCCCTTTTTTATATTCCTGGATCTGCCCCTGAAGCATAAATACTCCATAATGGCAACCAAACATCTGATACTTTAAATTAATACTTTGCATCAGTATTCACACAAGAGACAATGGATAACATGCAGTACCTAAGAAAATATATACCTCACGGGTGGTAAATGAATTAAGACAGATGTTACGAGTTGGGGATTTAGAATATAGTTAAAAGTCTACCCTGATCCCAACAGGCAACAACAATAAAAAAACAAAGACAATCGGACTATAAAAGGGTAGACAAAGGATGTGAGTTTTTGTTGTGTATAATAAAGTACAGGTAGTTCTGCTATAACGCGATAATTGTGTTCTTGTAAAATATCGTGTTATAGAAAATCGCGTAATAGAAATAACAGGGCTTATGGAGAAAATAGGGTTAGGTGCAGATTACTCGAAATCGAAAAAATTTAGTAGTTAGCCTAACACAAAGGATAGCACAGTCTAAATAAATGTTACATTCATATCTAATAATGAAATCATACAGTAAATGTAACACTTTACTTGATGGGGGAGAAGGGTGATTTTGAGGTTGATAAAATCGAGCTTCTCTTCAAGTGTTATATCCTTTCTTTTACGATCATCACCGGGAATTCTATCACCAGAACGCTTCTTGTTGATATTCTTCTTTACTATATTCACAGTTAATACAGTGGGGTATGCTATAACGAACGGATTCTACTACGAATATTCCTATAACGAACGGTTTTACCTATAAAATTGAGAATGCTATAACGAACGAAACTCCTACAACGAACATTATTTAATTTTTTTTTTTCTAATTTAATGTTTTTTTATTACAAATATTAATGATATTCTTTATTTCAGGGGTTTAGATGCATCTTTATGCACTTTTTTACAATTTTTACAATTTTATATTATATTTTTCAGTGTTAAGTGGTTGTATTTGGGGGCCTGGAACGGATTAATCCTATAACCATTCGAATGCTATAACGAACAAGGTTCTAGAACCAATTAGATTTGTTATAGCATACCCCACTGTACCACAAAATTGGAGAAATAGTAAGCAAAAATCGCGTTATAGCAAACAAGCGTTCGCGTTATACAAATATCGTTCCTAATTCATAAATCGCGTTAGAGCAAATTCGCGTTATAGCAGAAATCACTGTACCATAAATTCCTTAACAAATGTTTCAGCTTTCTATAATTTACCCTTAACCATACTTAACCTAAACATTAACAGTATATACATATTTATACAACATACAACAATTCTAAAGCATGTGGAGGTGGGGAGGCAATATAAGGTTTACAAGTGTCATAAGGCTTACCTGTTATTACACGTGGCAGTCGTGTAGTAAGTCTTATTGAGGGAAGAATCCGGATCTGTTTAATGCCGTACCCTCACTCCAGAGTAGGCTGTTCCATAGTCACTAGTTTAGGGTGAAGTGATATCTTGGCACACCCCACTCTACCAGGACCCCATAATTATAAAGCCTCAATTATTGTTCTTCTCATTATCTCATTCGGGGTCAATAATCAAGTAACTCAAGGGTTGTTAATCCGGATCTTTATATAAATGCAATAATACGCCCTTCCTGTTTCAAGTATCTCAGGGTTGTTTATCCGGATCTTTATATTAATGCCGTAATACGCCCTTCCTCTTTCAAGTCTCTTATCCTTATCTAAGGATCTTATCAGATAAACAATATTCATAAGGGTAATTTCCCTAGGTATAACTTGGGTAGTTTCCGGGACTTTCTGGTTATCCACTGCCGTGATATTTTCTAGGGTAATCCACTTATCTTATCTTTTGACCATTAATTAATTTATCTAGGTTTTCTTAATGGCTCTCCCTTACCTGTCAACTCCACCACTGACCTTGAAGAAACTATTCCTCACCTTTTCCCATCTTGTGCTGTCACCCGGTCACAGAGTGTGCGAAATGGGCCCTCTTCATCTAAAACCACCTCCAATATCTTCCTGCCCCAGAAGATCTGTACAATAAGACCATTAGTAAGGATGAGCTCATTAAAGCCCAACAATCTGATCCATCTTTGAATAAACTTCATCATGCAGCAGTTGAGGGTAAAGATTTTAACACCCTTCCGTGTTTTTATTATCAGGAAGGGGTTTTGATGAGGGCCTATAGGCCCCCTGAGCTTGCCCATCTAGACACGTGGTCTGAAATACATCAAGTGGTAATTCCCTCCTCAGTCAGACCAGCATTAATTGCCCTTGCCCATGATGGTATTTCAGGACATTTGGGAGTCCTGAAAACATATAAAAAGCTCCTCCAACACTATTACTGGCCTGGACTTAGGAAGGATGTGTCAAAGTGCCTAAAATCTTGTCATATTTGTCAAATGGTAGGAAAACCAAATGAAAGTATACCAGCAGCTCCCATTAAGCCTATCCCAGTATTTTCTACACCATTTGAAAAGATTGTTGTGGATTGTGTGGGCCCATTACCAAAGACTGAGAAGGGAAATCAATTCCTGCTCACAGTTATGGATACCAGTACACGTTATCCTGAGGCTTTTCCCCTTAAAAGCATCACTTCAAAAAATGTAATCAAACCTCTTTTGCACCTTTTCACTTCAGTGGGCATTCCTAAAGAGATCCAATCTGATCAGGGCACCAATTTTACGAGCAATCTTTTCAAACAGGTGATGAAAGACCTCAGTGTGGACCATTGTACATCTTCGGCTTACCACCCACAATCCCAAGGTTGCTTGGAACGGTTCCATCAAACTTTCAAATCAATGCTCAAAAAATACTGTATAGAACACCAAAAGGAATGGGATGAAAGCATAGATTTGTTACTCTTTGCCATCAGGGAATGTCCCCAGGAGTCATTGGGTTTCTCCCCGTTCGAGTTACTATATGGGAGACAAATTAGGGGACCCCTTAAAATAGTAAAGGAGCAGTGGTTTGACACTCCATCTATTAAGCCCGCAACAGTTTCCCAATACATTGACACTTTACGGGACAAATTAACTGAAGTCCGAACCATTGCTCGGTCAAACTTAAAAAAAGTCCAAGAAAAAATGGTGAAGTCCCAACCTAAATTAATTGAAAGATCATTTTCTCCAGGTAACAAATTGTTACTCTTTCTTCCCATTCCAGGCTCTCCCCTTAAAAGCAAGTTTACTGGTCCCTATATAGTTGCTAATAAACTATCTCCCCTCAACTATATAGTCCATACTCCTGATCGCAGGAAAGATTCACAACTTGTTCACATTAATCTCATGAAACTTTAACCCATTCCAGGCAGTCAGAGGAAGACATCCCAGAGGCTATAAGCCTACCTGTATTGCATACGGTTTTGTCAGGGCCGGAGCCTGAGACAGATGACATGGATCTACTGGAGAATTTAGACTTCCCTCTACCTAAAGAAAACCCTGCTAACAGTCACATACTCAACAACGTGGATGAGTATTTTTCTGTTCTGAATCCATCTCAAGCAAAAGATCTCACTAAGTTATTATCGACATTTCCTGAAGTCACGTCAGACCTCCCAGGGTTTTGCAATATACTTAAACATGATATTAAGCTAATCTCAGATGATGTACAACCTATTAGGCAATCAGCATATCGACTAAATCCACAAAAAAGAGAGATTATGAAAAAGGAGGTAGATTTTTTGTTAAAACATAACTTAGCTGAGCTTAGTACCTCCCCCTGGGCTTCACCTTGCCTTCTCATTCCAAAACCCGATAGCACCTTTCGTTTCTGTACCGATTATCGTAAAGTGAACCAGGTCACTGTCTCAAACTCCTACCCTTTACCTTTGATTGAAGATATAATAGACAGCATAGGCTGTGCAAAATTTATCAGTACGGTGGATTTATTGAAAGGATATTATCAAGTGGGACTCATGGATAGGGCAAAAATAATCTCAGCATTTATAACTCCATTTGGTCTTTTTCAATACAGTGGGGTATGCTATAACGAACGGATCCTACTACGAATATTCCTATAACGAACGGTTTTACCTATAAAATTGAGAATGCTATAACGAACGCAACTCCTACAACGAACGCGGATGAATACGGGACTATTTCCCCTGGCGCATGAATATTGTTGTACCGCGACCCACAACAAGAGCGTCAGGCGCCATCTTTTTCTCATTGTGTAGCCAGTGCACCACTGTTTTTGTTGAAATTTCGTCTTTTAATGTGGAAATTCGCGTTATTTGTATAACTATTTTGTTGTACAAGTATACAATTGTAACAATGAATCGTCCAAAGCGAGTGAGAAAGCTAATAACCCTTGAAACTAAGAAAGAAATTATAAAGAAACGTGAGAATGGAAGAAGCATTGCGAAACTTAGTGATGAATATGGGATGGCTAAATCGACTATATGTACGATTTTGAAGAATAAAGGGGAGTTAAAAACAGTGCAAGTGGCTAAGGGAATCTTTAGACTTAGCAAAGCAAGGTGTAATGTGATTGAAGAGATGGAAAATTTACTTTTAGTGTGGATAAAGGAGAAAGAAATGGCAGGTGGTAACATTAGTGAAGCTATAATTTGTGAGAAGGCTAAACAATTGTTTGAGGACCTTAAAGCCAAGACTCCCAGTGGAAGTGATAGTGCTGTGCCAGTGTTTAGGGGTACCTGCATGCTGAATAACACTAAGGTAAGATAGAGTACCGTATTTTTTACATTTTCCACAGAATTTTTTCAGTGTTAAGTGGTTGTATTTGGGGGCCTGGAACGGATTAATCCTATAACGAACGAGGTTCTGGAACCAATTACGTTCGTTATAGCATACCCCACTGTATTTGGTTATGGCGTTTGGCTTTTCTAATGCTCCGGCCACATTCCAGAGGGCCATCAATTACCTGATTCAGGACCTAGGTGGGACGTTCGCCTACCTGGATGACCTGGTGGTGGTGTCGGACGGCTGGGACGAACATCTGGTGCGTTTGGAGATACTGTTGGCACGACTGCAAGAGACTGGATTCACCATAAACCTGGCTAAATCTGCTTTTGGCCGGGCCTCAGTGACTTACCTGGGACATATCGTTGGGCATGGTATGGTGAGACCCAAGGACGCAAACGTTAAAGCCATCTTGTCCTTCCCCACTCCAAGGACGAGGAAGGAACTCATGCGCTTCCTGGGGATGTGCGGCTACTACCGTCGGTTCTGCAGTAACTTCTCCAGCGTGGCCGGACCCCTCACAGACCTTACCAGTTCTGCGGTCCCTTACATCTGGAACCAGAGGTGCGACCAGTCTTTCCACCGCCTCAAAGCCTTCCTTGCCTCCAAGCCTGTAGTCCACCCCCCTGACTACACCTTGCCCTTCCATCTGCAAATCGACGCTAGCGGTGTCGGAGTTGGGGCTGTGCTCCTACAACCCGACCCAACCACTGATGTCCTTCACCCTGTGGCATACTACTCCGCCAAGTTGAAAAAACATCAGACCAACTACTCGACCATAGAGAAGGAGGCCCTGGCTCTCGTGTTGGCAATAAAGAAGTTTGAATGTTACCTCCAGTCTTGCCCACAAACAACCCTAGTCTTCACCGACCATAACCCACTCACGTTCATCCAAACCAACAAGACCTCCAACCAGCGAATCCTCCGCTGGGCTCTCCTCACCCAGCCCTATAATCTACAAGTCTGGCACATAAAGGGGGTGGACAACCTGATTGCGGACTCCTTATCCCGAGCTCCAGTGGAAATGCAGCAGCTACTCTCCAGATGCACCAGGTGATCACCTCCTTCGCGCCCGCGCTACGGAGGTCTTTGGAGGGGGGTGTGTTACGAACCACGCCACCAATTGTCATGATCTACCTACCCAGCACTACGAACCACGAAATCTATTGTCCTGATCTACCTACCCAGCACCACGAGCAACGCCATCTAGGGACGAAACCCGAGTATGACTACTCTTAGTTACCACTCCGGGGTTTCCCTTCTCCATATCCTGGTTGTTGCGTCACCTCCTCAAAGTCTTCTTCGTCAGCTCCAGTTCGAGGAGAGTTCAGTTCACTCTGGGAAGTGACCACAGGATCACCTATCCTGGAAACCTACGGCACAGTGACTACCTACCGTCTTCTACAATACTCAGCCTTACTCGTCAGCCGTCTCAGCTCCGCACTTAAGTATTTGTAATCTTATATTGCCTCCCCCACCTCCACCTTGCTTCAAATTATTGTATGTTGTATAAATATGTATATACTGTAAATGTTTAGGTTAAGTATGGTTAAGGGTAAATTATAGAAAGCTGAATATTTTGTTAAGGAATTCATGGCACTTTATTATACACAACAAAAACTCCCATCCTTTGTCTACCCTTTTATAGTCCGATTGTCTTTGTTTTTTTTTTTTTGTTGCCTGTTGGGATCTGGGTAGACTTTTAACTATATTCTAAATCCCCAACTCGTAACACAGATCATAGTTACAGGCGACATCATCAAAAGGAAAGGAGCCAGCTTGAAAGAATTCAAAGACCCTGGAGTGGATGGAGCACAGACCAAGGTGACAAAGGAGGTGGCAAATGAGATTTCCACTCCACTAAGAATCTTATTCAGGAAACCCTTGGATGAAGGTAAAGCACCTAGTGACTGGAAATTAGCCAACATCATCCCAGTATACAAGAAGGGTGGGAAAAGTGTAACAGAAAACTGCAGGCAGTAATTATTCGGATGATCATCATCCACTGTTTTTCATTGAAAATGGGTTTTAAAATACCCAATTTTCACTTATTTTATGCAGAGATACTGTATTATGTTGGGAAAATATAAAAATGGCTGAAATTATGAGCTAACCTAATCTATGAAAACCTAACCTAATTGAACCTATATCTTACCTTGCCTATATCTAGAAAACTAAGGATTTATACAAGAAAATGAATAGAACTGAGACTAATCAGCACAAAAAACTGTCTAAAAACCACTCATAATTACCGAACTGCTGACGGCTACGGTACATTGTTTACATTTGCCGCATGCTGATGAAGTGACTGTAAGATGCTATCTTAACTTGCCTGTATCTCGAAAACTAAGCATTTTCCCAAAAAAATTTAAGAGGAGGTGAACGTAATCAGCATAAAAAACTGTTTAAAAATATCCTACATAATTATAAAACTGCTGACAGTCACCAGTTGTATATTAGCCCTTCAGGCTGATCATCCTGACATCACATACAGTATACTGTATGCAAACTCTTAGAAAATTCTAAGGGACGTCAATATTCAACATTCTGACTGAACACAGTCTTATCAATGCATCACAACATGGTTTCATGGAAAGAAAATTCTCTCTGACAAATTTACTCCTGTTCCTTGAAATAGAAAGACTACTGTATGTGGTCCAAGGCTCACCAGTTGATGTGTTGTACATGGATTTATCCAAGGCATTTGACAACGTCCCACATGCACAACTAGCTTCTAAGATCCATGCACATGGCATCACAGGCAAGATTTTGAAGTGGATTAACAACTCGCTTGAAGACAGGCAATAAAGAGTGGTACAGTAATAAATGGAGTACATTCTGAATAGAAAAAGGTTCTCAGGGAAGTAGTACCACAAGGGTCTATACTTGGACTCACCCTGTTTGTGATCTACATAAATGACATTGATGATAACATATCAAATCACATCATCAAGTAGCTAGATGAAACAATGATACAGAATTTGGGAAAGTAGCAAAGCAAGATGATGTCACAATAATGCAGAAAGGCCTGCATGAGCTATTCAAATGGTCTTGAGATTGGCAAATGCTCTTTGTTATTATAAAATGCAAGACCCTTCTGTTAAAACACTTTCCTGAATACTGTTGATAAGGAAAAGGATCTAGGAGTTGTGATAGATCATTCACTGAAGGTGGTGCAACAAGTGGGGGCAAAAGTGAGAAAAGCAAATCGAGGTTTGAGAATTATAAGGTGTACCTTTGAATTCAAAGATAGGAAAAGGCTCCTTCAACGGTTCAAATCTCAAGTACAGGTATTGACTGCTATATGATGTATCTATATACGATTGATCAGTTTTATGCTGTTAACAAAATTAACATTGTTTACTGCTATGCGATGCATAGATTTAATTTTATGATAGTTGCTACCTGAATGCTTTTCCTGCATTGTCACCGCTATGAAAAAGTGATGTGCAATAACTCGCAATATTCCAAGATATGATGACGTAATATCAGAATGGCATAACACGTAACACTTTTCCAAATCTTATTTCCACATTGATTATTTTTTCTTTGTTGCATAGAGTTGCCTCCCAGTGGATGAGAGGAGTGTTCAGGGAGAGGCACTTGAGAAGTTTAACAGCAGTGACACAGACGAAACAATTGCACGTGCCCCCACAAGATGAATCTTCTGGAAAGACTGTCAAAGAGGGTAATGTTGTACAATACGTATATCTCACCCATCAGCATCAAAGCTTACGGAGTCAATATCTTTATTTCTCTTTCTCCTCTAAATCTTTTATTTACATCCTCCTCTCCTGATATAAAACATTACATGGCATGATACACATTTACTCCTGGTAGCTCCTTAACAGTTTGGTATGGTATGGTTTGGCTTCCTTTTCTTCTTCAACTATTTCTTGTTCTTGCTCATATCCCTTCTCCTGTGTGGGGCCCAGGAGAGATACCTGTAGTGTATATAAAAACTATGGACAGTGTCTTGAAATGTAACAAACACACACAGAGAAAGAAATATTTATGGTTTGAATGACCGTGAATTTTGCTATACACTTGTAGTTAGACATGTGCAGTACAAGATATGTATGAACAGTAGTGTGGCGCCGTTTTCGTCTTGGCTAGCGACTTAGGTTTTGCCTTACCCTGGAGGGCCTGGACAAGGAAATGCTTTGCCTATGTAATGAGAAATAATTCATAGATCCTAGATTACATATTACAGTACTGTATATGCTGTAACAATAGCAGTGATTCGGGAATGTTACAATGGATATTCTATGATTTTTATCAATATCTGATAATAATCAAGTCTAAGACAATACTGTACTGACAATGCTAGACACAAAGTTATGAGGCCCTGTACACCATTCGTTACACCAGGGTGCCTAGATATCCATCCTGGAGCCTGCTTCTGTGAATCAGAGGCTACATAGACATGTGGTCTTGTGACCTTTTCTTCAGTTTTACAAGTTACATATGTTGATATTTTAGGTTTCATTAGTTCTCTAGGTGGAGGTTTGGGTTATGCCCTTCCATTTTAAGGGTTAAGATTGTTGTAGGGAAGAAGGCTAATCTTTGAATTAATCTCCAGCTACCATGGCTTTTGACTTCCCCGGGTTCCTAAGCCCCAAGCTTCAGTGAATACAGTACAGTACTGTATATTTATTATTAAACTGAATTACAAAATTAATCTTCTTATCACTTTCATCAATAGTCTCTGATTTAATGAAAATTGTGTGTAGTAATTGTTCATACTACTGTACTGTATACAGTTGAACCCCGCTTAATGCGGTTTCACTTAACGCGATTTCTCACATACGCGGTGCCTCGCCAGAACCGAACTTTCACTTAACATGGTTCATCTACTCAAATACGCGGGAAGCGGCGCGGGCATGATGCGCACAAGGTCGCCCAGTCATCAAAACATTACCGAGTTCTTCACCCGCCACCCACCACAGCCGGCCCAAGTCAGTGATAGTGATAATTATAGTGAGGATATGGACTTATATGGACTTTGAGGGGTTTGACAAAGAGGCCCTGCAAGCCTCTGTGGTGGATAGTGATACAATTGATACAAGTGATACAGGTGAGGGCCAATAATCTGCCCTCTGCCTCGTAACCAACCCCCCATCCCCGTGTGCCCAGCCATCTTTTCTACTAATGTAAGTGTTAAAAAACCTAATATTATTTATATTTCTCTTAATTATTAATTGTGTGTGCATACCATCATAAAATTAAGATAATATTTTTACAACAACATAGTTGTGTGTCGTCAAAAAGTGGAGTTTGGGGGGTCGGGCCAGTCTCTATTGGAATTAATCCCATATGTTCTGTTGTTCACTTAACGCGGTTTTCACTTAACGTGATACCCTGTGGGTTCAATTGACCGCATTAAGCGGGGTACTACTGTATTGTTAACTAAGATAAGATACAGTACAGTATATGTAATATGTCATAGGTTGTACTGCACTTGGCAAAATATCTTGAGATTGATAAAAGAATATTGTTTCAGTGATATCATCCCTAACACACAAGATTGGAGCGGCAAAGAGTTTTGGTGAAGTTATGGATCGGAGTTATCTGTTTGATCTGCTACCAGCTTCCCAGGATGAGCTACCCCCACGCAACATGATGGTAAATTTCTATCACTTGGTCAAAATCAAATGTTTCTCTTGAGTACAAAAGAGTTGCTCATGCCTGATTTTCACTACTGTACTTAGATTTTCATACTTTAGCAAGGGGAGAAGTCTGTGACAACATTCATATACATGACTGCTCTTTAACCCATTTAGTATTAGATGTCACTTTTAATATTTTATATGACCAACGCCAGATGATTTTATTTAGCAGAGACCCCCCTCGTACCCAAGGTGTTAATAAAGTAAAGCTCACTTTGTGCTTTGTAGAATAAAAAGGATTAGCCTGTTTGACCTGAATTTGAAGTTTTTAAAGAGGAATTTCCAATTAATTTAGTTTGTGAATAAGCTATGATTTTTAATCAACAGGATAGCTGGGATAGTGCCATTATTCCTCTGGGATCAGAGGAAAGACTCCGTGAGAAGTATGTGACCTTTATGGGAGGTGTGAGAATTGGACGTCTGTTGGAAGACCTTGATGTTTTTGCTGGTAAGAATGATGACCTTTGCAGTATCAGAATGGAATCCACACAGATGTGGCTGGAAGAGTAGGAAAAAAGAAATCTGATAAAAGTGTCTTTTAGGCTCACATGCTTGATAACATTTCTCTAAGGGAATTTTCTTTAATTGTTTTATTTTATTATAGAGAATGCTAAACTGTGAGGTAACACGGGAAATGCGACAGGATTTACTGTAGAAGGAACAAATAAACCTTGGTCACCATAACTTAAGTGCTTTGGTGAATTGACGAAAACGTTCACTGACCTGCCTGATTTTAGAATTAACAGTACAGTACTAAATGTCCTAAAATTTAACACAAACAAAACTTCTCCAATGGTGCTCCTGGTTCTATGATCTGCTTTCTGCTAATTAACTTTTTTTTCCCCTCCTAGATTTGCATTCTGTACATATAAACAAATGTCTTAATGAACGTCCTAGAGAAAAAAATCATCAGTAAATGTCTGACCTTGAAAGACACCTTTACTGTAAATACCTGTATTCAAAATATCATGCTCACATTTGATGCTTGTTATTGAAGATAAAATGTTCCATTTGAAAATCTCTTGTAGCTCACTATATTCTTCATGTAACCTGTTTTTTAATAACTTGAAAGTAAGGATACAGGGTACTGTATTAAGTTGTATAGACTGGCAATTTTGGTTATCCACATTATCCTTTGTATTCTGACAATACAATACTTGCAACAGTACAGTTATTCTTCATTAAACATACTGCACAGTACAATTTGATATTTATGCTTCCCATCAATTAAGGAACTCTTTCACAAAACTATCCATGTCTGGTTTAATACAGTTGATAGAGGAAAGTAATCTGACCGTCTCTTGGACAAACTTTCTTCATAAAATCATAAGAATAAACAAAATATACTGTACTGTACAGGGCCGGTATACATAAAACTTTTAAGTGCTGGCAAACAGATGTTAAGGCTGACATTTTCCTGTGGTTATAAGTGTTCCCTGAGGAATGCAGTGATGGGTAGGGAAACACCGTGTAACACTGAAGTCCGTTTATTATGGATGAGAGAAATACAAGTGGTGACTAACGTGTGCCATGCACGGCTCACACAGTCAGACTGAGGCTGCCTTGCCATATGGCAGCCTCGGGGCAATGTTGCCACATAACACGTGCAGTGTTGCCACGTAATTATATATATAAATGCTACTCGGCACAGTAGCTTATTTACAGGGTTGCTACTCGGCACAGTAGCTTAGATGCATAACCTACACTAATAGTACATATACAGTACAAAACTTTTAAGGACCTTAATAGTACTGTTAAGTTAAGAGACCTCAGGAGCACTTTTAAGT
This sequence comes from Homarus americanus, assembly GCF_018991925.1. Classification (NCBI taxonomy): domain Eukaryota; kingdom Metazoa; phylum Arthropoda; class Malacostraca; order Decapoda; family Nephropidae; genus Homarus; species Homarus americanus. Next base: position 11,201,466 of record NW_024734940.1, on the reverse strand, counting down.
CTCTTAATAGTCGTCTGTTAGTTGATACCCTGGCGAATCAACAACAATATCAGCGGCGGCTACGCATTTTTGGGGAAAGTAGAGATATACTGTATTTAATAAATGTAGTGTGGACAATGCTGAGAATCAGTGTGTCTCACACTCTGCCACTGACCTCACCACACTAGGAAACGCAGCATTGACTCTCATGATGATTTCCAGCCGTGTCCTCTTCGGTTATTTTTTGTTAACCACTCATCACCTTTTTTCACAAGTTTTCTTTCTGTTTTAGGGGATTCTGACATTTATATTTGGGGCAAATCACTTTTTTTTTTTTTTTTTTTTTTTTTTTTAAGGTTAGGAGTTTGCTTGTTAGGTCAGGTAACCTAACCTAACTTTTTTTTTTTTTTAGTTAGGTTTGGTCAGTTTAAGTTAGGACGTGGCTTGTTAGATCATGTAACCTAGCCGAACCTAACTTTTTTTTAGTTGTGTTAGGTTAGGACATGACCTGTTAGGTCAGGTAACATAAACTAACTTTTTTTTTTTAAGGTTAGGTTAGGTTGCCTGACCTAACAGTGATTTGCCCTAAAGATAACTGTCAGAATCCCCTAAAATAGCAAGAAAACTTGAAAAAAAAAAAATTCTTGTGATAAAAGGTGATGGGTGGTTAACGAAACGAAAGCGACGCTGAGTGTCACCATAACATCAAAATGGGACTTAGAAAAATTCATGATTTTTACAAGTAATAAATCACAAATATCGCGTTTATTTTTGGACTGCACCGCTTAATTCAAGTATATTCTTTCGTTACTCAGTGAGATCTACTAAATAGTAAGAAAAAAATTGTAAAAAGGTGATGGGTTAATAACAAAAAATAACCCCTTCTTTTTGTGTTTATTATTCAGGAAAACCTTCAAGTGGCCATTCAATATTAACTTTTTCTCTTCAATGGCATCCACCAATAATAAAGTCTGGTCTGCTGTCCAGTTGGGCTTCCTTTTTTTTTTTGTGTGTGGTTGAGACTTCCATTTCCTCAACAATATGTTTGTTTACAAACAGCACGGCAAGGAAAAGTCACCGATCACTATCTTTGGTTAATAAATCTTCCTTCAAACCGCATAGATTAGATTTTATTTTATTTTAATGATCAAAATGTATATACTGTAAGTGTAAATGTTGAATTTAATCTTCAGAATTTTATTGAAGTTATTCAGCCATAAGACCATTTTATATGATGAACTCCTCCTATCTTTAGCACTGTTTAGCGGTACTTAACAAACAACTATTTGTGCGGTAAAAGTTTGCGAGTTAAGCTTTGTGTACAACTTTTAAATTTTACTGCTAGCTAACAGTACTATTATGTCATTAGCATAAAAGTTTTGTGTATACGGGCCCAGGTTTCTCTCAAGGTACCCGGAAGTTTGAGTTACTATATATTGAATTCACATTAACAGAATCTATAAAGCATGGAATGGCTTTTGAGATGGAAAAAGGCATTTGCTTTATTGGAAAATCCTCCAGAAATTTTCAGTTAAAAAAAGGGGGGAAGAAATGTATAAATCTTGTCAACCTCCAATATTTCACTAAGCACAAATTAAATGCATGTGTTTTTCTTTTTCCTTCTAGTGTGGCTCTGCTATAAACACATCAAAAACCCTCATCAAAAGGCAGATATGCCCAGTCCGTATAGTATTGTGACAGCACTTGTGGACCGGATAGATTTTAATCAAAGGATGACTTTACGGCCAGATAAGGATATCAGGCTCTCTGGACATGTTTCATGGGCTGGTCAGTCGTCCCTGGAAACTATTTTAACAGTTGAACAATATATTGATGGTAATTGGCAAAAGGTATAGAAACTTGAGTGATTTTTTTTGTTGCTTAGTCTTTCTTTCCCTTTAATTGTGTTTTTAAAATTATAGAGGGACCTTGCTTATTAGTGTGGCTCCATACTGTTGGATTGTGCTGTAATTTAAGAAATCTATTTTAATTCTTAATTAATTACCAAAAACAAAGAGAAAATTTTATATATACTGTACTGTATATGTCTTTATTACAAATAATAAACTCAAATGCAGGCATAGCATGGTCATAAACATCTTATCTGCTCTTTCATCCTTCTTGCTCATATCGCATATGTGAGAGCAGCCACTCACAGCACACCTTGTTGAGCGAGCTCCCAAAATACCCAATCAGTGAGTGTTGTACAGGTTGCATTGAATTTTTGAGCTGTAATAGTTGTTTACTACATGCTCTCTCTGCTGTTGCTGCAAGCTGCATATTTTTCTTGTAATTATAATACATCTTTAAATGGAAGAGTCCTTATTTCTGCAAAACTATGGCTCCAAAATATCCAACACGCATTAGGTTTGAAAGTGAGAAAAAATAAAGAAAAAGCATTATCTTAGAAGTAAAAGTTAAATTGTTACTTAGAATGGAGTCAGGCATTGGTACCACAGCATTTGGACATTAGTTTGACCTTGGTGAATCTTCACCCAGAACAATTATGAAGAATAAAGATAAAAATACATGCAACACCTGAAACTACTTCTCCAGTAAGTACCATTAAATTAACAGAAACTCATATTTCTGTAATTGAGAGAATGGAAAACTTTTAATTACCTTGCGTAGAAGACAATAATCGGTGGTCACTGCCCATGTCCCAAGCATTAATTATGAGAAGGCAGTGTCTTTGTTTCATGAATTTAATGAGCTGGAAGGTTTTAAAATTATATACAGTATTCTGTATTAATATTATGTATGTACCTGTACAGGTATACTGTGCTGTACTTTACATTATAGATAGTATGTATTACAGTATATATATATATATATATATATATATATATATATATATATATATATATATATATATATATATATATATATATATATATATATATATATATATATATATATATATATATATATATATTTAGTGTTATTAAAAGTAAACTACATAGAAATTGCAGGTGTCTGAAGGAAAGTAGTACAAATTATTGCTGAGCATGCATACCTCAGAAACACATTTGCTCTAAGCGGGGTCCCTGTGTGTTATTTCATAACCAATAAATTAAATCTCTTCCAAGGTTTTGTTATTTTGTTTGAAAATACTAGAATGTAAATATTTACATTCAACATTTTTTTGAAACTGCATTATGGTATACATTAGACTGTAGTTTTAAATTTTAGGACATTGAAGTGAAAAAATGTGCATCTAACTTTGCTCTGAGGAAAAAAATCCTAAAATGTTTTCATTATACAGTATTGAGGAAAAAGCAGTTTCCATAAAATTCTCTTCCTCAGAATTAAATTTGTTGCCATTTCACATTGTACTGTCCTTGTTATTGATATAATTTTTAATACCGCAAAATTAATTCTTTAGATAACTCGTGCAGTGTTTGTCATGGTTGCTCGGGATCCTCTGAATCAAGGTTCAGTGCCTGTTAATCCATTGGTATGTGAGACTCCCGAGGAGCGGAAAATACTTCAAAGAGGAGATATAAGCAAACTGCATCGAAAAGTGGTTCAAGAAGAGAGCTTATTCAGAGTCCCACCAAATGAGTCAGGTTTGTTAAATATGCAAAATGTTATACATAATTTTTATTTTTACAGTACAATACACTGTATTTAGTTATTTTGTAAATTTTTTTTTTTTCATTACTTGTCAGTTTACAGTTGGTCTGTTCTGTCATGCACATCTGTTTTCTGTTACTATTTTCTTTGTCCAGTGTTAGTGCACAGGAGGAAACCGGAGTAACTGGAGAAAACCTGTGATGTTTAGTTGTTTAGTAGGGTCGTGCTGGATAATACCCTTCTCACATCCATCCCAAGGATCAAACCAGGGATGCAGTTGTGAGAGGCATGCACTCTACTGCTGTACAGCTATACCTTTTGTGTCTGTAAACCCAGTTATAGTTCCAACTACAATAACTTAAACACATTACGGTAATTAAAAGTCTCCCCTTTTTTGTATTAACTAGATTTGTAAGTGAAATTCCATCTCCATTCACTCTGCCACAGTAATACACATTCTTCCCAGCCTTACTTGGCTTATTATCATTGTATGGTGTATTGCAATGACAAATCATATGAAGTTTACCTCTCCATCATCATATGTTGCACATACCTTTCCATCTGTAGACTGTACAGTACTGTACACTGTACATTCTGTTTTCCTCAAAACATAAGTTCTGTTAACAGATGCATTTTTTTTCTTTTTCCCAGTCATCTCCACTTTGTGACTTTATTCCTATCCTATAAGCAATAAAACTTTTTTACACAATTTAACTTTGTTTTTTTACAAGGGTCATTCTTTTCAAAATGTTTTACTGTACCCTAAATTACTATTGATCCATCCTCTTTCAAGAAGATGCATTTACCTTTTCTTTACAAAGACTGATGTTCACCCCTCTTCATAATTCCTGTGTGTGGTCATAAGATTTTCATTTTTATTACTCATTGTTTCCAAAATCATTGGGCTTTTCGTTCAATATTCTCTATGTTTCCTCAGTTTTTGTCTCTCTCTTTAGTTTACCATGTTGCACCACTTGTGTTGACATTTCCACCTACCTATACCCTTTGGCTGCCTCTGCTGATGCATCCTTTAATCAGCTACACAGTACAGTATTTCTGTTTTATCCTCCTCTTTATTGTGATCACTTAAATTTTTCCTCAGATCATTTGAAGTACAGTTTTAGTTTATGTCCAACTTTGTAAATACTGTACTATGATGACTTGAATATTAATGGATATTGATTACCTCAGAATTCTTATCATTATTGCCACCTTTTAATGGCAAACATATAAATACTTGTAACTGAGACTGGCTTTCTACAAGAGTTCCATACGTTGAAAGTCATATAGTATTAGGATAATTATAAACTTGTTTTATGTGGTTATTGTTTAATCGGTGAGGTTAACTTATAACCACTCACAGAGAAGCATGTAAAACTTGTTTCACAAAGTTAGAGGTATTTTCAGAGAAAACTTTGGTTCATGAAATGTTTATGTCGATGGCAAACCCTGAGGAGCTCTCCTTCACTTCTAAGAATAAACCTGAAAATTCTGTATGGATTGAAGAAACCAAACTGAAGAATCTCATCATATGCCATCCTGAGGTAATGATTGTACTTGATGTAGTTCATTAATTAACCTAAATGTAACTAGGTATGGAAACTGTGTAGTCATATTAACTTTTTGGGGGCTAGAGACAAGGTGCTACCATGTTCATCAGAATGAACAAGTCAACACATTTCTAAATTTAACAGTTGCAGAAGTGGGTTTTATAATCAGTTAACATAGGTCAATTATTTGTTTATTTTCACTTATTCTTTGTACAATGGTCCTCTGCAACTGTTCAAGGTCCAGTCTTAAATATGTTTATAAATGAATAAAATTATATGTTGACAAAGTAAACTTATTTTGGGTAAAAGGTTTAGGTCCAGTTACATAAAAATATATATGATTCTTCCCACAATACAGTAGTACTGTATACAAGGATTTAAACAAATTTATGACTTTAAAAATGTAAAATCACACTTAAAAAAGAGGATAGCTTACACCACTAACAAGTGTGTACATCTTGTAAATGGAGTAATCTGCCATAATTCATGGGGTTAGGTAAGTCACTGGTGTCTTGAGTAAATAATGGGTTGTGGTATGCTTTGAGTCTCAAAGTTTTACCACACTATCCTTTTACATACATCCTCAGAATGTTTATTACATGCACATGATACATTAATTAAGCCTGGCTTATGTACTTAGCCTTCTCTATTTTTCCATTGGGGAGCTTGCCAGCACCTGCCTTTATGAGGAGGAGGCTGTCCAACCATGTCTTCAATTCCATTACAGCAATAGATGTGCTCTCTAGTCATTTAACTTAAGGCATCTTGCCTTCCTGTTATCACACGGCCTTCCTCTGTGCCTTCCTGTAATGCACTATGGTAAATTGTACCTGTACATTGCAGAAGAACTAGAGGCCCAGAGCACACTGAACTTGGCCACCAATAGGTAAACTTGCCTTGGCTTTCACGAATCCAACCTGGGCAGGTAGGGCTCAAGCCTTGGTAGGCAACCTACCCAGGAGAGGGTAACGTCAATGTCCGTACCAGTGATGTACAATAATCAAGACCACTAAGTCTAAGACCTTTGGATGTTGTGACCGAGAACAATTGCAATTTACCATTTGTTTTATGCTTATGCATAATCTGAGGTTTTAAGATAAATGTTTTAGTAAAAAAAATTGTGTCAGTTCACACAAGCACAGTATAATATTTTTGAAGGGTTGACATCCATGGATGATGGAGGGTCAGTATTATTTGAAAACATGGAAATATTTACCAACTAGAGTACTGTAGTATGGATATGTGTGTACCAAGTAGTAAATGATTTGTATCTTTTTCAATTTCATGATATAGATAGGAGTGATTAGATGTACACACTTTACTTCTTATTTATTTATTAGGGTTATATTTATTATATCTGGCTCATTGATTATATCCAGGCACTTTATTACTCTATCTATCTAAGACATGAGAACTATTGGCATACTCAGTACATAGGCTGAGATTCAGCATCTATGGGGCCTCATTACATTCTCCCTGGCTAAATACACAAAAATAAAGATTTCAACTGAGAATTACAGGAGCTCTGCACTAACCAACTGATGAATTGGTGTGAAGAGCATGTGGTGGCTGAGTCACATTTGTGTGATATCCATTAGTCTGGAGGTTTCACTGTATTTTTATTAATTACAAAATCACAAGAAAAGATATTATAGTACAGTACATACATGTAGATATAAATCCATGCTGTATGTGTATTTTGTAACCTTACTGTTTAACTGTTCTCTTCATCCAATACCATTATGTGTACATCCTCACTCCAGGTCTTTGTTTGAATTGTCCTTAGTTATAATTAGTATTTTAGTGTTAATTTTTTCAGAATAAATTATCAGAGAATCCCTACTCCACTCTTAAGACATTCCAGATATGTAAGTGTCCAGTAATTCAATGTACTACTGTATTGGTTTTTGTCCTTTTGAACATAAGATCCAGACTAACACCATGAGTATTTTTACCACGAACCTCTACAGCACAGGAACCGATTCAGGAAGGTGTTTGGAGGATTCATCATGCGCCAGGCCTATGAACTGGGCTGGGCATGTGCTTTTACATTTAGGTCAGTAGTGTTTTCAGGAACCCCAAATTGTGTTTATGCTTTACAAATAGAGTAAAACCTCTCTAATTTAAATTAATCAAAGGAAGAAGGGTGATGATAATGTAAATAATGGAACTGAATGAACTTGATTATGAATTTTTTTTACTGTACTCAATTTTTTTTTTCTAGTTTTCATATACAGTACAGTATCTAGTACAGTATTTCAAAAGCTCAGAGTGTTCTGTTGAATTAAGAATGTCACCATAGAGAGGTTTTACTGTGCTGAATGCTGTAAATTACTGAAAAACCTTATTCACCAGATTGTGATTGAAAATAATATGAGTTACATCCATGACAAATTTTACTGATGTTCAGGAACGGGAGAATGATGCTTGTTGTGTCATAATGTACTAATATCACCCACAGTAATATCTCATGCTCTCTCTGTTTTCCTCCAGCCTGAAATTATTTTAATTATGAATATGAATGAGTTTGGTTTACACCTTGCATTGCTATTTTTACTTCTCTTACCAGATTACCTTCCTTTTGTAATTATGATATTTAATTTAAGAAACCAACCAATACTCTTTGCTTTTATTTTCTCTGTTACCTCAATTATTCTTTTTCTAAAACAAATTTTCCTTTATTGTTTATACTTCTTCTACTCTTCTACTTAATTATAGTTAAAAAAAATAGGACATTTTATTTTTCCCATGATCTTTCAGAATACTTTTATTTCATGAATTCACCTTGGTCACAGGTACTGTACTGTATTAACATGAAAGGTGATGCTGCACAAGGATACACTTTGCTCTGTCATAACTATCAACTGGGAAGCTATCCAAGAAACCTTTTTCTCTCTTTCAGTCTCGAAATGTCTTCAACAAAATCTTTGGTGGATTCTTGATGCGGAAGGCATTTGAGCTTGCATGGGTAAATGCCTTTGTATATAGGTTAGTACAATTAAAGACAGTGGCCTGGTAATGCTTACATTCATTAACATTGTAGGATTTATAAACTAATGCCTGGCTTGAGTGACTCAATGATTACCAACAAAGACTATAGAATGAAATCCAAGAGTAATACCGTCAACACTGGTGGCTGACACTAATTCTGTGATTAGTTTATACCTTCCCATCATATCCAGGTATCTTTTAAGAGACCTTTGGATATAAAGGTTACCACTCATGGTTGAAAACAACTACAGTACTGGTAGTCTTAACGTCACACTACCTTGTGCACTTCGTGAGTCTAATTTGGCTTTGGTTACAAATCATCATTCCCTGCTTCAGTCCTCAGTTTTAGACACCTTTTTGGACTGAACAGACACTGTCTTTGTTTGTCTCCATCTCCTATCAGGAGCTACATGTACCCAACCAGACCCACACTCATGCTCTGGTGTTTATTATGATTTACATTAAGAATTCATGTTATGTATCATTAAACATATTTTTAGTAATACAGTACACTACAGTAATCCATGGTCAACCATTAAGGTTATGTTCTAGAATTTGTCCTGTTGTTGGTAAAGGCTGGGTCTAATCGGAAATAAAGGGTTAGAAGTGACCCTAGAAAAAAATATCAAAAGCCCTATAATGTACAGTCAGCAAAAAAATGTTCTACACCCCTAGGTCTGATGGCCTTTGCAATGATCACTGACTGAGGCCATGTTAATTTGGTAAGGTTGGTGTTTCTGATTGTGTGATGCATTGTATAACCAGTATGATGTATTTTTTATATCAAATGTAGTTAATACAGAGAAATTAACAGGAATCACCCGCATAAATCAGTGTTGTTCAGAATTCTTGGTCCGGTGTGTCATATTGTATAACACCATAAAGGTGCAGAATTTTTTTTGGTTGACTGTACTGTTCAAGGCTAAAAATAAGTACAGTACAGTTGTACTTAAATTTATTGATTTGTGGTAGTATATTGAATTTTACTTCTTTATTCATTATTAATATAAATTGGGAGATAAGTTACCCGATAAAAAGATTCTACAGTACAGGGGCCGGATACTCAAAAAAAATTTATGGGACTGTATGTCGTTGTGTACCCGTAACTAGACTCACAGTCTCAGATTGGCATACTCAAAACACAGATGGTATACTCAAAACCAATATTTGACATCGAACTCCGTAAGTTAACGCAAGTAACTTACACCAGCTCCCGAGGTTGTGTAACACTCTCAACCCGGATGTAGTAGTGACTAATTCCCGATTGTATAGAAAATAATAATAATATATGTTGGAATAATGAAGAAAATGTTTTGTACATCAACATACTGAAATATAATATTTCACTTTGTCTTTGTCATAACTTTTTTGTTGCCATAATAAGAGGCTTGAGTGTTTGTGTTTGTCTCAGTTTGGAAGAGACGCATCTTTTGTCTTCTTACACATTATAAAGTATTTCTTACCAAAACAGAAGGTTTGTATTGTTCACACTTAGGGTAAAAATATGTTTTATGACTGAGTAAACTTGCAGATAGAACTTATTAATGTTGTATAGCCGTAAATATCCCTCAGTAATGAAAGCCAAATATGAGGTCAAGTGAACATTCCTGCCAAGACTTCGCCTTGTTTTTCTAATATTCAACCAATAGCCTTAGCCTATTTTCTTATGTATATAGCTTATGATAACATGAAAGGCTATAAATTTCCATAGGCTAGCCAAAATTAAATGATATTAGGTGTAAAATATGGATTGCAATTAACTTGATTAATAGGGGCCTATATAACTGCTTTTTCAGTCTTAGGCAAATAAATGTTTAAACATGGGGCCTACTGAATTTAGTTAGAACATGAGGATTATTTAAATAAGAAATTATACTAATAGGGTATAGGTTAGATAGATAGGTTTGGTTATGTTATGTTATGGTATGTTAGGTTAGAGAATGTGTACATGGTTTTTTGGTGAGTGTCAGGCCGTCAGTGAGACACTTTGTCCAGCAGCTACCTTAGGTCTAGTTCCAGACTTTCCTTGAACATTATCATAGGTAGAGTATTAATTTAAGAAAATTTACGGCTAATCCGATATATTTTCAGGTTTTAAATTGTTGTTTTTTGTATGAACTTGAAGACAATTCAGACCAAATGTTCCCAACATTGAAAGGAAAACACTAGGGTCTAGGCTAAATGAGTAATTTAAGAGAAGTGATTTGTCATTTAGGTTAGGCAAGGCTATGCTATCAATAACCAATTTATTTGAATTTGCCCAGAATAAGGCTATCTTAGTATAGCTTATGTGTCTTGTCACAGGCCAACATTATGCAAGGGATTATTTACCTAAATTCTAGTGGGGTAAAACACCAAATACTGTGAGATCTCTGTTAGCCAGAACAATTGGTGAAGAGCACTACCGTGAATGAATGAGTGTTTTCCCGTTAACGAGACAGTTATCACAAATCAAGAAAATATCCCTCATCCCCAGAATGTTTATGGTAATGGAAAAATTTTCTCGGTAGTTCCTGCAATTGCCCATTACATCATCTCTCGAACCCAGAAATATATCCCCCATCTCACTGAAATTAGGTCGTCTCTTCTTGGCTGGTGGTCCTTCCATGTTTACAAAATAATATTACGTGCGTCGCTCTCAGCTGATTTCTCCTTCTCTTGTGATTTGTTGATGATTTTGTTAACTGAGCGTTGATTGGCCAACTAGCATCTGCACTGACATCTACCGTCCAACAAGAGAACTTAATTTACAGGGTAAACACGAGAGTTACGAGAACTTACGGAAGGCTTACGGAACCATAATTAAGTTTTGAGTTTGCTAAATTTATGGTAGAGTAAGGCTTCCACAATATATGGCACTGTATCATGCTGAAAAACGTAACTTATGAGGTGTTTTGAGTATCCGGCCCCAGGTATGTAATGAAATGACACTTTATTAAACAACTTAAATATTTACATGCATAACAATTTAAATTCAGCATACACAGGCAACAATTTAATGAAAAGCAAAACTGTATTTTGTTTAACAGTTACCATAGGTGCCTTAAGATACAGTAGTCTTAAATTTTCAATTCACTTACTGGTTGCTTCTCTGACAGGAAAAGTGGTACTGGTAGTTTAGATATGAAAATGGATTTAAGTAACCTTATGTAACTGTCTCTTTTTAAATAGCTGGATTTGAGGGCAAGGTATAAATTAATTACAATGGCCTTGGGTTATTTCATGATTTTTTAACTGCAGGGGTGTACTGTAGTTTTTTTTTTTTTTTTGCAGCTTCCTAGAATACAGATACATTATTACCATTTTCCTATATGTTTTGAGATCTGTTTTTACTTTGTGAAAAAACAAACATGGAAGTGTTTAAAGTCAACTGTCTCCCCAATACTGTACAACTACCACACTCACACTTCCCCAGCTGCAGTCACAGTGTCACTCAAAGTCAAGGACAATGTTCTTACTCTTGCAATTCCCTATGAGTTTGTTACTTGTACTACTTGCATTGTTGTCCAAATGCTGAACAGCAGCTTCTCCTTCCAGTTCAAGTGAGAAAAAGAAAAGAAAGTTAAAATTTTGGATGAACTTGACTTGGAACTGCATCACATGTGGCTTGCTGAAACGGGTTAAATGAAAGCACAATTCACAGCAGCAAATTGAAGGCTGACAAGATTCATTCAGCATATGCACAACCATGCATATTCAAGACCATCCAGCTGCTCTGAGTGGTCTAATGATTCAGGCTGAGGCAATGGAAATTCAAGCACGGTTGCTCAAGAGAGTTGTCAAGCCAGCTAGTGGCATCAAATTCACAGTACAGTACTGTATGCCAAGACTGGTTTCACAGTTTCATTAAATGTACAGAGCTCTAGTGCATGACTCATTGGGTAGGCTGCATCATGACACAGTTGTTGCAGAAAAAGCGAAGGGAGAATGGAAGAAATGGTGGAGGAGGGGGCATGAAACCCATAAGAGTAATTTCTGGTTTATTCAGATTTCCAGGAAACAAATAAATATTCTTTTAAGCATTGTTTGGTGAATTTTGGGGGCTTCTCGTCCCTAACCCTTTATTTTGTATTGAATTGTACAGTACATATATTGCTAAAGTTCTCAGTTCCTTCCCAAAATAACCCAAGGCTACAGTGATTAGTTTCAGCCTCAAAGTTGAAGGTTGTAACCTGGGGTCTTACCCCATAGACTTTGTTGGTTATACAGGAGTCTCACACTCCAACTTCCATTATAAAATGGGATTTTAGGATCAATACAATAGTGTACTAAATTTTTATTTGTGATGGGAGATATAATACTATGCTTTATTTGTTAAAGTAAACCTTTAATGAAAGAATTTGACCTTTTCCTGTAAATTTCATTTCTATCTCATAGTTTTACTGGTAGCAATACAGGGAAGGTTCTGAATGAAGAAAAATACTACATATAATGATTATGGTGACAAAGGCAGTGGTGTTGTTGATAATGATGATGATAATTGTACCATTACAGTAGTGATGATGTCTATATTCCACAAGCCACTTTGCCAATCACAGCATGATGCATGTACAGTCAACAATAAATTTCCTGCACTCCTGGGCCTGATGGCCTTTGCAACGATCACTGACTGAGGCCATGATCATTTGGTAAAGTTGGTACTTCTGAGTGTGTGATGCATTGTGTAACCAATACGATGTACTTTATTCTGTATATCATGTATAGTTAATACAGAGAAATTAACAAGAATGCATATAAAATCCATATTGTTCAGAATTCTTGGTCCAGTGTGTCATATTGTATAACACTGTAAAGTGCAGAAATTTTTGTTGTTGGCTATACACCATTATTAATCAGAATTACAGTTACCCCTTCACATCATGTTATGCACCAATACTGTACAGTAATCTTATCACTACAAATTATTTCCTTACTTCTATACAGCTGTACTGTACCTCATCATTACTTCCTTCCTCATACGCTCCCATCAAATACAGTACAGTATACAGTACTCATACTGTATACCATACATAAAAATGAGTTGGAGTAAATTGTTTTATTATTATTTTGTACTATGGCTTTATTGTTAGAGCATATTAAATGACTTTTATTAACTAACCACTTCCACTACTGTATTATTCTTGCATATCATAATTACTCTTGTATATCATGATTACTCTGACATAGTATTATAATTTTTAATTTGCTTGCCTGAAATACAGACAGCACATGCTATGCCTCCAGTGTAGTATCAAAATATACCGTACAGTATACGGGTATTAGTTATTGATATTAATAATTTGGTTTAAGCTTTTGCAATTATTGATATAAAAGTATGCCATTACCCAAACTATTTTATATCTGGTTTATAAATCCTTATGCATTGGAGGTGAGCTTTATTACTGTCATGCAACACTAATTTGCAATAACCAACTTCATCATCCTGCAGTAGCCTATCAGAAGTACAGGGTGTCCATAAATTATCAGAAACATTTAAAAAACATGTAAAAATAATATACCGGGTAGATCAGAAAAGTGCACGTGTGGAGAGCAACTAAGATGAGAAAAACCTTTGGATTGTTCTTAAAGTTTAATAAAACCAGTGTATTCTATGAGCACGAACTTGAGGGTAGACTCACATTTTTAATAAATTTTTCGGATTATTTGTGAGTTTTTCCAATTGTGTATTATTTATTTGTACAGTACTGTACTGTATGTGTTTTGTGTGTGTGTCTACACACACACACATATATTTACAATACAGGTAAAGGAAATTACTGTCTCTAGAACAAATGACTCCCTGTTCCAGCTGCGAAAATGCTGGCAACATTAAAACTATCCACAGACATTCTTGGGTACATCCAGGGTGTCATCCGTGAATAACCGAGAACCGCAAAGTAAGAATCCGCACACTTAGGGGGCCCCTGTACTGTATTATTATTTTTATTATGCCCTTTGACTTTACCAAAGTTACTTCACAAAAAGACCTTTAAGAATCTTCCATATCTCCCATTTTACTACCAATACTGTACAGTACAATACAAATACAATATTTACATAGGTTATATATTTGAATTTTTCTAAACTTATAAATCAAAGTTACATTATATTTTTTGTTTAATACCTGTACATTATATGATTTTTAGTTTACAATCATATTGTACTGTATTCAAACGCAAAAGGTTTTAAGTTTCACAATTTTCTGGGCCTTTTGGCACAACTAAACATACCATATTTCTCACCTCTGCTCTTGCATTTTAAATATTTTCATCAGGTTTCCTGTATCTGGTGGCAGGAAAAATGGGAATATGATATCTCCTCAGTTAACTGTTGATTGTCATGACAGATATCATTTAATTGCAGTGAACCATTTTTATGAATACCTGTACTTTTAAACTGTAATTCAGCACTAATTATTACTATCAATCAGTTAAGGTGGTGTTTGAATGTCTGAGGGTTGGCAACTATGGTCCTACACTCCAAGTATTTTTAAGCTCTTTTTACCACTTCGTAGATTTTACAAATCTCTGGAGACCCAGCTTTTAATTTCATTCATCCATCTCATTCTCTACCTTCCTCTTCAGTTTGCCCATTAAAATTTCTGGTATTATCACCTCTTCCTACTTTTCTGAGTTATAGGAACAAAGTACAGTTGTACCCCACTTAACGCGGTCAATAAAACCCAGAGGGTACCGTGTTAAGTGAAAACCGCGTTAAGTGAACAACAGAACATATGGGATTAATTCCAATAGAAACCGGCCCGACCCCCAAACTCCACTTTTTGACGACACATAACTATGTTGTAGTAAAAATTTTATCTTAACTTTATGATGGTATGAAAAAACAAGTAATATAGAAGAGGTTAGGTTAGGAAAAATAAAGGTTAACATAGGAAAAATAAAGGTTAGGTTAGAGAAACTAAAAGTTAGGTGGAACACTTACGGTAGTAGAAGAGATGGGTCGGCGTACGGGGATGGAGGCTGGTTCTGAGGCAGAGGGCAGGCTACTGGCCCTCAGGTGAGTCACTATCACTGTCACCCACAGTTGTTATGGCCTCCCTGACAAATCCCTCAAAGTCATCTTCACTGTCTCTACCTCTGTCACTATCACTGGCTTGGGCTGGCTGTGGTGGGTTGCGGGCGAAGAACCCGGTTATGCTTTTTTGACGGCTGGTGTTTATGTTGTCTTGGTACACCGTGATGTACGGCTCCATAGCCTGCACCAGCCGGGTATGGAAGACTTCATAGTGGTCATCGTCATTGTCGCGGGAAAGGACGGACTTCATTTTCTCTGCACACTATGACACACTTAATATCACTATGACTTAAACTGTGTTCTTCGGAGAATGACGCACCTTCTTCCTCCTCTTCACTGACGTGATCTTCTTCCAACATCTCGTCGGCAGTCACTTCAGGATCTCTGATCACCTCCAGGATGTCTTCGTTGGTGGTCTCGGAGAAGCCTTCAGCTGTAATATTGAGCGCAGCTTCTCTGGCAAGGTCCACTGCTACTGCAACAGTCTGAACCTCACCAGTCACAGGTTCACTCCTCTTCTCAGCTGGTATGCCATGCAACACATGTCTCCATGCGTGACGAATCGTAGCAATAGTCAGCAGATCCCATGCCTCCACCAAGAAGTCTACAGCTTGTTTAACGTTAAACTTCTTCCAAAATTGTTTGACGAGAAGTTCTTGAGTCGCCACCTCTTGTTCCTTGTCCTCGTCGCTTTTGCTCTCGCTGTCAGTGTCACCCAGCATACGCAACTCATCCTTGGTGTTGGTAGAGTCGTTCAGGAGCTTGAACTTCTTTGCAGAGTACGCAGCTTTCACATTGCAAATCAACTCCTGGTCCATGGGCTGGATTAATGACGTAGTGTTGGGAGGAAGGAAGACCACTTTTACGTTGGGGTGACGATCCATAAGTAGGGGCGAGTGTCCAGGTGCGTTGTCAAGGAGCAACAAAATATTGAATGGAACATTCTGTTGCTCGCAGAATTTCTTCACGTCGGGAACAAAACAGTTGTCAAACCAGAAGAGGGACAGAGAAGAGGACATCCACGCCTTACGTGCGGTTAGCCAGTGGACATTAAGCTTGTTCATGTCCATATTCTTGTAGGCGTGCGGCTTGCGGGCTGTGTAAATCACCGATAACTTTGGTTTACAGGTACCGGAGGCATTGGTGGTAAAGAGGACAGTGATGCGTTCCTTCTGCAACTTCCGACCCCTTACCTTGCTGGCAGACTGGACAACGAAGGTCTTGGAAGGTAGCTTTCTCCAGAAAAGACCAGATTCGTCCATGTTAAACACCTGGTCGTCAGTGTACTGTCCTTCCTCCATAATCTCACATAAGAACGGAGGAAAATCTCTAGCCGCCACACGGTCAGCACTCGCTTCCTCACCACCAATGTTGATGTTGATGATCTTGTTCCTCTTCTTAAACCTATGCAGCCAACCAGAGGAAGCATTGAAGGGTTTGGGCTCTGCAATTCCCAGCTTACGTGACACTGCTGCGTATAGCTCACGTGCGTACTCCTGCACTGAGCGCGTGTCCACCGCCATGTTGCGTCGCGCCTGACGAATCAAATAACTCACCAGCAAATTTTCCACTTTTGCCAGCACCCTGTTCTGGCAATACCTGATAGATGAAGCACCTGCAGACTTTGTGATTTTCATGTGCTCTTTGATCTTGGCTGCATCCTTCTTGATCGTGCGAATCTTAGATCCGTTGACGCCATGCTGGCGCGCGAGATCAACTTGCCGTCTTCCTTTCTCCAAATCTTGAATAATTTGGTACTTCACCTCGTAGCTTAAGGAATGTCGTGTCTTTTTTGGCGTAGTGCTGCTGGGTCCAGGTAAGGAAAGGTCTCTCTCTGGTGGCGGTGGTGGGTCGGCGGAAGCCATTTTACGGAACAATGGATGCGCGTTTACACGGTGTGGCCTTGAGGGATGAAACTGCCGCGGCTAGGTCAAGCGTCGTCTTTCCTCCCTCCCTCCCCCCGGTGGTCACGTCATAATACTTTAAGCCAATTACAGCTAGCAGCAGAGGGGGGGTAGGGATGCATGGCCAATCACAGTCCGATACGTCATATGACGTCAGTGATAACGCAACAAAGACACACACTGCGCAACCTTACCGCGCGGCTTTCCCAAGCGGAGGGAGGAGGAGGGAGAGGCGAGGAGCACAGACAGGCAGGCAGGCGGGCGGGTGGCGCAAATCTAAAAATAGCGTCTCGAGCCGGACACTCACCGCGTATATGTGGAAAAAATCCGTGTTAAGTGAAAGTTCAACTCTGGCGAGGCACCGCGTATACGGTAAAACGCGCTAAGTGAAACCGCGTTAGGCGGGGTAATACTGTACAGGTATATCATTTCCTTGTTTTATGGATTTTCAGCATTTCTTTAGTTGTTCTTGCCAATCTTAGTACAGTACTTTATTTTCCTATCTGTATAACTGTAGCATTTTCCTATAACACTTGATATTAAAAGTCTCTTAACTTTTTTATGATTTCCAAAGGCATCCACACTTATGACCCATTACAGTACTAATCATAAATATCATTTCAGTATTCTGTTTCTCAATTTGAAATTTATTTCCCCTTTTAGCAGGTCTCTTTAAGATTACCAAATGCTGTTTCAGCTTGACCAATTCTTGATTTAATTCTTTTTCACAACTATCATCATAACTGTTACTTTCCAAGGAACATAAAATTTTCATCTGTTTAAGTTCCCTCTTGCTTACAATAATATTTATTTTAGGATTTATTATTAATTTGGAAACAACCATATTCTTCACCTTTTCCTTCTACAGTAATTTGTTTACAGTGAACCCTCACTTTACGCGGTCAATTCAACCCACGGCGGCCTGGGTAAAGCGAGAAACGCGTAAAGTGAACAACATAACATATGGGATTAATTGAAATAGAGACTGGGCCGACCCCCAAACTCCACTTTTTCAGATACAATACCTACGTTGTAGTAAAAATAACTTCTTAATTTTATAATGGTATGCACACACAATTAATAATTAAGAGAAACATCAATAATAATAGGTTTTTTAACACTTACATTAGTGGAAAAGATGGCTGGGCACACGGGGATGGGGTTCGGTTCCGAGGCAGAGAGCAGATTACTGGCCCTCACCTGTATCACTTGTATCAATTGTATCACTATCTACCACAGAGGCTTGCAGGGCCTCTTTGTCAAACCCCTCAAAGCCCATATAAGTCCATGTCCTCACTATCATTATCACTATCACTGACTTGGGCCGGCTGTGGTGGGTGGCGGGTGAAGAACTCGGTAATGTTTTGATGGCTGGGCGACCTTGTGCGCACCCTGCCCGCGCCGCTCTCCGCGTAAAAGAGTACATGCACAGTGTAAAGTGAGCATTCCGTGTTCGGCAGGGTACCGCGTAAATGTGGAAACGCGTAAAGTGAAACCGCGTAAAGCGGGATTTTACTGTATTAGTGTTTGTAATACCTCTTCACTAATTGTATTAAGACCAGTGTCATTTGCATAGCAAATATATGATATTACACTAGCATTAACTGTTTTCCTGCTTGACTATTTACAGGTACAATTTCTCTCATTAAAAGTTCTGAGTAGATACAGTATTATACAGTACAGTTCATTATTGAAGACAGCACTCGGCCTTGTCGAACCCTAAACCAACTATTGTAGTATGTTCAATATTTGGTAATGCCAACAAAGATTTTTTTATAATTTTAATATCTCCTTCATTAATGCCCATTTTATAAGAAATCTATGTCCTGATTTTAAACCAAAATTTAACCTTTTATGTGACTTCAGTCTTGTGTTAGTTATATGGAATTTTGGTATTTGTAGAAATTTACTAATATCTTATACAATAGATAAAACCATATCTGTATAATATTACATCCCACGTGCATTTCAACAGAATTCCAATATTTGAGGAGAAGTTACTGCACCCTCACATCCTCCTCTCACTCACCCTTGAAGGGCCTTTTATTAATGTTCATAGTGCTGTACAGTAAATAAAGAAAATAAAAAGAGGTGCATCCTTCCTCCTTTTCTGTCCATCTTAAATATACAGTAGTACTGTACAGTATAGTATATGTTTTCTTCTATTCAACATAATCTAAAACTGCTTATTCTAATCCATAGCAAACAGCGACCAAGAGCTTTATACATAGATGACATCATGTTCCGTCAGCCAGTGGAGATTGGTTCTCTCCTCTACCTTAACTCCCAGGTTAGTAAGACTGCACTTAGGATAAAACAACCCTAATCCCAACTGTTGTCATAATACTGTAACACTTTTCTGGGCATTCTTGATAAGGAATAGGGTCTAGGCATTTGACAGATCAGTTACAAGAAGGCAACACAACAAGTGGGACCAGAGCAGCAGTGAAGAAAGCCAACCGAAATTTGGGAATTATAAAGTACACCTTTGAATACAAATATAAGAAAATGCTCCTTCATACATATGTATTTATAAAATACATATTTGTAAGAATAAAACTTTAATTACTGTATTGGTAATTTGAAATTCTGGCAGTTCTCTGCACAAAAATATTAGTAGATAAGGGTGTATACCAATACCTGTGGTCGACTGTACCAATTGTTCCAAAACTAGTGGACTAACATTGCTCTCAAAACCACATCGACTCCATGGGTAAAGATACTAATGATACTTTTTTGGGGGACTGTACCTGTACTGACTTTGAAATAATGTAATATTTAAGATGAAAGCATTGTCTAATAGTACTATGGATCTGAACATTTACTGATATGTACTGTAATATGGGTACTACACAGAAACTAAAAGTGTAGGAATTCCTTGTGGGTTGTCTTACAAGAGAAAGACGTTTCTTTAAAGTAAAAAAAATACCTTACAAATTGAGTTTGGTACTTTATTAAGATAAAATATTCATATATCCACTTATTCCTTTTAGGTTGTGTATACAGAAGGCAAGCATATACAGATTAGTACAAAAGCAAGTGTAGTGGATGCATTTACAGGATCAACCAACTTGACAAACATCTTCCATTTTACTTATCAAGTTGACCAACCTGTCCACTCCGCAATGCCCAAGACATATCATGGTAAGTTCTACACATCTATGGAACTTTCACCATTTTTTTTGTTTTGTTTTTAATACAGTACAGGGCATGTTGAAACATCCAGCATGACACCTAGAAATTTTTTTGATGGGGCACTCTGAAGTTGAACATTCAGAAGTCTAGTATTGGCAGACCTCACAGTCAATGAAAGAGGCAATGCACTGCAGCCTGCAAATTTCCTGTGACTTTATTATTTCAATAACTACAGTGCTGATATATATATACAGTATATATATACAGTATATATATATATATATATATATATATATATATATATATATATATATATATATATATATATATATATGACCCCTCGTTAATTAACACCTCGGTTAACGTAATTTCGATTAACGAACTGCCTTCCATAAGGATCTTCAATTCGGTTAACGGTTCTTAAGAACCGACCTCAACATGTTTTCACTTGACCGGGCAACCAGCTTTAGTATCAGTCCGCCAATACATTAATCGGTTCTAGGGCTTAAATTCCTTATTATTTTAGTAAATATCAAGAAGTTTATACTATTCAATAATTTTAAAAGTTTAATATTCAATTTTTTAGTCATTTTAACAATTATTGAACATAATTAAGGTAAAGTGACTAGTTTAATGCGCGGCATCCAGCCTCTTAACACAGCAAACAGGAGTTAGTCTCTCTCTGTTTTCACTGGAGGTAACATCCCATCATCATCATCATCATCATCATCCAGGAGCCTTCTACATACACACCTCAAAGTAAGTGAACTTTTCTACCATTTTTGTTGAATTTAGGAAATTTTCGGTGAGCTGGAACCAATTACCCAAAAACCCATTAATTACCATTAAAATAAAGGAATAATAATGAGATGTGTTCCCAAGTGTGACCTTTTCATATCTTTTGTGTGGCTTTTTACCCTCTTTTCCCCCCAAAACAACACAATTAATGACAATTGCAAACTATATTCTTTAAATAATGTTTCTGAATGCACCTTATTCAATATAAATGAATGATAATATGGTCACACAAGAGGAGATGGGACGCCATTGTTTTCGTTAGTGTTTACAGCCGGGAGTCTGGGACGATAGTTCTACACGAGAAAATGAAGAAAATAAGACCCTGGTTGTAGCTGTAGTAAAATTAATGTAAAAAAATGAATATAAATGTTTTAAGTAATGTTATTTAATGTTAATAAATGGAACAATAGAAGAAGCTAACCACTAATGGCAAAGAAAATAAAGTGAAAGGGATTGGGAACGCCAACATATGCGTGCGCATTTATGGATACCGCGTCATTTATCTTTTTAAGAATATGTACAAAAGATTCATTATTGTTTATTACTGAATATGTATTTGATCGAATTAATCTTTATATATGCGAAATGAACCATACAATTCATTAATAATACGTAGAATATTAAAACACATAAGAGGATAAGAGGCGGCATTGTTGTCAGTGTTTACACCCATAATGTCAGTTATCCACCTGAAACTGAAGAAAATAAGACCCTGGTTGTTGTTGTAGTAAAGTTAATGTAAAAAATATGTATGTTTAAATTAATGTAGTTTAATGTTAATAAACGGAACACTGGAAGTAGCTAACCACTAATGGTAAAGAAATAAAGCGAGACGATTGGGAACGCCAATGTACTGTACGTACAGTAAGTGCACTACATGTGAAAACATACAGGTAGTTCTGCTATAACGCGATAATTGTGTTCTTGTAAAATATCGTGTTATAGAAAATCGCGTAATAGAAATAACAGGGCTTATGGAGAAAATAGGGTTAGGTGCAGATTACTCGAAATCGAAAAAATTTAGTAGTTAGCCTAACACAAAGGATAGCACAGTCTAAATAAATGTTACATTCATATCTAATAATGAAATAATACAGTAAATGTAACACTTTACCTTGAAAAAATATGAATGTAACTTGATGGGGGAAAAGGGTGATTTTGAGGTTGATAAGAGCTTCTCTTCAAGGATTATAGCCTTTCTTTTACGATCATCACCGGGAATTCTATCACCAGAACGCTTCTTAGAGATATTCTTCTTTACCATATTCACAGTTAATACCACAAAATTGGAGAAATAGTAAGCAAAAATCGCGTTATAGCAAACAAGCGTTCGCGTTAAACAAATATCGTTCCTCTATTCATAAATCGCGTTAGAGCAAATTCGCGTTATAGCAGAACTCACTGTATCGTCATTTCTCTACATATAAGAATATGAAAGCAACACTTATTTACTATGCATATGTGTTTTAAATAATACTTACGAATGTAAAACAAAAATTCTACTACTCACCAATAGTGGTAAAGTCTAAAACATAAGGACAGCCAATGATGTTGTGCGAGTTTTTACTCAGATGACGAAGTCATCAGGTTCAACTCTGACTGAAGCTGTAGCTTTCTATAAAGCTGTTGCTGAAACTGTTACTGAACCTAAAGTTGTTGAGGCTGAATTTGATGGTGTAGCTGAAGTTGATGGTTTAGGCCTTCGAATAATAAAGCTGTTGAAAGAACCTTGCACAGCTGCTTTCTTTTCTCATTATACATCTCTATGTAGAGGTCATTTGCATTTATTTAAATTTTAATGCTTTGTTCTGTTAATGGATCCACTTCAGAAAATATGTTCATTGCTTGCTCCATATAATATCCACAGACCTCTCAGCTTTTTCATGTCGTTTTAACACATCTAGTTTCTCGACTAAGCTTATACACGTTCTATTAACTTTTGAAACAACACTACTATCACTTGCTCTCTTGCTCATGTTGAATTGGGATGCAAAAATGCTGTAAAAAACCTGAGAAAGTTTTTCTCCTTTTCCTGTTCAGATGCGTGAAAACAAAGGGCCCTCCAGCTGCGATTATTTATACTAGTGATGCTGGTGTTGTAATGGCCCATGTTTCATAAACATAAGAATTATATAAATGGGTTAATTACATTTGATTTATATACTGATTCATCCCCTGTAACTTTCCACTGGCTATGAGGTGACATGTTCAATGCACATGATAAGGTGTGCTCACGGGAAGCTGCGTCATACTATGCTGAGTAAAGGCATAAAGTAGCCGGCTCCTGGCCACCTAAAGCGGGCAGTAGTTTGATATCCTTGACTAGAGGAAGACGTTATTTGAGAGCTGCAGTGGATGGCTCCGTCTTCCCTCGAGGGAGGACGAAGCGTCCATTCCTTTCTCCCCATGGGTCACTACTCAAAGTCTCACTCACATCGAACGGACGTTGATTCACGCTTATTTACATAGACGCCGTCCTCTCTCATCACTCATAAATGGTGGAACTTACAGTTGTTCTACACTCAGGAATTGTACAAATAATACTTTTTAATAAAAGAAGAAACTTCAATTGGGTTTCGTTAAAGCCCAATATAATATGTGTACCAACCTAGTTAACATTGGAATTAACCAGCTGGTTCAGCGTCACCACTAACAAGCCCGGCAGCCTCCGTGCGCAAGGCGTGTTTTTTTTTTTTAACAATATTGGGATTTAGTTATTATTTATACGAAAATGTAATTTTTTTTTTTTAATTTCACGTAAATGCGAAGAAAATAATGGCGTAAATTGAATTAGGTCCTAAATTAACCAGGGTCTTGGATATGAATCTTCGTTAGTTGACTCGTCGTTATCAGAGGCTTTACAGTACCTGTATATGATATGGTGTAATAAATATTTGGTTGATAGATGTTTAGATAAACTGCATATTGTCAATACATTTATTATTGTAAATGTTTGTAAGAGTATATGAATATATTGGAATAAGATGACTCCTTTTTTCCATTCTAGAAGCCATGTTGTACCTGGATGGTCGACGTCGCTACCAGTTAGTGAGAGGACTCCGCAAGTTCTATGGCCAAGGGGAAGTGACTTCAGACACTAGTTTAGAGTAGGGTTTGCTTAACTGATTAAGATAAACAAGTGTGAATTTTCTATTTACTACTATAGTTATTTGTTGATGCAGTTTTATGCTCATGATTAATTTTCACCTTATTTAAGGAGAAGCGGTCTCTTGCAGTATATCCTTTATTATGCATATTAACTAATTCTTATTACATATTAATGCTAGCATAATTATTGCTTAATAGTGCTGTATGAATAGAGCTTAATTTGAATTGATTACACATCATGTATAGCCACACGTCACTTACATAAGGTGCGCACACTAGTACAGATACACCACCGATTATCCGGGAAACTGATAGTCCGGCACCTCCTTTAGTCCGGACAAAATTACGAGAGGGCAGTTAACTTCTCCTCCCTCCCCCAGCCTGGGTGAAGGTAGTTTTAAGCTTAAAGTTTTTATCTTATAAAATGTCACAGACTAAACTTAACAGAATATAACTTACATGCATGGAATCCTTTCAAGACAGTGATTAATTTGAGTATAAACATCACATAGTTTGCACTAGACATAAAATTTTTAGAAATTAACTTCTTACAGTTTACCCTTAGGACAATTATTTTTTTTACTTTTTTCACAATATATATTTAGGATGGTGTGTGCATGTAAATGAGCAAAAATAAATGTATTAAGTCACATACATCTTCCCAAAAATATGAGTTAAAAAACTTGACAATAATGTACTACACTAGACTAAAATTTCTATCTCTTGTGCAAACTATGTGGTGTTTATATTCTGCTAAGTCTAGTCAGCTACATTTTATAAGATAAAAATTCTAAGCCTAAAACTACCTTCACCCAGGCTGGGAGGGAAGTTAAGTGCCCTCTCATAATTTTGTCCCGACTACAGGAGGTGCCGGACCATCAGTTTCCTGGATAATCGATGGTGTACCTGCATTGGAATTGGAGGTATTAGTGTACATTACAGTATTGCTATGTTGTAAAATGCTTGCATATTTTTTACATATTGATTGGTATTCCTTTAATGTGATTTTCATAACATTATACAGTATAATTTTTTTAGGAATACAGCCCAACCCTTGCATGTATTGTACTGTAATGTGGACTCCTAATACATTATTTCACAAGATTGTTAACATTTACTACTGACCCTACAGCTCTAATCCTTTTTTGCCCCAGGGAGACATAAACTGTCTGTGTGTACAAAGGGAGTAAAGGGACAGTTGGACCAGGGCTGGCTCAAGGTACCAGTGGTCACCCTGTGTGCCACCTGCTGGAGCTGCAAAAATGCAGAGGGGAAGAAAATTTATTATTTTAATGAAAATTGAGTGTTAAACTAAAAATTGTCTAATATATAGTCAAATTGTTCAGGAATATCTTATTATTAATGTCTTACTGTTGTGGTGAGAGGTAAAGGAAAGTGCCATGGTTGTCACCTGGGATAGCCTGATTAGGTGTAAGGGAGCATTGCTTGTTGATAACTTGAGTAGGGTAGCTCAGGGGCAAGGTATAGTACTGTAATATAAAACAGTAAAGACCCCACAATTCGTACCCTTCAAAATTGAAATCACTCATAATTTATAATGTTTTGCTGTTACGAGATATATACTGTATTACAAAATATAAGACATTTAAAAATATTACAATACTGTATACCTATATATTACAATTTGTTTTAATATTTGTTAAAATTTTGGATGGGCTGTGACTGCCCCCTTAGTGTAAACAAGTACTATATGTCCCCCATAAGATAACTTATTTGTATCCTTTGAAGAATCTCCATTCGTTTCACACAACAAAGGGACATCAAAGACAATCAAACCCTTAGGAACTTGAAGAATCGGGTATATCCAAACCAGTAAAGTCTCAATGAAACTTCACAGACTTGGGGAGCTCCATGTACATTGTATAGTACCCCAAAAAAATTCCAAAGATCTCTTAACACCATTGTGGGACTACCTTAAGAATCTTCACCACAATTTATTCAACTTAAAGTTTAACCAACCTAAAGCTAACCTTACCTCATCTCTCCAAACAGCATTAGGGTGATTAATTTTTAGGTACTGTACAATATAATCTGGGGTGAATATTCTTCAGGTGATCCCTATTATGTAATACCAAGGACTTTTATCTATACTTGTAATTACAGTATCATGAAGCCTATAGAAATCTTCTAAGGAAATATAAAGCCATTAAAATATCTAGAAATTATCAGATTTAGAAGTGAGGCTGCAAAACTGAAAAGGATCTGAGAAATGAATATGCATTAGTGTTCATACATATCTGGACATATATCGTGGTCACATCTATTGAGTGGTTCTCTTTACCACACAGAATAGGTAACAAGGAATGCCTGTTCGGTCTCCACTTAAACTGCTTATCTTATCTATAAGTCAGTAGGCGGGTAGTCTTTGATTACTTCAAGGAATAACAACCCTGCCTTGCCAGCTGTTTCCACCCTGTGGGTTGGCATTAGGAAGGGCATCCAACCGAAAAACTTTGCTTTAATATACTTGAGGACAACTGGGTCATCAGAGCTGTGCCTATCCTTAGTCTCTGTTGCATTTTCTAGACTGGCACCATGGATTTATTTGTGGTGGTGAGTGGGGAAGGGGACATCCTGTTTTGGTTTTACCCAATAAACTGCCATTAGGTAATCACAACTAACTCACACAAGTGTGGAAAATGATCATAAAACAATGATGAAGCCAGTTCAGACTAACAAATAACACACCTCTGACACTGGCTTCCTACGAATGGGATTTGAATGTAGGATTAAAATGGAAGTTACATATTAGCAGTACCTGAAGCACTCACTGGTTTTATAATGGAAATACAGACATGTACAGAGGAATGGTTAAGAAGATTGTTGTGCATAGTACATTCATCATGACTAAAAAAAAAAAAACATGTACGTTAAGTTGTAGGTGAGGTAAACCTTGTTTCTGTCACCTTAAAATACCCATTTGAAATTATAGATAATTATAAAAAACTTGTCCTTAAAATAAAAATTCTGCATGTACAATTTTTTTTAACTCAAAAAATACCAAGAAAATATAAGAGATACTTGTCTTCATCTCTGCCAGCTGGAACTGCAAGTGTTTCCCTAATGAGAAATCCTAGATCTGCCAGTGCTTAGAAATGAGGTAATGCAGGAGTCTCGGTGATTAGTTTTGCTGAATACAAACTGTGATGTACAATACAGCTTTAAGATAACTGGGGTGCTGGTTAAAAGGTTTTAAGTGTAATTGGTGGCCTTAAGATACAGCACTGAACTGTATATAGATGAATATTGAGAGCTAGGCATAATTTAAAGGGAATTTGTTATTGACCATATACAGTAGACATAATTTAGCTGAACATCCAGTTTTAATTGTCCACTCAACTTTATTTAACAGTCCACACTGCCTGGCAGGTGCCGATCAACTCACAACTAATAGCCCCTGCACTGTACTTATCACCCTTTTAATTTTTGAGTACGAGTCATCACCTTTCTACTCAGCAGTGCAATGGATAGTGAGAAGCAATGCTTTGTTACTGCAACAAGTATATAACTGTAACTTTTATGCTTCACCCAGTCTCTCTTCTTTTTGCATTGCTGTGCTTGCATCTGCTGTCCTATTGCCTTTCTTCTAAACCTTAGTTGCCTCCAATAAACAATATCTGCTTATCAGTACAGCATTTACTGTATTGCGAGAATTCTCCGACACACTTCACCACAGTGACTCGCCCTTTTACTATTTTTTGTTTCATTGAATTACATACTCTGTACTATGCTGGTCAGGCTCACTGGTCTATAGTTGTTCGTGGAGTGACGATAACCTTTCTTGAAGATAGGACTCACATAAGCCATTTTCCAATCACTGGGGACCTTTTGTTCATCCAGGCTTTTACAGAACAGGATCTTCAGGGGCTCGGCAAGCTCATTACACAACTCTCTTAGCACTCTGGGATGCACCATGTCAGGGCTGGGACTCAATGTGAGTCAGTGCTAGTCGAACCGTCTGTCCTCAAAGCAGGAAGGTTAATCACATCCTCTCTTGTGAACACCGAGGAAAATAAGCTGTTCAATGCCTCGGCTTTATCCTGGTCAGAATCTGCGTAGCTACCATCTTCAAGCCTCAGATCCAATACTCCTACTCGGGTTTTTAATTTTGACTTTGCATAGCAGTAAAACGCCTTTGGGTTTGACTTGATCTCGTTTGCAACCAGCCTCTGGAACTCCTTTTCAGCTCTTCTACACTCTTCCTTTGCATATGTCAATGTACTGCATATCAAACTGAAAAAACAGATTACCAGTATTGTACTTTATGTCATGATTTCTTGGGGGCTGGTCAACCCAAACAGTGAAAAGTTCAACCTAAGTTAACGCATGAATGATCCTAGGGTATGACACGTTCATTCTCGAGACAGATTATTCTGATTATCAGTGTTCATATTAGAGAACTTAAGCACTTAGTGTGACTTAAGATCTTTGTGCATAAATGACTGGAAAATTCTGAGCATGAAGTTGATGTCGTCAGGTATGACCACGTGGTTACACAACTTACTTAAAGCTGCTAATAAGATTTTGTTTATTTTCATTAGTTGGCAGAATTTTATTCTATAGATCCATGATTGCATCATCTGCACATCTATACTTTACTTTTATCCTCTTCACCACTGATCGGCTCGTTAATCTTGGGCGATCGGTCACATCTCTGTAACTCACTGTTGGCAAGTGCTAGGCATGTACTGGCTCTCTGTTATGCACTGTTGGCAGGTACTGGGCATGCACTGGCTCCTGAATGTACCTGAACCTGCTCCAGTGTTGGTCAAGTCTGGTCTTGAAAGAACTTCGACTCGGTGCCGTCACAACACTTTCTGGCAGATTGTTCCAAGAGTTCACAACTCTTACTCAGAAAAAGTTTGCCCTCACAGTTTTCTGGACTTGCAGTACTGTAAACTTCAGTGAAATTGACGTTTTTGTTAATTTACTTAATCATGTCAGGTAGCTAACAGAGTAACTAGACTATAGATATATTAATATAATTATGTGACTTGAATTTTCTTCTAACAGCCTGATGTGTCACAGACATTGTTTTTCTCTACCAAACTTTTGCTGTGTAACTAGGCATATCTTCCATATTTTTTTTTATTCCGACACATTTACTTAATACATACAACCTAGTCAAAATGAGCTCTAAGTGTATGTTTTAATGTGCCCAGTGTGTTATGAGATGAAAAATACATTGACAGGAATAAAACTAGTTGTTGGTTACCACTTCTAACTTAGTGTACATTGACAAATATGTCAGAACAAGCAAAATATTTAACCTGGTACTGTATATGCTGTGCAGTAGGGTTGCCATACGTCCGTATTTTTCGGACATGTCCTCCATTTAGGTCTCGAAATCTTCATCCGGAAGGAATTTTTAAAATTCTTCAAAAGTCCGGAATTTCAGCATCCATCATTTTCTCCACGGGAAAAAACATGAAACTGTAATGACGGAAGAGAGAGAGAAGGAAGGTGGAAACCATAGAGATCTCGTTCAGTTTTCGTCAGCTGATAAGTCACTTGCTGCATACATGGTTGTTGTCAACTTAGCTGTCAAATATTTGATTGATAAGGGGGTAGAAGTTGATGAAGTGTTTGACCAAGTTAGTAACCTGAAGCAGTTTGTGAAAATTACAAGAGTGATGAAGAATTTAGTAATCTGCTAACACATAAAAGTTGACCAGATACTTTGAAAAATCAAAGAACTTTGAATGCCACTCAGAATTGCTAAAATTGCACAATTCTTCTTTGCTATATCATCTCACAATGCAAATGTAGAAAGAGTTTTCACTGATGCAAAGTCAATGGACAAAGGAAAGGAACAAATTGAGTGTTGAAACAATGAAAGGCATTCTGGCTGTACAGTACGACTTCGAGAAACACCTTGCAGTGACTTCTATACCTTTCAAAGAGCAATCAGCCAATACTGAAAAAGAACCGATCTACAGAAAAGTATGCATGGGCACATCAAGTCACACACACAGTGGAAAAAACTGCAGCTAAGGGAATGGTGGCCTTAAGCAAGGTAATTTTTTTTTAAGATTTCTATACCATGTATGTTGTATATTAGCCTGTGTGTGCCGGGCGGGTGGGGAGGGATGTCTTCGGGGCTCCTCTTTTTTAATGTTCAGACATAGCAACCCTACTGTACAGTATACAGTGAACTCAAAAGAAAGGAATCTAAACAATATCATAAATATCTAATTATAGATGCATTTGCATTCACAATTACTACAAATTTATGGTAGCATGAAATTTAATGAAATACGAGATACTTTACGAAAACCTTTATTTCCATATCAGTACGTTCATGTTCAATACAACAACAATTTTAAAAAAGCAAATACAGATACACTACTGTACAGTGCATCATTTACCAATAATCAAAACATGTGTAAGTCTTAGAAGCACTTCCTATGGACAATAGATGGACCAGATTCGTCATATTCTTGCTTGCTGATCCACATCTGCTGGAAGGTGGAGAGGGAAGCCAGGATGGAACCACCGATCCATACTGAATACTTGCGCTCTGGGGGTGCAATGATCTTGATCTTCATGGTGGATGGTGCCAGGGAAGTGATTTCCTTCTGCATCCTGTCAGCAATTCCAGGGTATGGTGGTGCCACCAGACAGAACTGTGTTGGCGTAAAGGTCATACGGATATCTCGTCGCACTTCATTATGGAGTTGTAAGTAGTTTCATGAATACAGCATTTTCCATCGAAGGGAGGCTGGAAGAGAGCCTCTGGGCAGCGGAACCTCTCATTACCGATAGTGATAACTTGACCGTCGGGAAGTTAGTAGACTTTTCAAGTGAAGAAGACTGGGTTGAAGTTGCCATCTCTCTTCAAAAAGTCGAGGCGTAACAGAGTTTCTCCTTGATGTCACGGTAAATTTCTCGTTCAGCAGTAGTTGTGAAGGTGTATCCAGCTCGGTCAGGATCGTCATCAAGTAATCTGTCAGGTCACGACCAGCCAAATCTAGGCGCAGGATGGCATGAGGAAGGCGTATCCCTCATAGATAGGAACAGTGTGTGACACACCATCACCAGAGTCTAATACAATACCTGTAGTGCGACCAGAGGCGTAAGGAGAGCACAGCCTGGATTGACACATACATTCTTGGGAGTGTTGAAGGTTTCAAACATGATCTGAGTCATCTTCTCACGGTTGGCTTTAGGGTTGAGGGGCCTCTGTCAATAGAACTGGGTGTTCCTCAGGTGCTACACGCAGCTCATTGTAGAAGGTATGATGCCAGATCTTTTCCATATCGTCCCAGTTGGTAACAACACCGTGTTCAATGGGATATTTGAGGGTTAGGATACCACGCGCTTACTCTGAGCCTCGTCACCCACATATGAGTCCTTCTGACCCATACCCACCATCACGCCCTGGGGAAGAATATCAAAAAAAGAAGAAAAGAAAACATTAGAAAGTGGGTTTGCTAAGTTCTATCATTTTATATCTTTCAAACGTTTTTCCACCTCTATTTATGTAGGTTACACTAAATTGTTACACAAACCTGATGTCGAATTCGGCCTACAATGGAGGGAAAGACAGCGCGAGCGTCGTCCCCGGCAAAACCAGCCTTGCACATGCCGGAGCCATTGTCCACAACTAGAGCTGCAACTTCGTCGTCACACATTTTGATGTTGGTGCTGTGAAGACCAGATAAATCATTAAGTGTTGGAGGTCCAACAGCAATGCGAATATCCCTCACCAAAATGTCAAGGGTTCGAGCCTCAGCCCAAACACATGAGTAGGGTATTATCCATTGTGACCCTACCAAACATCACAGGTTTCCCAAAGTCTGATTTCCTCCTGTACTAACACTGGATAGACTGTAGTGGTTTCTCCCTACAAACGCTGTTTGTCGCTGAGTAGCCGACCCCGCGATTTCCTCAGTGTATGCCTCGTGGTCTTTGGTCAACCAGCGCCGCCATACATCACGGAGGTCAACTACTAAGCCGCTATCCCCGCTATTTAAGACCTGACCTCGTGGTGCCCTCCCTCTTCTTCTAGCTACAGCCGCAGCAAGCTACACCACCTCCTCCGCCGCTGCCTGGCGGCCCTCGCTCCCGCCGAGCATGGCGACCCACAAGCTGGTCCTCCTCTGAGCACCCTCACCAACCAGCTCTCTCTACATCACGCTTGAAACCACGCTGCCACTTCCCAGCACCAAGCTGCATTGTACATCCAATACAACATGTATACAGAGAGCACATTGTGAGTTTCCTTTCTCCATCCCATCCTGAGTGTGAACCAAACATCCCGTTCACAAGACCAACCACCCGAATGAGTAGTAAAAATAAAAAATAAAATAATAAACATTAATAGAAAGGACTTCCATACTCAAATTTGTTAAAATTAATGTCATTTGTCATTTTATTATTCAATGTCTCATATTAATCTAATGAAATTTCTTTTATTTCCTGTGTTCTTTTCAAGTAAGTTAATCGAGTACTGTAGCATGTTCGGTGCGAATGCTGTATGATATGAATGTTTATAAGAATTATATGCTGTCATCTTTTTAGTTAACCTTGTACAGTAGTAGCTGTAGCAGCAATAGAGTACAGTAATTAGTTATCTCTTGTCCAAACCATCCAATATCTGTACTACACGTTGAAAAATTCAAGTTGAAGATAATCATTAAAAGTGAGCTTAAAAAGAAAGACTGAAATGAAGACTCCCTACACTAACATTAGAAGGTCTATGGGGAGTAGACAACTTATGATGCAGAGGTATGTCAGGGTATGTTTAACATGATCTACATTACAAGAAAATTATAATAATATATATATATATATATATAATATATATATTAATATATATATATATATCATACTGTATATATATATGTATGTAATAATATGTAGCAATATATATGTAATAATATACAGTGTATGTAATAATATC